>NW_022900946.1:25081704-25172010 GCF_012274545.1 Fukomys damarensis | reverse complement strand
TTTTTTTTTTTTTTTTTTTTTTTTTTGTACAGGGAATGAACGCTGGACTTTGTGCTTGCAAGGCAGGCAGCAGAACCACTGAGCTAAATCCCTGGCCCTTTTGCCTTATCTTTAGGGATTTCCCTCTACTGACAGCTCCCTACTTCACCCACCTGCTGGAGCCACCTTCCTCCGGTTAAGTCAAAGCCATCTCACCCACTCACACACATTAACCACTCAGTCTGAGCTCTGCCTTCAACACCTACATCCAGCCCTGTCCAGCTCCCTTACCCCCCTCATGTCTATCAATGACTGATAGATTGTCACCACCCTGCCTTCTGGGCAATGTTACTCCCTCCCTAAGTAGCAAAGCGACAGGCTCCTCAGGTCTCCCTGCACCCAGAACTCCTTGACCCCAGGTGGGCACAGCTTCCTAACTTCAGCCTCTTGCCAGGTGTTCACCTCAGCATTCTCCCAAGCCCTCTACACCGCACTTGTTCCCCTGAAACTCCCATGAGAGAAGTGACTTGGGGATTCCAAGACCCCTAATGCCGCTCCAGGACGGGTAAATGCAGGAGAGAAGGGCAGGTAGGATGACTCACCTGTTGCTAAGGAAGCAATTCTGAATGACCTTCATGATGAAATTCGCAGCCTCTCGCTCAGTCATGTTGGGACTAAACCTGTGCCTGGGGAAAAACAAATGGGTTGTTGCTGGCTATTATCGCCTAACCCAGGGTAGCCCATCCTGGATCAGGTGGTCCTGCCTGTGGGCTGGACTTCTGCATTTGGGAGTCTGTTTACCTGAGGGCTGTGTCCTCAAGTCCAAAAGCTGGCTATGGTGTCCCCTTCCCAATTATCTCCTGGGCCCAGGTGTTCCCATGGCTGGGGGAGGAGAAAGCCAAGCCACTGCAGCCCCGGGCAGAGGGCAGGTTTGGTATCCTCAAGAAACTAAAGAATGGCTAGGAAAAGCTAGGATATCCCGCCAAGGAACACCATCACTGGGGGGCCAAGGCAGTGACAGTCCAAAGGTTCCCATCTCGGGTGACGCCTCTGCCAAGAGCTGTCCCTCAGATGTCCTGTGAATCTGCTGAGGAACCTACTTCAAGAGCTTGATCGTCTGGCCGCGGAAGCAGGGCAGGCCTGTGTCCAACATGAGAGTGACCAGAGAGACTACTGCATCCATGTAGGGCCTGTGCAGAGATGGAGAAGAAAGGGTCATGCTGGGCCCAGATGCCTCGACAGCCTCCTGCGGGGCTTGACCCACAGCGGTCCTGGTCACGTGCACTCTGCTTGGCCAGGTGACCCGTTGCGTGAAACCGGGGCACTGCAAATCTTCAGCACACAGACTGGGAGTGGCAAGTGGTCAGGCTGTGAAGGGTGAATGTGCTGCCCAGAATGGGGAGCCCCAGGATGGGAGGAGAATGCAGACTGCAGGTGGAGGTGGAGGTGGAGGTGCAGGCTGATGGAAGTGGCCGACAGAACAGAGAGACGTGGCCAGGAGGTGAGGCCTGGGGCACAAGTGCCCTGATCCCTTTCTCCTCGCCACTGCTGAGGGGCTGTCCACTCTGTGGCTCTCCCTTTCACCCTAGGACTCACCGCACAGCCAGGTAGCCGCGGACACACATCTCCATGAACCACTTGAATGGAGTGGCCTCCATCTTGCCTCCCATGATCATCACCATCTCGTCTGTCAGCTTGATGTCAGGTTCCCACCCCAGGTTGCCACCTGGTGAGCTTTCAAACATGAAGCCAAAGTCTGTAAAACCCCAAGACGGAGGTGTGAGGGCAAGCAAAGATGGGGTGGGCTCTAACCAAGGAACAAAAAGGACTTAAGAGGAGCCCTCACAAGCAGGCCACGGGCCACGTTTTCTTGGGGACAGCACGTGAGCAGCAGGCAAAAGAAAGAGCTGCAAGTGGAGCCTGGTGCCGGGAGGGAGCAGAGGCAGCACTGAGCCTGGGCAAGCCCAGCTCCATGGACTCTAGATTCTGACGCAGAGCTCTGCTGCCACGCTCACCCCGGCTCCCGGCCCCAGGACAGCGTCAGAGCTGGTTGTGAGCGCCGACCCTGACCCTCCTGTCTGGGTGCCACCCCCACCCGGAGGGTGAAGGAAGAGGAGGGCGGCACTGTGGCCTGGCTGACCTATGTGGATGATGTGGCCCTTCTTGTCCAGCATGATGTTGCCGTTGTGCCTGTCCTTGATCTGCAGCAGGAACAGCAGGAGGCTGTAGGCAGCCATGCTCCGGATAAAGTTGTAGCGAGCCTGTGTAGAGAGAGAGCCTGGGCTCACAATGGCTCTGGATGGGGAGGAGGCAGGGACTTTCTCTCTGGCTTTGCCCCCAGGCTTCTAGGTGCTTTCCCGAGCAGTGCCCACCCTGGAAGCAGAGCTTGGTGGTGTCAGGGGTACAGGGGAAGCAGGCTCTTCCTCCTGTGCTCAGGGTTTGCTTTCTCCTGGGAAGTCCAGCTCTAGGCTCCTGTGACACCCAGAGAAGGTGACCTGGTTTATCTGCTAACACAAAACCCAAAAGCAGAAGGGAGGAAGCAGGTGCTGACCGACAGGTAGTGAGAGGTGTGACCAGAGTGCAAGCAAGCCCGGGACTGAGGCCCCACCCACGCCCTACCTGCTGGAAGGCCAAGGTGGACTCATCCCCATACTGGCGGGTGAAGTAGTCGTACATGCCGAAGTCTGTCTGGCGGCCGAGTTGGTCTCGGGAGGTGCAGTCAGGGATGCACTCGATCACCCCACACTAGGGAAGGACAGAGGAGGGTGACTTGGCCTCCCTCCCTCCCTCCCTCCCCACACATCCTTCCCAGTCTCCAGGACTGCCAGGTGGGAGGCACTGACAGGTTCCTGCTGGGCTCCTGCTCAGGAAACTTACCCCAGGGGCGGTGGCCACCACACGGTAGGGAAAAACAAAAAGGTCCAGACCGACCAACTGGAAGATATTCTTGAAGAGGTCGATGATTTGCAAGGCCAGCATGTCCTGGGAACCAGAGAGGTGCAGGATGGGGTCCACTGACTTCCCCTCTGCCCCTGGCCCATAAAACTGCCACAGGCCCTTGAGGCTCCCCCCAACCCCCGGTAAAGGCTGAGTGGCCAGGGAAGGAAGGCGGAAGGCCACGAGTCTCGGAGGTCTTGCCTCTGCACCTGGGGCTGTGCTGGGAGTGAGGCAGTGCTGTCTGGAGGGCCTGTGAGGCGGGCACCCCCTGCCTCCGGGCTCTTCCCCCTCCGTGTTGACACTGGAGGTGGGCGGGGAGGGCGGTCGAAGGAGAGGCCACTGGGTTTGGCAGAAGCCTTAGTTTACTCCATAAATACCTGAACCAAATGAGGGGAAGCAAAGATTCATGTTTTTACATGTGGGGTTCCCCTCTTTGCTGTGCCTGGAGCCTGACCCTAGGCCTGCTCTGTCACCTGCCGGCAGTCGTCCCCCACTTTGAAGATGGCTGCCTGCCAACAGATCTTCTGGCCATCGGCCTCCTGACTATGGCCCTCATCCTCCGAGTCTGAGCAGCACCGCAGACCTGTGGGTGGAGCAGAGAGGCCATGTTCCAGCCGGAAGGCAGTAAGTCAGGTGCCTTCTGATAGCTCACGTTCCTAGAAAGAACCCCAGAATTCTTGGGGACACTTCTACAGTCTTTGCGGATCAATAAGAGGCCTGAGAAGGCCCAAGAAATGTCATGGGTGGTGGAATTACTGAGCCAAGAGCCTTTTCCTAAGAACATTTTGACTTAACTGAACTAAAAAACAAGAGCTCTATTTTTTATTTTTCTTTTCTAGTACTGAGCTTTCATACTGAGGCTGCACCCTATTCCAGTACTAGGTATTGAATGCAGGATGTTTGCACTGAGCTGTCTCCCCAACTTTTTCTAAACATTTTTATACTGACAGGGTCTCAGTACATTGCTCAAGCTAGGCTCGAACGTGTCATCTTCATCAGCCTCCCAGGATGCTAAGGTTACAGGCATGCACTGCTATTTTGGAAACAGATGTAATCAAGTTAAAGATGAATTCATGTTGGGTTACGGGGTCCTTATAAAAAGGAAATGGGGATACAGACCCACAGGGGAAAAAGGACACGTGGAGAGGGGACAGAGGCTGGGGTGATGCAGTGTGAGCTGAGGAGCACCAGGGCTGCTGGTGACCATCAAAGCTGAAAGAGGCAAGGAAGGGTCCCCGCCTCAGAGCCGCGGCCCTGGCCTCCAGACACACTGCATTCCTACAGTTGAGGCTGCAAGCTCACGCTCATTTGTGCGGTGGCCCCAGCAAACTAGCAAGCCCCACAAAAGCTCAGGCCATTTAGCCTCGTGAAGGGGCCTCCTGGACACAAGCTCTCTGCCATCTGAAAGGAGAGCTGAGACTGACAGCGGGCAGATGGACAGACACCATCTTTTACAGGGAACTGGTGATGAACTGTGCCAAAAGAAACTGATATTAGTAAGGAAAACATTTAGATCTCAAACTAAAGCAGAACTCGTCACTTACCTTCTTTTTCAAGTTCACTGACTCCACATCGTTTCACCTTAAATTTGGCCAGATATGGGGCTTTCGCAGCGCTAAGACGGAGAGAGAACACAGCACTCATGATACAGACAGAAAATCTCTCAAGTAGGACTGTGGGCCAGGCACTCACCTCTGCATGGGTGTCCCTGATTTGTAGTCAATGTCTAGCACAATGGCCTCAGGGTTGCTAGGCAGGTAGCAGCCTGTGCAGGGACAGAGGGAAGGCAAATGGTGACCATGTGTGACCCAGGAAGAGAAGCCACGACCAGTTCCCAATGCAGACTTTACCCGCTCTCAGAGGGGCCTCTGCTCCTCTGCTCCTCTTCTGATACCAGCAACTTTACTGTGGACAGGGTGGGTCCATCTTGCCTAGCTCTGTGATGGTTCAGGATTCTCCTAGACCTCTAACAAAGCCACCCATCCACTCTAAGAGGGTGGGCTGAACCTTCATCTCACAGACACTGCCTTGCTGTACCTCAGTGGTGTGGGGCCTGCCTCCATCCACCCCATCATACCTCCCATCTCCCCTCCATTTTTTAGCTTGCCTCATAACTGAGGCTCCCCTTCCTCAGTAAATGCACCCATTAACAGGACTAAAGGAAGCCCTTTCCTGTGGCGTCAGGAGCCCCAGGGACCAAGTGTGTCTGTGTACCCGGACAGGTGTGTGCTGGCTGGCTAGCTCTGTCTCCATGCCTGCCCAACACTACCCAGGGGGTGCTGTGACTCCCCTCCTGTCTTGCTGGCCTCCCAAGGCTGCCTGCTTACCTGGCTGTACCTTCACTTCAGACAGGGCCGACAGACAAGCCTTCTTTCTCTCATCACCTTTAGGGTAGGGCCTGAGGAACAAGACAAATACTTAGCTCTTTCTTCTGCTGGAACTGCCCTCTGGGATTCTAATCTGGATTCCTTCTCCGTTCCTCTTTCCAGTCAGGCTCCTGTTGTCAGGAAGCCATGTTCATCTGTGCCTGCCCCAGAATCTCCACTAGGGGGCCACAGTGGAGTTATTTTCTGGCTCTGCCCCTTGCCCATGTGCGGTGTGTGCTTACTTTCTGAGGCACTGAGGAGACAGACAGTTTGGGGAGCCACAGCCCTGGGCTCCAATGCTATCTCTGTAACTTCCTTGCTGCATCACTTTGGGCGGGGCCCTCACAAATCCTGTCTTACGATGAGGATGCCACTGGATGACTGGAGACATGTACCTGCCATACGATGACGCTCAGGAAACACTACCTCCTCACTTTTGTTTGGATCCAGAATGTCCCCCACAGGCCCATGTGTTAGAGACGTGGAAGGGGGGCGGTCCTAGTGGAGGGGTTGAGGTCACTAAGATACCCTCTGAAGGAGACTGTGGGACAATAGTCTGTCTAATTCTAAGCTACTGGGAGATGAGCAGCTTCCTTTATGTGCTTACCCCAAGAAGTGCCGCCTCACCACAGGCCAAGAGTAACAGGGCCTCCTGACTGCGGGCTGAAACCTTTAACACTATCAGCCAAGATCAAATTTTGCTTTTTCTGTTTTCTTTTTTTATTGTTGTTGCTGGGATTAAACCCATGGTCTTGCATGTGCTAAGCACTTGTTCTACTACTGAATATGCTCTACCCCAAGCCCTTTTCCTCTGCTCATCCCCGATATCTTGTTACAGTGAGGCAAACCTAACATACTTCCCCAACCTTTTGTCTTTGTGAGATAGAAACTGCCAGTGCTGCTCTGCTCAGTGCCCAGTCTAGGAATGGGACATGAGAGACATCATTGGGCCTCATGGTGACCAAGACAGGAGAAGCCTGCACAGTGGAGACAGCCTGGGGAGCAAGGCTGAAAAACAGTGTGTAGCGCCCCCTGCCTGGGCCACTTGGGTATGTGGCCAATGTTTATGATTCCAGGGCCCCATCCCATACATATGGACAATACCACTGACAACCAAGCCTGGTGTCAGATCCACATGCATTAAGCGCTCAGGCCGACAGTGATCGGGACTATGAGAATCTGGTTCAGAGAAGGCAGAATGGCCGAACTGTGGGAGAAGGCAGGGAATGAAACCAAGATGTGTTTCCTTAAGGGGATGGGCGTGCATGCTTGAATGACCCAGAACAGAGCTCTCCAACCATGGCTGTGCACATCAATCAGCAGAGGTCTCACCAGAGGAACTCCTGTTCTGGTTGGGGTGGGAGGTGAGGGCAGGAACAGGTATTGTTAAAGCTCCCCGGGCAATTCTGACAAGGAACGGGGGCAGTTGTGAGAGATCCCTGGTTTCTGAAGCACTGGCACTTACTTGATGATTGCTGACACATTGGTGATCTTATTAAAGAAATCAAACTCTCGCTGGTAGAAATCCTTTGCTGGACCCGACAGGGAGCCTGTGATCTCTTCTACTAACTGTTCCAGGAGGTCGCCAATGTCCGCTGAGGAGACAAAGAGGCTGGGTGTGGCTGCCACAGGGGCCCTCAGGAAAGCTGTTATGTTTGTCACCCAGGTTGGAGGCCTCCCAGTACCCACACAGTGGGGTGTGGAGTACTCCCGTGGATGGTTATGAGGCTGCCAGATGCCATCCTCACCCTCGCTGTTGACACTGCCGTGCTGCTGGGAAAGGTGACAGGGCCCAAGGGGAGCTCTAGGCAGGGGGAAGTGTCCCAGTGGTCACAGGTTCCTCACTGCTGTGTACTTGCAGTATGAATTTAAAAAGCCAGTGTCATTTGAGCACATCCCGGAGAAGCAACACAAATTAATTCTATTAATTTACTCTACCCAGAGGACTTGTCATTTTAATATTTGTTTGTTTTTTGTTTTTTGAGACAGGGTCTCACTATGTAGTTGAGACTGACCTGGAACTCACTATGTAGCCGGGGCTGGTCTCGAACTCACAGTGATCCTCCTGCCTCAGCCTCCCGAGTGCTGGGATTACAGGCGTGCGCCACCACACCGGCTTCATTTTAATATATGTATGATGAAGCAGGATGCACACACAATGCTTCTGCTGTATTTGAAGCCCACACGTCCCGACAAGCACCCAGCCACTGACATTCAAGCTGAACTCGCCCCTTTTATCAGCGAATGTCATTTCTCCCGCTTCTTTTCTCTCCCTCTAGGACTGGCAGCACAGGGGGCTCGTTCACACCAGCGCCACCCGTGCCTGAGGAGTGTGCTGTGCTATGATGTCATGACATTGCCAGGTGACAGGAGGATCACACAGGATCACTGTCATAGATGTGGCTGCCACTGACCCCTGTTATGGGACACAGGACAGCACTGTATACTGGTACGCTAATGTTTCAAAGATTTGGATAACTCACTGATCTATATATTTATAAATGATCAGTTGGGTGTTACAAAAGCCTGACCAGGACTGGAGGTATCACTCATCGGTAAAGCATTTGCCTAGCATGTTTGAGCCCTGAGCTCCAGCCCTAGCGCTACCACCCAACCATCGAACCACAAAAGCCTGCCTGGATACAGGTGTGAGGCAGACCAAAGGCTCTGAACACAGCACAGAGTTCCCAAATGATTTTTCAGGTGCCTCACTGCTATTAACCTTTAACAAACTACCACGCGTGGGGCTTGGTGTTGAATTAAGAGTATCTACAGTAACCTCTAAGACTAAAATACTGCCCCCTTTTCCAACTGCATGCCTGTGTGAAGCTGAATTTCCTATAATTTTCAACCAAAACAACATACAGTATTTACAGTACTACAACAGTTTAAGAGCAGAAGCAGGAAAAGAGTGAGAATTCAGCTGTTTTCTATTAAGCCAGACTTGGGAGGGGCGGGGCGAGGAAACTTGTGAAAATATAAAACAATGCTGTTCTTCTAGATCTCTTCTCAGTTTATTTTGGGGGGGGATTAATTTTCATAAGAAATATTTATGTTACCATGTAATGAATAGACAGCTTTTTAAAAGTCCGCATTATAATTGATAATCCTAGTGAACACCGATAGTTAATGCCCATATAAACCAAGACTCTCGGAGGGTCTCGACAGTTTTAAGAGAGTGAGGGGCCCAGAGGTTACCCTGAGAATCACTGCAGGGCTAACTGCCCTTCCTCACATCACAGGCTCTATGAGACCAGTGTGACTCTGACCCTATGATGGGACATGCAGCTCCCCAGCAGGGGACTCACACTCTTAGTGCTGCAGGGTGGCACTGAATGGCGTGTACAAAGGCCGTTCAGTGGTGAGCAGTGCCTCACCGAGGCTGGAGAGCACAACCCACAAGGGCTCTACAGACTACAGAAGGCCCAGGGCAGCTGCTGAAGGTGCTGAGGATGGGAAGAGAGGCCTGAAGAAAGAGGACAAAATACTCACGGTCTTTCTGGTGGCCCTCTTCATCTAGGTAGATGTTAGTTTTCATGTTCCAGATAAACTGGTGTGCCAGAAGCTGGGATCTGGATGCCGCCCACAGAATATACTCACGCACATAGCCCATCTGCAAGAGAGCAAGGTCCCTGTTAACCTGGGCTGGGGCCCCTCTCTGCCAGGTCAGATCCGTCTCCCACTGCAGGAGCAAACTCGTGGGAGCGCTTGACTGCATGGTCCTGTGTTGGGTGATCTCTCCGGGATTCAGGTCAAGTCCAACCCAGGGCAACCGAAGTTCAAGTGTCACCTGGACGGCTGGGACCCCAGGGGATGAGGTCCACAATAGAGGCCTGAGCCAGTGTTTGTCTCTTTGACTTCCTTCTAAGACTTAAGAATGACTCTTAAACCAATTTCCGTCCTTTGCAAATATAAGAAACCAGTAGGCTGGTATCAAAAGCTCATTTGTAAGCAAGTTGTTCAGAACAATGTTCCTAAGTAACAGACAGGTTCCAGAAAGCTCTATTTAATGCAAAGCTACTTCTACCAGGAGTTAATACACTGATGGTCCCTATCCTATCAACCTCTCCTCTTTTTCCTTTTCAGTCATTCCCCATCACTCAGCTGGTAACCCCAAGTTTCCGTTTCTATTTTTCTTAGTACTGAAAATACTGGGTGTTAACTACATTGACAAATTACCTTTCATCCTGGGCATATTTTCCAGTGGGGACATACAATTAGATGGAACCCAGTGCTGGGCTGTACCCTCAGCCCTTTTCATTTATTTGTTTTTATTTCAGGACAGGGTCCTGCTAAGCTTCCCAGGCTGGCCTCAAACTTCTTATCCTCCTGTCTCAGCCTCCTGAATAGCTGGAATACAGGCATGTGCCACCACACCTGGCAGGTAACTCCAGCTTTAATGATCATGTCCTAGGTTTAGAAGGGAGGGCCAGCTTCTCAGGGAAGACTCCCAGCGGAGAGGCCTCTTCCTCCTTGCAGTACTTTTTGGCCACCAATCTGGTACAGTGTTCCTTGGATGTGTGTACCTGATGTGGGTGCTAAGTGGCTTATTGCCCAATTCTAATCCAGCAGATGGATCTAAGGGCAAACCAAAACTTTCAATTTGTAGTGCTTTTGGATACAAGTATGTCTTAAAATAACATAAACACTGACAGAGTTCTAGAGTCAAAATGCTACGTGGGGTAAGTATCTGCCACTTCCATGCTGTTCCCTCCTTCCTTGGCCATTTCATTCGCTTTTTTTTTTTTTTTTTTTTAAAGACTGGGTCTTGTGACATTGCCCAGCTGGCCTCAAACTCCTGGGCTTAAATGATCCTCCTGCCTCCACCCCAGATTATTTGGGTCTTTAGGCTCAGGAGACCATGCCCAGATCTGTGCTTCTTGTTCAGAAAACAAGTGTAAGTAAATGTGTGTGTGTGTGTGTGTGTGTGTGTGTGTGTGTGCGTGCGTGCATGTGCCTGCACAGGTATTCTCTAAACATGGAAAAGAAAAGAATAAATGAGTCTTTGGTTGAGTCGATAACTACACAAAATGTAACTGTATGTCCACAATGGAAATACAGTATGATAAGGACAAAACAGCAAAACTATCCAAACCAATTTTTGGCAATCATACTGGTAAGTAACAACATCAGTGCTGCTACTCTGAAACTAATTACTAAATCACAGGATAAAGAAAAAAAATTTGTTAATGTAGTCCACACTCAATATTTTCAGTGTTAAAGTACTCAAACTCAGGGCCAGGGATTTAGCTCAGTGGTTCTGCTGCCTGCCTCACAAGTGCAAGGTCCCCAGTTCGATCACTGGTACCAAAAAACAAAATAAAACTCAACCTCATTGATCACCTTTGGATAATGCTAAGGAATTAACTTATTGTTTTGGAAACTAGAAAATAAACAGAGGAAAATTAAATACAAGTTTCTATGTGTGTATTGTTCTGGGGATTGAATCCAAAGCCTTCACACTGAGCTACACTCCAGCCTTTTTTATTTTGAGACAGAATCTCAGTAGTGCTGCTAATTTGCCAAGGCTGGGCTTGAACTTCCAGTCCTCCTGCCTCTGCCTCCCAGAGTGCTGGGATGTAAAGGTGTGTGCCACCACAACTGGCAAGGATGATTGATTGATTGATTGATTTTTAACAAAGCAACTCATAAAATACAGGCAAAATAAAAGAAACTGCAGCCTGCCTACACTGGCTGTGCTGACTGCAGCCACCTGAGCCCACACGTGTCCAGTGCAGACTGCACGTGTAGCCATTTTCTGTTGTTCACATGGAGGCCCTGGGCACTGGCCCCTGCTCCCCTTCTCTGGGCCAAGCCCTTCTGCTAGGCTTGTGTAGACGCAGAGCACTAAGCAGTAAAGGCAGAACATGGTTGGTGAGGGGACAGGAGGGAAAGGGAGACAGCTTCCTGTAGACAGGTCCTCATGGCGCTCCCACAAGTGTTGGCATCAGAGCTAGGGCCCCAGCGAAGTGAACATGGTTTCACCTGTGTCACTGCTCAGGTTGGAGCGTCGACAGCCACCTAGTCAGGGCCAAGACTGGTTCCACAGGGTCTTTCAATAAAAGAGAGAGGCTGACAATGGCTCCAGAAGCCCTTCAGTCTCTGCAACCTTGATGGAGCACCGTGCTAGGCAGTGGGGAGGACACCAGCCCCAGAGCCATCCAGCCCCAGAGCTCACAGCCACGGTGGCGAAGGTGAGCAGTGAGAGCCAGCATGCCAGGGTAGAGGAGGCTGAGGCAGGGTGTGGGCAGCATGATGTCCACTGAAGCCAGGGCTGAGAGCTCCCCAGGGTTGGGAGGTGTGGGCTCCTGGTTGTGACCACACTGGTGGGTAATTCTGTGCCACACCCAGGGCTACACACTTTGTGTGCGTGTGCTTTTTCACAAGCTGCACTGTGCTCTCCAAATTCACTTGTCAAAATACCTCAGAATGTAATTACGTTTGGAGACCAGATCTTTTTTTATTTTATTTATTTTTGGTACGGGGGATCAAACTCAGATCCTTGTGCTCGCAAGGCAGGCGGCAGAACCACTGAGCTAAATCCCCAGCCCTGGAGACCGGATCTTTAAAAAGGTAAGTAAGACAAAATGAAGCCAGGTATGGTGGCACCCACTTGTGATCCCAGTGCTCTGAGAGGCTGCAGCAGGAAGGTTCCAAGTTCAAGCCCAGACTTGGCAATTTAGTAATATGGCGAGAACTTGTCTCAAAATTTGTAAAAGGGCCTGGGAATGTATCTCAATCCAAAGGTCCCGAGTTCAATTCCCAGCATCTCTTAAGAAAAAAAATATCATTAGGGTGGGTCCTAATCCAGGATGACTGGAGTTCTCTTAGGAGATCAGAAGACACACACGGGACATCATGTGAAGACAGAGGGAGAAGATGCCACCTGTGAGAGAGCCAAGGAGAAACAGACAAACTCGCCCTGCTGACACCTTGATCTTAGAATTCCATTCCCCGGATTTGTGTGAAAATTAATGACTAGCGGCCCTGTGCCTCCTTGACATGGCAGGCTGAGGAATACATATGTCATCTCGTCTAATGCTCACCTCTACCCAGTGGAAAGACAAGGGAATCCGGTTCAGGGAACTTATGTGGCTGCTGAGGAAGGAGCTGTCAAAGCCCCAGGGCCCACTCACTCCACAGAGCCTGGCGGGACCTCAGGGTGGGGCAATAGGAGCACAGGGACTGTAGTTACGGCTGAGCAGCCCTGCTCCTAAGGGAAACCCCACAGAGCCCACGACAGCTAGGGACCGGGTTGGGTGTCCAGGGCAGGGATGTGCACAGGTGCAGGAGGGCAGAAGATGGCTTGTGTCAGCATAGCCTTACCTTGTCATACCTCAGGGCCTGCACGATCTGGGGGATGTAGAACAGGATGGCATCCTGCACAAGAGAAGAAAGGACAGTGAGCCCTAAGGTTAGAACAACCGACACGGCTGGTCCAGGGCAGTGATGGTGAACCTGTTAGAGCTTTCAAGGATGACAAACAGCCGGATGCAACCTGTGTACCGCAGGTTCACCGCCACTGGTCCAGGGCCCCCCTCAGCGTGCAGGGACAGACACTAGGACCTATCCTTGCTTCTGCACGTTCCATAGGATGCAGCCCTCCTCAGAGCGCCCCAGCAGAACTAAGGACTGGGAAACACCCAGAGGATGGCAAAGGAAAGTGACCAATGACGTGAAACACGGATGGTAAAAAGCAGAAGAAATGAGGCTCCCTCATCTACAAGGAGAGGAATCCACCTCAGGGCAATGGGCTAAGGGTTAGAGTAGAGGTCCTGGGCTACAGGGACTGAGGCTCCAGAACGTTCTACAGAAGTTCCCTCCACTGGTCACCATGGGCGGACCCTCAGGAGTTCACTGTTGGAACCAGGCATGACAGCACATGCCTGCAATGCCAGAACTCTGGGACACTAAGGAGGAGGACTGCGAGTTGGAGTCGGCCTGGGAAACTGAACAAGACCCTCAAAACATTTTTAAAAGGACTGGGTACATAGCTTAATGCAAAAGCCTCGGATTCGATATCTACTACCTGGAGGGAAAAAATGTCTTTGCTGTTGGGGTAGGAGGCACAGGTGAAATGCCATAGAAAGTTTGCTCACTTCTGGAACCAAACTCAAGTGAACTTTCTTTCTTAACTCATAATGAAAGCTAAAAAACAACCATGACTAGAAAACAAGTTTGAATTAGAACAAAATCCATCCTCTACAACCACATTAACAAAAATGAGTAATGAAGACATATTCTAGGATGGACAGGCACAGTTGGGTCCCTCCCAGCTTGACAATGAAGCTGCGTCTTCTCTCTACTCAACAGTGCTACCCGAGGCTCACCGGGGGGAAGGACCGCAGGACTTTCACCCCATACTGTGCTGTGAGAGGGTGTGGAGGGTACATGCTGGAGAAGTAGGAGAGGCCCGTGGGCGGATCTGTGGGTGCCCAGCATAGCACATGGCTCAGCTCTGGAGCGTCGGCGTCGATGGTGTGCCAGGTCACAAGGAACTAGGGAGAAAGAGGAGGTGAGTGGCTCGGGCAGTCCCTGGGGCCTGGCTGGGGATATCCAGTCCACGGCACAAGTTACAAGGCCGGACATAAAAAGTGATGATCACAAACCATTTATAACTGCAGAAAATGTTTTTCATGCACTATGTTATAATTGCAATTAGGTTAAAGTACATTAAAATTTTCCTACTATAAGCATGATAAATGCTACATACTAGAAATGGAAAATGCAGGAAGTTAAAACACTTCAGACCCTGAGGTCACATGGGCTTTGTTTCTGCCTGGCTCTGGTGTCCAGGCAGCCTGGGCTCAGTTCTAGATTCAGTTTGCGCCTAGACCAGGTGGGGTCTATGTTACCTTGATAGCTTCAGGGACGTCACTAACAGCTGCAGGGTCCAACCGAACGAGACGGGTCACTTCATTCCCAATGGCTTCTGTGTTCTTGAACCTACAGTACACAGAGGTATGGGCAGGGTGGCCTTAGCAGCAGACATTCCCTGACTGAAGGAGAGGAGGAGATCAAGAGGGACATGCTGTACTGGAGGGATTCAGAGCCCTCTCAGTGACATCTAAATGTTCTCTACCACTAATACATTGGTCCGAACACAAGTTTGAAAAAGAACAGCATCAACAGGTCAACTATGAGAAAATGCCAGAAACTTCTTAAACAGGAATCACCTATGCTCAGCATTGAAAAGGCTTCTTTGTAGAGTCCTTGTCTTTAGAATCCTGCCTTTTCCTCCTTTTCAGTACTGTACTCCTTTACCCTGGCTGTTTATACAGTCCCTCCCCACGTGAGTGCCTTTTTTGCAAGTTTTTTTGAGACAAGGTCTCACTATGTAGTCCACGCTGGCCTTGAACTTGCACTGATTCTGCCTCAGCCTCTTGAGTGCTGGGATTACAGGTGTGTGTCACAACACCTGGTATCAGGTCAGTGTCTTAGTCCACAGTCTAAGGCCACAGCACACCTCACCTGGTGAGAGGGCAGACATGAGTTCGCACTGCCCCCGAGCTAGCACTGTGCTTTGAAACAATACAAGAGAACCGGTCTATGGCTCAGCTTCTGAGGGTCAAACAGGCACAGTAGGAAGAAGCAAAGAGGCCAGTCTGGGCTTCCCGTGAAAAAACATCTGCTTCAGATTTGTCCACAGGGGTCGGGGACTGTCTACAGGGGCTGTGTCACAGGCCCTGTGTCTACCGGGCCTTGGCAGTCCCTCTATTGACTATGAGACTCAGAATTTTGTCCCTGTGGAGCCTCCACGGGACAGCTCACAGGACACTTGGCTGCCAGCTGTAGTACAAGCCTGAGTAGCCTGTTCTGAAAGATAACTTCCAGAGAGAAATCCAAACCCTCAACAGCCTGTTGCTGTAGCCAATCTCCCTGGACGGTAACATTCACGAATTGACTGTAACCCGAAATTCACTCTGACATTACTTCCTCAGGCTCTGACAGAACGAAAGGGTCACTATAATCTCTGCACTGAGGGAGTGTCTTTCTTAGAAGACTGGCCTGTCCAATGACCAGGGAGGGCCACATTATGCTCCTCAGCACACAAGACCCAGCCAGCAGAGCCCTGCACTAGACCCCTGAGAGGCCGGGGTGACCCAGGGACCCACCTGGCTGGCAGCTGCACGGCCAAATGAGGAGAGATGCTCCAGGCAAGGTTCACGTTGTCCTTCCACTGCTTCTCACTCAGCCCGATGTACTTGGACCTCCAGTTGGCTACGCTGTTCTCGCCAGCCTGGTCCAGCTCCAGCTCTGGGGCTGACAGCGGGTTGTACCAAGTGATGAGACGCTCTATCTCAGTAGCCTGGCGAGACCAGACACAATGCCCGATGCACTTTCTGCAGGTCCCCACGTGCTACCCTGCGCAGGGTGCTGTGTTGGCACACGAAGCAGTGACCGCAGCCATGGGCCTTACCAGCAGGGAGAGCAGCAGCGTCCTGCGCTTCATGTAGTACTTGTGGAGCTGAGAGCCTCGGTTGGTTTTCTTGGACATCCCTAGGGAGGAAACAAAAAGTACAGGTGTGGTCTCCGGAGGTCACCTGACTATCTTGTGTTTCTAGAACCTAAAAGAAGCTTTTGGGGAAAAAGAAAAACAAGAAGCAGCTTTTGGTTCCACTATCTGAGCATTCGCCCGGTCACCAGAAAGGGGACTCGCATGTAACACAGAAGCGAACCTTCCACCAACCTGACTTCTTGGAAATGGTTGACATGCCACTGGACAAGGGGTAGGTGTTGATCCAGCCTTGTGTGGCCTGCTGCCGAGAGCCCACAGTTATGTCCAGGTTGCTCCGGGTATCCTGGTTATCTGTGGGCAAACACATCGATTCCGGGATGAGCCGCTCAAGAAATGGCATCCCAAAGAGAAACCTCAATTTTCACCAGATACAAGGCACATTTTGCAGCATTAGGATGGACACAGGACTGCAGAATGAACCCATCCGGCCGGGCGTGGTGCCGCACACCTCTAATCCCAGCACTCGGGAGGCTGAGGCAGGAGGATCACTGTGAGTTTGAGACGCCCCCTGGGCTACATAGTGAGTTCCAGGTCAGCCTCAACTACACAGTGAGACCCTGTCTCAAAAAACAAAACAAAACACAAAAAATAAATAAACCCATTCGGACAGCAAGTTTTCAAACACCTGACATGTTTTGCTCTAACAATTCTAGGTGGAAATATTTCTAAAATGTATCATATTTCTGGTGGCCTTCAAATGATAATAAAACAAATGCAGTAGTACCTCAGTTCACAAACTTACTTCTTTCTATAATTCTGGTTTTAAAAAAAAGTTGAATGAAAACTGAATCAAATTCACTGGTTAGGTTCAATGTTGACCTTGAAGGGAAATTTGATTCAGTTCACAACTCATTCAGTTTGTGGCCAGAACTGTGGAAAGAATAAAATAATGAACCGAGGTACCACTGTACCATCATTCTCTTCTCTCTCTTTCCTGGTCCCCTAGTACTGGAGAATGAACCTAAGACCTTCACACTAAGTTACATCCCATGTTTTCATTCTTTTTTTCTTCCCAATTTTCAGACAGGGTTTCACTAAGTTAAGTTGCCCACATTGGGCTTTAACTTGTGATCCTCCTGCCTCAGCCTCCCAGAGCTGGCCACCATGCCCAGCTCCATCATTTTCTTACAGATGGTGACAATTATCTGATGACCAGCATTGTGTTGTTCATTGATAGAGCGGTAGCCTGAGTACCTGTGGGGGAAGAATACATGTTTTTGTTGTTGTTTGTTTGTTTTTGTTTTTTTCAGGTAGGGTCTTGCTAGTTCATGCTGGCCTGAAACTCACTACGTAGCCCAGGCTGGTCTCAAACTTGCAGCGATCCTCCAGTCTCAACCTTCTGAGTTCTAGAATTACAGGTGTGTGCCACCATGCATTGCTACATGGGTTGTTTACGCCCCATTCTAAGTGGAGCCAGACAGGTGCTTTAGAAAATCACTGTCACCAGACTCAAAGACAAATACTGCATGTTCTCCCTAATATGTGGAATCTGCAAAAGATGAAAAAGTAGAAGACTACTACTGACAAGAGGAAGAGGGTAAGAGGAGGGAGAGGGGTGACATGGGGGATGGATATGAGTGAGACATATTACATTCTAGGAAGCCCTTCAGGGTAAGAGGATGATAACAGGGTAGGTGACTATGACCAAAGCATATTATGTGCATGTATGTATCTGCCAAAATGAAACTCATCAATCTGCATAAGCAATAAAAAAGTGAAAAAAAAAGTATAGTCCAGTAAAAAAAAAAAAAAAAAAAAAAAAAAAAGTCACTCTGTGTGCTTATTCCTTTTCCTGGGATCAGCTGTGGGTCTGCCTACAGAAACCCCCATCCTGTCGCCTAATGTGTGGTTGTACACAGCTGCATGCTCAGAGGAACAGGAATACATTGTATGTTCAGAGATCTCCTTCTGGTAAGAGCTTCGGTGCTTCTCGAAGAACACTGTGTTCTCTTGCTCTGGAAAGCTCTTTGTCCCTAGATGCTGGGCCTCCAATGACATGCATCATGGCCAAGGACAGCTCCAACAGAGGTGTCCACAGTGTACCCGTCCTGCCCCCTGCCCTCCCAAGTTGCTGGCAATGCTCACCGGGGGGAACAAGCTGGCTGGCTGTCAGGTACTTCTTATCTGAGAACATGGCTGTCCAGAATTTTATCATTATGCTTATGTCTTCACGCAGCCTCTTTTCTCCTTGAGTAGGGAACTTTGGGGGACAACTGCAAACAACCAAAGAGGACCAGAGTTGAGTGTCTGGAGTATCGATTTTATAACACAGTGAGAGGGGGCACAAGTGCTTCCTTCATGTTAAGAGGTTGGCCCAGAACTGGCATCAGCAACAGTGATGGCCCTAGGAAAGTGCAGTGGTTTGAAGAGCACTGTCCCGTCCACCCCCATCTGCAATGGCTATAGCTTCTGGCTGAGTAGTGTACTTATGGCGGATCATGACAGCTGAGCTGTGTACAGTAACAAAGCTCCAGGCATGTTCTACCCCTTTCTCTGTCTACCACCACACCTCCACAACACTTTCCCTACCGGCCCCAACCAAATTCCCCCACCCCAAGGTCCAGACTGGTTTCAAACTCCCGGGCTCCAGCAGTCCTTCCACTTCAGCCCCCTGAGCTGCTGGGCCAACAGGAACACACCAGCATATCTTAAATTAGCTGAACTAAGGGACAATCTGCTTACACCTTCTTGGGAGTCTGCGTACATAAACTCATGTGCGCACACACATGCTCAGACACAGGGCTGAGGATATTCAAATCCTGCAGTTCCAGGGCTACTGAACAGTAAGGCCGAAGAGCACGAAGGCAAACTGTGGCATTCTATGAGTGATCTCCTCCTGTGACAACAGGCCCTAGGGTCTGGGCTGTGCCTAGACACACACTCAGGACACAGTGGGGTGTACCTGAAGTAGTCAAAGGCAGTGGAGTAGATCTTCTCACGAAGCACGTTGCGGATGGTTGCATTCGGAACGACATCAGCGTGTAGGAGAGACAACCCTAGGGTCAGCAGTCTGAGAGAGAGAGCCCCAGGCCCAGTCAGGGTGGCAAACTGGGCCTACGCCTGAGCCTCCAGGGATGCCAGGCACCCAAGTCAACCCTGCAGTCCCTGACATCAGGGCCCGTGTCTAGTTGGCGGAGCCAAGACAGAAGCATCAGCCAGGCAAATGTCAGTCACAAATTTCTTGAATCCAAAAGGTCTCAGGAAAGATTTTATTTTTTGTAACACTGGGAATAAAAACAGGGATTTCCCATGCTATGCAAGCAATTTACCACAGAAGTATAGCCTTGCCTGATCAAAGAGAGATTTCTTCTTCTTTTATTTTTGATGGTACAGAGGATTGAACCCAGAACCTTTACACACTGAGTTAACATCCCTGGCTCCTTTTAACATTTATTTATTCATTAGTTTGTTCATTCATTCATTCATTCATTCATGTTTGAGATAAGCTGGCTTGGAACTCACTATGTAACCCGGGCAGGCCTCAAACTCAGGTGGTCTTCTTACCGCAGTACCACCACGCACAGATTAATTTTATTTTCTATCTTGAGACAGGGTCTCACTAAACTGTTAAGTTGCCTAGGCTGAGCTCAAGCTTGTGATCCTCCTACCTCTGCCTTCCAGAGTGATGGGATTACAGGCACATGCCACCACACCCAGCTAAGGTTTACTTTTTTATTAAAACTTCAGTTTTATTCAGACAAAAATGAACAACTTGTGTACTAGTTTGCCTGGGTCAGAAACTTTAGCCTCAGGTTTATTTCTGAGCAGAGCCCCTTGAGGGTGTGGCAAAGGGAGAATATTTAATTCAAGTTTAAAAAAAAGTTGTGGCACGAGCCTGTAATTACTGCACTCTGGGAGGCAGAGGCAAGAAGAGCACAAATTCCAGCTCGCCCTGGGCAACTTTAGTGAGACCCTGTCTCAAAACAAAAAAAAATTTAAAGGAGTGTTCTGGGGGATGCAGCGCAGTGGAAAGCAAGAGTGAGGACCTGGGTTCAATCCTTTGTAACACACACACACACACACACACACACACACACACACACACACACACGCGCGCGCCAAAAAAAAAAACCCTAACCAAAAAAGAATTTCTTAAGTAGCTGGTTTCTGCTAAGCCATCTCCTGGGCAAGGTGATGTGAAGGATGGTGGGGAGGAACTGTTCCTGTCTGCAGGCAGCTTACCACTGAGGGTGGTTTGGGGAGATCAAAAGTCCACCCAGTGCATGAGACAGAAATCTTTACAGAGTAAAAACCCACAGAAACCCCACAAAAGAAGGATCTAGTTCTAACGGAGGCTCTCCCAGAGGGGCGGACACCGGCTGCTAAAAGGTTTGGCAGTGAGTTGGCCCTGAAAAGGAGCAGCTTCTGAAGTGGTGAGAACAGGGTATGGGGAGGTCTACAGGGAAGTGGTGGGAGGAGCCAGGACTAGGGGCTCTGGGGGATCACAAACAGCACGCTGGGCTCGGGGGTTTGGTGCAGGAGGATGGGCATAGTGCAACAAGGCCACCCCAAAGCCATCCACTCTAGCCAGGGACACAGGTACCAGCCAGTACCCCTAAGGTGAGCTACAGGGGTGGCCTGTGGTAGGAAGCAGAATAAGAGTGAGCTCATTCACTGGTCCACGTGAAAAAGGCAAGGGTGAAGCAAGGCTCAGGTGTGAAAGCAAAGGAGAGAGGCCAGACATACTCAGGGAAACCAAAACTATCTACATCGGGATAACAAAAGGTCAGAGGACAGAAAGGGACAGGAGGAGGGTGTAGTATGGGCAAAACGATTCTTTGTGTATATTTTTGAGGATGGCTCAGCCCCCAGGTCAGCTGCTCACCAAACGTCCCTGCAGGCAGACAGGACAAACCTGCTCACTGCTGTGGCAAACGCACACTGCTGGGATGGTAGAGTGCAGATCATTTTCTAGGAATTCATTCCTGTTGCATTTTATAACAGTACAGGTCACAGCAGACTGGATGTTAACAAAAAGAGAACTGGACCTTCCTTGCAACTGGTTGGAGAAGCATGGCTCTGGTAGGCAGCTAGAGGGCTGCAGGGACGTGGTCTGGAGCTCAGGGATGGGCAGATAAAGCAGGCAGCAAGATCAAAGGCCTAAATTATGCCTAGGCTGGGACAGATGCTGGGCACAGAGGCTGGCAAAGACCAAGTTCTAGGAAGAAGGGTCAGACATGAGGAGTCGGGGTGGGACATGTTATGACCACTCAGAGCTCACTGCCTCCATGCAATCTGGAAGGATGCCCCTGACAAGCTCATCCTGATCATTTGGGGACACCTATGCAAGATTTCCTCCAGAATACATGGAAGTACCGTGACACACAAATGCCCCATACTGAATAACAAGATATATCCGCGTCCCTTGCAAGTGACAGGAACCCCCGTTTCCCCCGAGGAGGAAAGGACTCACTTGAATCGGGGTCCTATGGCTGCCACATGCCGGTTCATGCTCCCCTTTGCCCCACCAATGTTCAGGGACATAGAGCGCTGCAGCAGGCTGGAGAAGATCTCTACTTGGTCAGAGCTGCAGTACTTGGCGATCTCAAACCGCTGCACCAGGAACTGGTTAGACAGGAAGAAAAGCACTGTGGTGACAGAGCTGAGGGCCAGTGAGGGCAGCTGAAGCTTGAGGAGGGCTGGAACAGCCACACCCTCTCTCTCGGTAAGTCCCCCAGCCTAGTGTCCCTGAGTAAAGCCCGCCCCGACCACCCACAGGACAGAGCATAGCAGATCGTGGGGACAGGCACATACATCGATCCAGAGGCAGTGGGGGGTGACTTCCGGGGGGCAGGGTCTGGGCTGACTCGCTTCTGATGCTGCCAGAGGGTCTGCTTCCTTGATCTCTGAAGAAAATAGGCCGGACTTCTGCTCTACTGTCATATGCCAGGCCCCTGCCATCTCTCGCATAAACTGCAAGCACAGGACAAACATTAGCTAAAGGAATATACATCCACCGGATACAATTTAGAAAACGAGAAAGCATGAAGAAAGAAAAAAGAGCACTCATAACTCCACTTCCCCAGGCCCAGCTGCAATAGTGTTTGAAGTGTTTCCTTCCAGCCTCTGTTCCAGGCCAGGTTCTTTTCATTCCAGCTCACAGTGCTGGGCTGGACAGGATATAAAGATACTGGCGCACCTGGTGTGTTCCCAGGGCCCCATGGTCTCAGACAGGACCCATCCCGGAGATCTTTAACACTCCTGATAATTGCCTGCGGCTGAGGTGAGGTTGCTTGCTTGGGGCCTCTGAGTCGGTAAGAGCAGAGCCAAGGCTATGGCTCTAGGCGCCTTCTCTTTTTCTTCATTCATCCTACATGGGCCCTGCACAACACCTTCATCTTACTAACCAGATCCAGTGATCCAGGGAGCCGAGAGTGAGCCAGGGTCCAAGGTGCTCCCAAGGCCCAGCCACACTCAGCCAGGCCCCCTTCTGTGTGGAGCGAAGAGGGGCGCCCAACCAGAGGAGAAGGGGGAGCCTAGAAGACATGCAGGGACCAGCAAGAGTGAGAGGGTGCCAGCTCATACTTGGAAAGCAATGTTCAGGTTTTTCTCACGGCAGCCTACTGGGGACCAGGCTATGTGAGGAATAACTGGGGGCTAGACTGGGTCCCACGGTCCCGAGACCAATATGATCTGCATGGGAAACAGAAAAACACGTGGAAAGCTGTGTACTTTCTGCCTGCGTGTGGGAATGATCATGATCACAGTGTTCCCACGGCAAGGTAACATCTGCCGAGGACAATGTAAAGAATGCTAATTCCTGCTTAACTTGGACAGGCACTGGGTACAGGGAAAAACCTGTTCCTTTCTCACATACTCCCCTGGTAAAAGCTTAACCTATTCTGTGTTTCCAAAGTATCTCTTCAACTGTCACCGTTCCACAGATGACACTCAACCCCTTCCTTTTGTGTGTCTCTTCTTTGTAAATACAAGTGGGTCAACCCAGAGACCGTTGAGTCTGTGCACTAGAGGAAGACTTCTCTCGGTTCCCCTGCATCCTGAATATTGCCTGTTTCTCTTTATTCTGTCATTCCCCCCTCACAGGCATCCAGGGGTCTGAGTAGCCCCAGGTAGCAGCCCCAGGAAGGAACACCTGGTGTCTGGGCCAGTACCCTTATGGCGGGCTCAACAATGCCAACTGTGAAGGTCACAGACAAGACAAAAGCTATAGGCAAGAGACACTGACAAACAATAAAGAGAAAGCATTAGTGTGAGTGGGAGAATGAGAAGACATTTTAAATAGGGTGACCAGGGAAGGCCCTGGCAGGAAGGGGAGATCTGGAGACAACCAGGAGGGAGGTGTATAGCCACCTGAGATAAGGAGCCAGGTGGTGTACTGCAGGCAGGCGCGAGCCCAAGGAACAGGGACATGGGTCTAAGTGTGACTCAGCAGAGCAAGCCCGGTGAGTGAGGAGTCCACAGGCAGGATGGCCAGGAAAGCTCGCGGGTCATGAAATCAAGTTTGCCCTCCAGGTGACGCAAGCAGGAGCAGCAGGCACTGACAGGTCTGAGGTACGAGTGGGACCAGATGTGGCCCAGGTTTTACCCACATGCTCTGACTGCAGTGGAGAGGATCAGGGGAAGCAGGGATGTGGTCTGTCTGCTGAGGGTACTGGCTAGCTAACCACATGGAGCCTGGGGTGGGGCCAGAAGAATGCACCTAGACCAGGGTGTGAGAGCCGGATAGTGACAGTGCCGGCAAGATTGCCCCGATAGGCAAGAGGGGCGCCCAAACACCTGTGCTATTCAGAAGGATGAGAGAGCTATAAAAATTACAAAGGTCAGGAGTCCTTGGGAGGAACAGTTAGGTCCCCAGAATGGAGGCTTTCAGAACCCAAAGCTCTGAAGGGGGTTAGATGTAGCTCTCCCTCTAACTCTCCTCCCATCACCTGGGCTCTGTTAGGTGAGGTCTGTGCTCCATTCTCAGGCCTCCTCCAACCACACATCTTATCTGAGGACAGAGAGGGGTCAGAAGTTCAAGGGCACTCAGAGTCCCAGGGACCATGTGAGGTTTGATGTAAGCGCTCAGAAGCTGTCCTGACCCTGCCTTGGGAAATGGGCTGGAGCAGTCCCCAGACACTGGTCTTAGCAGGAAGAGCTGGCTCCTCCTGATTCTCAATCACCCCCTCCTCCCCAAGCAAAGCTGGGAAAGGGGTCATAGAAAGATTCCTACACCAGTTGGAGGAAGCCTTATCCACACCCACCTCGGAGTAGGTTATTCCAGCTTTTTTTTTCCTCCCCTAGTCTCTGGGAAAACAAAACAACAGTGCTTCTCAATCACCAGTTTTTCTATATATAGTTGCCCCTCTAAATGTGGGTGTTCCAAAATCTGTGGATTCAATTAACCAGACAGAAGATATTTGGGGAAAAATCGTGACTGTGCTAAACATAACAGATTTTTTCCTTGTTTTATCCCCTTAAAATATAGAATAATAACTGCTTATATAGCATTTACATTATATAAGGTATTAAAATAATCTAGCAATGATTTAAAGTATATAGAAGGATACACATACTACATCACTCTATATAAGGAACTTGAACAGCAGCAGATTTTGACATTTTTGGCAGGATGGAGGTGTGTGTCCTGGAACCAATCCCCCACGAACACCAAGGGACAACTACACAAAAACTCTGAAACAGGGCTGGAGATGTAGCTCAGTGGTAGAACACTTGCCTAGAATGCTCAAGGCTCTAAATTTGATCCCCAGCACTAAAAAACAAACTGGAAAAAACAAAACAAAACAAAAAAAACCCAGCAGGGTATGCTGGTGCATATCTACAGAATTTTGGGGGGCTTTCCCATCACTGGGACACAACACTGATCCCCACAACTTAAAATGGAGACAACTCATCTGGATATTGCTTCTGGGATTCAATCTACGACTGGCTGGCTAAAGGTAAACATGTCAAGTCAAAAGGGCGTGGTGACAAAGTTCAAAAGTGACCGGGAAGCACAGCAGGGCAACAGCACCACAGAAGAAGCAGCCAGGTTCCAAGACCCCAAGACCAGACCACCATGACCCACCCAGGTATACCAAGAAGTGCGCTCCAACAGTCCCCACTCAGATCCCCAGACCGACCAAGTCCACAGAGGCTGAGGCAGGAGGATGGAAAGTTCAAGCTCAGCCTAGCATTTTAGTGACTTATTGAGACCCTGTCTCAGAATAAAAAATTAAAAATGCTGCAGATGTAGCTCAGAATAAAGGCTTGGGAGGATAAAAAAAGAAAAGAAAAGAAGAAAAGAGAAGAGAAAATACTGCTCAGATACTACAACCACCTAGATAAGAATTAAAAATAATTATAAATATGTTCAATGACATAGTAAGAAAAAGATTGGGCAAAGATCTCAAGAATCAACGTAGAAAATGCAAAATGAGAACCAAGACCTGTCATGTAAAGGTACAAGAGCCCAATGATGAATGGAACTGTACTGTAGACCTAAAATGTACCAATAAACTCAATGAGAAAAAAAAAAACAACAAAGTAGAAAATGCAAACTGTAAAAGAAAACCAAATAAAAATCCTAAATCCAAGAATTATGTCCTAAGTGAACAAAATACCAAAGAGTAAATCCAGATCTTATATTGCTTTTAAAACCAAAATAAATTTCAGATAGATCAAAGATTTATATGCAAATAACACCAGGCCATCAATGTTGAACAAAGATGTGGGTGAATATTTTTATAGTACTGAGGTAAGAGAGGCAGAAGGGAGAGGAAAGTTTATGATAAACAAGGTTGAAAGATAACTTTTAAAAGTAGGAGAAGTAATTTTTGAGATGGACAAAAGTCTAAAACTCCAAGTATGCAAACTGATTTTAAAGCTACAAGGAAAAGTTCAATGTCTCAACAACAGATAAAAATACAACATTTTAGAAAAAAATATGAATAGTTAATAAACATAAAACTAGGTCAACATGGGCCAGGGATTTAGCCCAGTGGTTCCACTGCCTGCCTTGCAAGCCCAAGGTCCGGAGTTTCATTCCCAATACCAAAAACAAACAAAAAATTAGGATAACATGATCGTCCTCATTTATAATAAAATGCATATGAAAAAAATCAACTATCACTGTTTCCTAGAGCACTGACAAACCAATATGTATGAAAGCAGAATGTGAAAGAAATTTTTAGAAAAGAAGAGGGAAGGAACTGTGCCCTGAATGTTTGCGTTCTTTTCAAGATGTGTAAGTTGAAATCCTAAACTCCAATGTGACAATGTTTAGGTAGTGGGGCTTTTGGGAGGAAATCATGCCATGAAGGTACCTTGTGAGCAGCACCTGTGCCCATACAAAAGGTACCCCAGAGAGCTCTCACGCCCTCTTTCTGCCATGTGTGGATATAAGAAGGAGGCAGCAGCAGTTTGCAACCTGAGAGCAAATCCTCAGCAGAAATCAATCATGCCGGAATCCTGATTGCAGACTTCCAGCCTTCAGAACTGTGAAAAATAAATTCTGTTCTTAATAAAACAAACAAACAAAAACCATAAAATACTTGCACAAAATGAATAAGGCAAAAGCCAGGCACTCACGGCACAAACTGTAAGCCCAGCAATCCAGGAAGACTGCCCCAAGTTCAAGGCCAGCCTGGGCTATGTCGTAAGTTTAAAGCCAGCTTGAATTAGAGAGCAAAGCCCTGTCTCAAAAAACAACAAAACAAAACAAAAAGAAGAAGAAGGAAAGAGTAAGGCAAAAGAAAGGATTAGTGAACTGACAAATAAAAAGTAACCAAAACGGAGAGCCAACATGATTGACTGGAGGAGTCACATCAGAGGCACTCAGGAAGGGTTCCCTGAAGCCACAGGTGCTCTGTAGCAGGGGCGCTCTTACGCCCTGAGTCAGAAAATTAA
Source organism: Fukomys damarensis (assembly GCF_012274545.1). Lineage (NCBI taxonomy): Eukaryota > Metazoa > Chordata > Mammalia > Rodentia > Bathyergidae > Fukomys > Fukomys damarensis. The sequence goes on along the minus strand of NW_022900946.1, from coordinate 25,145,361 downwards.
TTGGAAAGGTGACATATGTAGATCCAACCTAATATCTGGGGAGCTCAAAGGAGAAGCGAAGCCACACAGCTGGTCCAGACTATTTCAGCCTCTGTCCTTCCAGGAATTGGCCATTGTGAGAGCATCGCAAACAGACTGAGGAGACTAACTCTGAGGCTCGGCTTCTGGGTCAGACTCCACGCTGTCGGCCCCTTCTCTATCGCTTCTCATCCGAACACTGGGGAACACTGCAGCCCAGCAGCGTCCTGACTAGCGCCCATAGAGGAATGCTATCCCCAACCCGCTGCCCAAGAGAATCTGCAAGCAAACAGGGAATCCGTAGGCCCGCACTCCCATCCACAGGCTCTGCAGATCCCTCTGGAGAGTGAATCGCCAACCGACTCTCAAAGGTCACATGCCTGTGGGCAAATCCACCAGTCAATCCTACAGACCTCCAATCTCAGGCAAATTCATTCTCAGATTCCCAAAGACCCCCATCAGTGTGCAGGTGTACCTGCTGACTTCGCAAGTGAACTGGCCTGAGCCTCTGCCGTCATACCTGAGATGGGAAGAGTTCCTAAGCCAAGCCCCGGGTCAGTGTCAGGTTCTGTCTGTAAGCTGGATGAAAGAATTCTTGAGACTAGGTTTGTTTGGGTTCTGAGCACAGGGAAAAGAAGGGAATTTGGTGTGGCTGCCTGCAAGCAGACTGCACCTAAGGCAAGGAAACTGTGAACACTCAGGCTTTTTGGCATAGTGGTCACACGTGAATTGCATGTGCATTCTCTTGTTGATCAGGTCAGTATTTGATCTGAGTTCCTGCTGCGTAGTTTTTGGTTTGGGGGTTGTTTGTTTGCTTCGTTGGTGTCTTGTATATCTCCTTTCTGCAACTCAAGCTTCCATAGATATTTTATTTTTTACTTCTTTCTCCCACTTTCTAAATTTTTCCTATCAAGTTTTTAGTTCACGACATTCTGCCCCCTCAGTTACTCCTATATTTTCTTGTATTAATCTTCTGTCCTATCTATTCTATTTCTTTTGCCCTTTCTTATCTTACCAGTAAGTCCCTTGTCTTCTTGTACCTCTTTTTCACTGTACAGGTGCACAAATACACCAACAAGTTCCAACAACCTCATAGCTTTCCTCAATCCCAAAGTATACCTTCCTTCTCCTATAGTGTCCTCATTCCCACAAATATCTTCTTTTTGGTTTGTTTGGTTGGCTGGTTGGTTTTTTGAGAAAGGGTCTCCCTTTGTTGTTCACGCTGGCCCTGAACTCACTACATAGCCCAGGCTGGCCTCAAACTCACAGTGATCCTCCTGCCTTGGCCTCCCGAGTGCTGGGATTATAGGCGTGCGCCACCCACAATGCCCAGCTCCACAAATATCTTCTTAAAACCCTCAACACTAACCCTTTAGTCAAACTGAAAGACCTCCAGCAGAATCAATTCTATCTAATTTATTTCACTTATTATTATTTCTCCTATCTACCTCTCTCTCACTGACTTACACTCCTCTTTCACCCAGCCCTCCATCTTTTCCCTCTACTCCTTCCACATCGCAGAATCACTGCTAATAACAATTGAATACAGGCGGCAAAGAGTAGCGATAAAGGGTGAAAGTGTAAATGTGAGGTTTATCACATATAAGCAATGCCTAACTGCATCTGTTGATGCTGTTATAATCAGAATTGTGTCCTCAAAACACAGGGACAGAGTCCAAACCACTTAAAAAGCTAAATACCATCTCTGGACAAATGAAACACATCAGTGGAATGCGGTGTCCTGCCCTCAACTCTGAGCACCTAAAAGGGGAAGAAAAAACACACACACGCGCGCGCACACACACACACATACACACAGGAACATGGAAAAAAGGCAACAAAGGACCCCCAAGGTATCCCAACTCTTCCAAGGCAGATCCAGGGGGCACTAATGGAGAGGAAAAGAAAACAGCAGGTAATGGAGCTTTATGAATTGATTAAACAATTAAACAAACTTGGTGAGTTCAAAGAGGACATGACTCAAAACTTTATGAACTTGTCTGTCATACAAAATGACCAATATGGGTCTGGGGGAAACAAATAAAAACTTGGAAGAGCTTACCAAAATGCTTTAAAACATGAATGACAAACTTACCAAAGCCACAAAAAGGTATCAGACAGAAATGCCAGATATAAAAACTTGTATAAAACTGATAAACTGCAGAAGTGACCAATGTGAAGACAGGGTTTCTGAAATCAAGGTCAAAATGGTAAAAACGGTAAATGGACAAAATGGTAAATTAGGGTAAATTACTCAGAAAAGCCTTAAAAGTGATAGGATAGCAAGAAAAAGTCATCAAACAGCTACTAGATGACACTTAGACCAACCTAAGACTAACTGGAGTTGGAGAAAAACTAGGAGATAACACACATGGAACAGTAAATTTGTTTACAGAAATCATAATAGAAAGCTTCCCAAGTATTGTATGAGGAAAGAGCTCAACGTATTGGTGCAGAGCACCAACCATGATAAAAAAAAAAATAACAACACATTACAATTAAAATGCCAGATGTACAAAACAACAAAAGAAAGTATTGTAAAAGCTATCAGAGCAAGAGCCAAAATAACATACAAAAAGGTAAATCCATTAAAATGATAGTAGACTTTTCAATACAAACATTAAAGGCCAGAAAAGTGAAGTATTTCAAGCCCTCAAAACAAACAACTATTATATGATATTACTAATCCAGCAAAACTTTCTTTATAATAGATGGAGAAATAAGGACTTTCCACAAAAAAGAACAACTCAAAAGATTTATGAACACCAAATCAGCACTCCAGAAAATACTCAAGAATATCCTAGACAGAGACAACAGAAGTCAACAAAACCAAAAATTCAGATGGAATGACTACAGCAAGCAAGGCAAAATATATAAATAAGAAAAGAAAAGAAAACATCATCAACAGAACAGAGCACAATGATAGGCATAAATTAACACTTCTCAGTAATGAGACCAATGACTCTCAACGTTAATGGCCTCAACTCCCCGATTAAAAGACATAGATTGGCAGACCGTATCAAAAACCAGAATATAACAGTCTATTGCATTCAAGAAACTCATCTAGTCCAGAAAGATAATACATACACTAAAACTCAAAAGATGGAAAATACTGCATTGATTTCTGCTCTGATCTTAATAATTTCCTCCCTTTTACAAGCTTTGGGTTTGTCTTATGTATAACAGAGAATTTGAAATAGGAAGAAAAAGTCAAAAGGGGAAGAGGAAGTGGGAAGGGTAGGGGAAAGGAAAAAATATGAGAAAAGGCAAAAACGGAAACAAAGTCTTTGGAAATAGGGAAAGGTGGAGAAGTTGAAGGGAGGGCAGGGAAATGGGGAAAACAAATAAGAACCGGGATATATCACGTAGAGGTACAAATTCCCAATAATGAATGTCATCATATTGTATTCCTAAAATGTACCAACAAACTTAATGAATTAAAAAAATACTGAAAATGATAGGTTAAGTACCAGGACCCCCAAAACAAGCATGGGTAGTAATTTTACACTCAGGCAAAGTAAACTTCAAGCTAAGACTCATCAGAAGAGACAAAGAAGGAACTACACTAGTAAAGAGAATAGCCCAACAAGGAGAGCTAACACTTGTAAGTATATGTGCACTGAACAGCAGAGCAGCTATCTTCATGAAACAAATAAAGATATAAAAGATCAAATAAACACTAACACAATCAGAGTGGATGACCTCAATACCCCATTTATGCAAAGAAATCAACTAAACAAAAGAATCAACTAAAAAATCAGAGCTGAACCATACCTTGAACATATGGACTTCTAATAGCCATCTACAGACTGTGTTACCCCACCACAACAGATCACACATTCTTCTTAGCAGCACACAGAAGTTTCTCCAAAACAGACGTATTGTCCGCAAAGCCTGCTGACATAAATAAGAACTGAAATCAACTGTTCACTATCAGACCAATGTGCAATGAAAATAGCAATCAACCACAGAAAGTGTAGTAACACCCCAAATCTTCATAACACACTCCTGAGTACTCAGTAAAGAAGAAATATAAACAATTTCTGGAAAGCAAATGACAACGCCAGTACAATACACCAGAACCTAAGGGACACAAGGAAAGCAGTCCTAAGAGGTAAGGTTACTGTAATCAATGCTCATATTAGAAAAACAGAGCAAGCACTAACAAATAACTGAATGAAGTATCTCAAGATACTAAAAAAACAATAGCCCAAGCCCAAACTGAAATTGAGGAGGAAAATCATAAAGATCACAAAGGAACTGATGAAAGTGAGGCTAAAAACACAATACAAAGAATCAACAAATCAAAGGGCTAGTTCCTTGAAAGAATAAACAAAATAGATAAACCCTTAGCCAAACTAACCAAAAGAACGAGAGAGCAGACTAACATTAATACAACTAAAAATGAAAAAGGCAAAATCATAACAGACATTGTCAAATCCAGAACAGGAAGTCACTACCATAAAAAACTATTCTAACAAACTGGAAAAAACTGAAGAGGCATAAATCATACCTCTGAAGAGACATAAAACATAAGAGGAAAAAATCCTTAATAAAATATTGGCAAATAGAATGCAACAAATTATAGAATCATACATTTTTGACCAAGTAGGCTTCATCCCGGGGTTGCAAGGATGGTTCAACATATACAAATCAATAAATGTAATATGCAACATAAACAGGCAAAGATTAAAGTCACATAATTATATCAATAGAAGCAAAAAAGAAAAAAAAAGCTACTGACAAAATCCAACACCCCTTAATGATAAAAACCCTGAAGAAAATAGCAGGACCTTACCTGAATCTGATAAAAGCCACTTATGACAATGGCCAAAATCATATTTAATGGTAAAAAACTGAAATCATAAACAAGATAAGGATGCCCAGCTCAACACTTCAGTTCAACACAATATCAAAACATTAGCCACAGCAGTCAGGCAAAAGAAACAGTCCAGTAGAGGACAAAAAAAGTCAAATTATCATTATTTGCAGAATACATTATACTCTAGATAGAACCCCCAAAGAATTCTACCAAAAAACTCTTGGAATTAACCAATTTCATCAATGTAGCAGAATACAAAGTGAACACACAAAAATCATTAACATATGTGTATACCAATAATGATTCATTCAGAAAATAATTAGGAAAATAATACCATTCATAATAGCATCAAAAAAAATTACATACCTAGGAATTAACCTAACCAAGGAAGTGAAAGACATGTACAACGAAAACTGGAAAAGGAGACTGAAGAGGACATTAGAAAGAGATCCCCTGTTCCTGGACAGGCAGACCCAAATTGTCAAAATGTAACTCCCAAAACAGATGTATTCAATGCAATCCCAATCAAAATACCAACAGAATTCCTCATAGAACTATGGAAAACAAGCCTAAAATTCATTATGGAGCCAGAAGAGACCTGGAATGGCAAAAGCAATCCTGGCCAACAAGAACAAAGCAGGAGGCATCGTAATACGTGCCTTCAAGGAAAAGAGATGCACCTTGAGCCCATAATGCTTAAATATCGCATGGTTTCTCTTATGTGGAAAAGCTGAACTATAAATAAATTATAAATAAAAGAGAGATAATAGAAAATAGGGAGATAGATCAAGGGAAAGAGCATCAAGAGATGACAGAGGTGGGTGGGAAGGGAAGAACAGGGGATGAAAAAAGGAACTGAAGTATTATGTACTGCAAATATGTACAGTAAATAAACACATCTTAAAAGCCAGAAGAAAAACACTAAGAGTGCAAGCCAATAGACACTTAAAAATATGTAAGCTAATATGCTTCTAGCAATAAACTGCCAACCCAGAATACTAGTCCAGAAAGAATATTCAAGTGCATCAAAAATGAAGGTAAATTACAAATGAGTTTATGACCAGAAAAACTAACAAAAATCATTTAGGGCAAAAAACAATTGCAAATTTGGGTCTATAGAAAACCTCTAACAAATGTGAAAAATGAAAAATATTTGTATAAATTGATGAGGCTTTAAAAAAATAATTTTCTTAATATTTGAAGGATATTTTTGATTTTCTGAAAAGTAACTTTATAATGTGTAACACATGTAATAGTAAAATAAAGGAAAAGAAGATGCGAGAGACAGGAGAGAAATTGGGTATTTAAAGCAGTGTGGACATAATGGTGGCACTGCCACCCTGTGGGATCCCTTTCTGTCAATGACACTGACGGCCCCAATGACAGGCGTCAGCAGTTGTGGGTGCCCACTAGAACAGAGAGGCCTTAGTGACGAGTCTCACTGCGAGGAGCCAGGTGGCACGGCTCTGGAGTCGGAGCACTGCAGGCCGCAGCACGACTTCAGAAGCCCTGCTGCATACTTGCCATAAGAGGAGAGGTGGCCAGACTGAGGACCTGTGCACCCTTGGTTCCAGAGAGTGGGTACCCTGGTCCACAGCTCAGATCCCTGACATCTTCCTCTTTTGAGAGGCAGGGCTGGGTTTCCCTCGCTGACTGGGTGATCTCCCACAAAAGTCTGCCAGACTCAAATACGAACTATGAGAAGCATGGCTGACACAAACCCTGTGTGGCTATAAAATGTCCAGCCAGTGTACGGCATTACAGCCACTGCCACCATCACTCACCTGGAACATTCTAATCTGCCTTGGGAAGCACTTCAATTTCCCTCAGGGAACAAGAAAACTAAAAGCCTGCTTTGACCACTTATCTCAGATGACCTTACGAGAGTGAGAGAAACAAAACAAAACTCCATGCATCAAATTCTGTCACTTGAAAGTTAACAGGATCTTTAAAAAATAAGTCGTTTTTAGGTACTCAGCCAGTCAGCCTGATTTGTTTTGGAGTGTTAGATATTCTCCCAGTCAGCTGAAAGGGGAATACAGGGTAAGCAACCCTAATCTGAAAATCTGAAATTTGATCAGCTTCAAGTCTTTAAACTTTTTGAGCACTGATATGAAGCCACAGTTGAAAATTTCACATCTGGACCTCATGTCAGAGTAAAAAGGCAGATACCTTAAAAATATTATATAAGATTTCTCTCAGCCTACATGCATAAGGTGTATATGAAGCATAAATCAATTCTGTGTTTAGACTTGGGTCCATCTGAGACATCTCATTATATATGCAAACATTCTAAAATCTGAAAAAAATCCACAATCTGAAACATCTCTGGTTCTAAGCATTCTGAGTGAGGGGTACTCAATACCAACTCTAAAAATAGTTTCAGAGCAAGGTAGATGATCCCAAAGTATGTAGTCCCCCCACCAAAAAACCCATCCTCATCAACAAATGCAGAGGCCGCCCATCAGAGCCAGTAGCAGTAGGCCTTCCACTGAAGTAGAGAAATGGCTCCTCCTACTGAGCTTTTGAAAAAGCATCATCTCTACAGTACCACTCCAACACGAACTGTTCTGTTGTCCCGTATTTGTGTAGTCAGGCATGAACATGGGAGACCAAGGCTTGAGAAGGTAGCAGGCTTGCCAGGGTCTTGCCAGGACAGCCTCTTTCCATCTCGCATCAGGCCTGCCCTGACGGTCAGGGTCCTACCGGCACTTCCACTCCGTTCTTGCCAGCCAGCAGCCACTCCCAGCAGGCCAAGGCAGTCTCCATGCCATGCTCGTTGAACATCCGGAGGGGACCCCAACACAGATGATGGAGAAGCTGTGGGTCATAATCTGAAACCAAAAACAGTTCAGAGGCCTTTGGCCATGGCTGGAGTTGAACACAGTTTCTGTGGGTTAGTAAGACAGTCAGCTCCAGCTGGGGCCAACAATGGCCTTTTATTTACTTTCCGCTCACAGAGACCAGAAAGAGCTCTACCTGGAGAGTGCCACCTCTTTCTTCAGCTAGGCCCTGATGTGCATTACCTTTGCTGCTAATGAGCATTGCAGTCAACTTGAACATGGCCTGAGTGTAGTGATGAGAATTATTGTGGTCCAAAGCTGTATTCAGATCCTGCACCATCATTTTGTTCAGGTCAGACATCTGGCCAGTAGTACCTGAGAACCGAATCATTCCATACACCTGCAAGAAGCAACTCATCAGCAGCCAGTACCTGGCTGAGGTCCTGACAGCCACCTGACCATGCTCACAAGAGGACCGGTGAGGCCAGTGTGTGTGCGTGTGCGTGTGTGCACAGTGCTGGGGTTGAATCCAGGTTTTCAGGCTAAACACATTTTACCACTGCCACCTTCATAGATTTTTCTAAGAGAGCGTCTCTTCTAGAAATGCCTTTTAGTATCCCCACTACTACAGATGTTCCTTGAGGGAAGAGGACTTGTTCTCTATTTTTGTGCCCAGGGCTGTGCCCATGGTCTGACCCATGCACAAACATGGACTAGATAAGTAAAATTTCTCTAGACTCAAATGATTCAAACAAGATCAGCTGCATTGTTTTTGTTTGTTTGAGATATAGGGGACTAAACTCAGGGCCTCATGCACACTAGGCAAGCACTTTACTGCTGAGCTGCCTCACTGTCTTTAGAGTCAGACTTCATTATTTTTCCCAGGAATTGTTTTCTGACTCACAAACTGTAAAGAAGATCTGACTCTTCCCCCTCACCCGCACCCCCAAGAAAATCTCTCTCTCCAATTCAGACCTCCTCCTGCTGCCAGGGTATTCAAACTGATGTAGAAGAGACCCTTGGCAATTCCCAGCGTGTGGTCAACAGTCACTCAGCACAGAGTAAGTTCTGCTTGCAGAGACTATAGGGAAGAGCAACCATCGGAATAAACAAGAGGCAGTGTTTGGGAGAGGGGAGACCCCCAGGTCTGGCTACTGACAAAGTTTCATAGTTGCCAGGGGCGTCAGTGAGTTTCTGTGTTTTGTGGATGAGGGAACTGGGGCCCAGACAGGTGAGGCAACTGGTCAGGACAAAATAAACTGCGCTGTGCAGTGTGGAGCTGACAGAGGAGGTTCCTGAGGCTGTTCTGCCTGACTATGGCAAGTTACTTAATTTCCAAAGCCTTAGTTTCTTTATCTGTAGAACCAGAGAATCATACTATGCACATCTCAGCAAGTACCCAGGAGAATGCATGGCACTCAACAAGTGTTGGCCACCACTTAAAAAAAATTCTTTTTAAAGCCAAAACCCAGAATACCTCCTGCCTCAGCATAGTCAGAACATGTGTATGTGAAGTAGATGCTCCAAATACGCCAATAGTGTTGGGCTCTATGCTACTCAAGCCACCTAAGATGAGTAAATTCCACACTGCCCAGACCCATTCTTTATATTCTACAAAAAGAGCCAAATGGCATCAAACCACGAGAATGCTCTGATCCTTGGACACGGGGGACAAAATTACCTCGCCTGCATAGCGGTTGCGCAAATTCAGAGAAGCCATGAAGTTAGAGTAATCTTTTGTGACACAGGCCGGGCGTTCAGTTAGCTGATTTGCCTACAAACAAAACAAAACAAAACAAAACAATTATTGTATACTGTCAAAACATCACCTTTTTTCATACATACAATGAGTACAGAGAAGTCTAATTAAGAAGTCCAGTTCAAGCTGAGTGTGGTGGCACACACCTGTAATTCCAGCACTCTGGGAGGCTGAGGCAGAAGGATCATGAATTCGAGCCCATGCTAGGCAACTTTGAGACTTAGCGAGACCTTGTCTCAAAATAAAAACTAAAAAAAGGCTAGAGATGTAGCTTATTAATCTCCAGTACCCCCCCAAAAAAAAAGAAGAGGAAGAAGGAGAAGATGACAAGTTCAGATCCAAGGTTATGCCAGTAAGTTAATGCGATGAAATACTTTAGAACAGGCTCTAGAATCATGTCAGATGGAGCCAGGATTGGTGGTGCTGCACGCCTATAATCCCAGCACTGTAGGAGGCTGGGCTGGGAGGATTGCAGATTCAAGCCTAGCCTGTGCAACTCAGCAGCTCAACAAGGCCCTGCCTTAGAGGTTAAAGGTAGAAAAGGGCTAGAGATGCAGCTCAGTGCACAGATTCTGGGCTCGATCCCCAGTACTAAAAAAAATAAAAAATATTTTTTGATGTGGGAAATGCCTCCAGAAGGCAGTTGGTACTATAGTTTTCTGAATTGATAGCAAAGGGTGACTGAAGGTGGGAGCAAAAGATAGCAGGGCCCTTAAACATCCAACAGCTGCCCCAAAGTCTGGAAAGGTGTGTCCCCTGGGCACAAAGGCAAACCACTCCCTGACACAGAGCTTCTCATCCCTCCCGATTTCTGGACCCAGGGGCTCAGCACTCTGGGCAGCTTCTCCTCCTAACCCAGACTTTTCCTTGCCTATCTACTCTGTAGCTCCTGCTCAGCTAGTGGCGCACATTCTCAAGCCCAGACGGCACACATCTTTCCTTTAGCATCATTTACTACAAATTGATGCAACCCATTTACTTGGTGAAATATTGATGCTACTAATAAAAGAGGAATTTCTCAATTGTTGGAGTTTGGAGGGAATTTTTTAATGGGGAAGTAGGCATAAAGTGGGTCAAAGAAGAGAATGTAAATTTGGGGAAAAAGAAAAACACAGGCAAGAGCCAAATTACATGGCTGTTGTACAACAATATTAAATTAGCTTCTGAAAAAAAGAAAGTCACATAGCTGGATGCAGTAGAGGCTGAGGCAGAACTGCAAGTTCTTGACCGACGCCAGCCTGGGCAATTTAATGAGACCGTTTCAAAAAATAAAAAGGGGGCCAAAGATTTAGCTCAGTGGTGCCGCCGCCTGCCTCACAAGCTCAAGGACCTAAGTTTGATCCCCAATACCCCGACAAAAAAATGACATATGGTGGGCCAAAGTGCAGGTGAGATCTCTCCCTTTTGAAATTGCTCCATGGGCCCCATTTACCCTGTCTGAGTCGGCCAGAGGACAGCAGAGCAGACACCAAGAGGTGCTGCAGGAGGGCCTTGCTGATGTTCCCTGACGCAGTCAGTGTTCCTATTAGCCTGATATCCTGCATCTGACACTGTCCTTAAAGAATGTTCTTCACAAAGTGCCATGTGATAGAAGTTTGGGGATGCTGCACTCTCCTGTGCTTTCTGTGGGGCTAAAGTATCTTAGGTTCTTGAGCACAGCTAACAACTGGATGCATAACTAAATGTGTCTTTGTCTGTTTAGCATCTGAGAGCATAAAACCTAACTTACACTTAACTTTTTGAGAACAAAGATTAAAATCTTTTAGGCAAAATAAATCTCTCACTAGTCAGCCGGCCTGAGCCTAGAAAAGTGTGTGCATGCATGTGCAGTGTGTAACAGGGTGGAGCCCAGGGCCTTGGCACTGTGCTACAAACAAGCCCTTTTTTAATTTTTTCTAATTTTGAGACAGGGTATCGCTAAGTTACAATCTAAGCCAGGCTCAAACTTACAGCCTTGCTGCTCAGCCTATGCAGACTGGCTCTACAGGTATGTGTCACCATACCTGGCAAAATTCTCATCCTAAGCACTCTTTTGAAGGACTACTGTTTGTCATAAGCACTCTCAATCTCCATCTGTGAGTTCTGCCTCCGGCCTGCCTGTGTCCTCTGTGTGGGAGAGAGGCCCAGGTCAGGGCACTGACCCCACTGTGCCCCGTCGACACAAGAAGGTCTGTGTGTGCTGGCTGTACATGGCTCAGCTGTCGTATGTGCTGAGGACGGTCTTGGGAGAAAGACGGTGACCCCGAGGTGAGTGCTCTACCGTGAAATGAGGTCTGGAGACAAGTGTTTCCCCTGGCCTTGCCTCAGGCCCCACAGAGTCGAGAAAGCTCCTCTCTTCCTGCTTGGATCCCAGAGAAGTCGTGCCACCCTTTCTCCTGGATGCTCTGTCTCTGTATCTTCCTGTGCGAAGCCCACACCTGACGCTAAGAAAGCCAAAGGGCACATGTGGCCCTCAAACCCTGCTCCTGTTCAGATTAACAAAGTCCTGAGTGAGGGGGTGATGAGGGACGGGAGGGCCTGGGGCTGTCAGACACCAAAACACAGCACTGGCTGGCCAGTTTCGTCATGGGGTGAAACTGCCTGCTCTGGTCCTCATTTACTTTTAGCTCTAATTTAACTCAGAAACCACTTCATTGTGAACCGGTTGCCCCCTAAATGAATCTCAAGCAGAACAGGATGAAGCTAAAGTACATGTGTACAGTTCCACATCCCAGAACTATGAGGAAGTCTGATGAATGTTCCACATAAACACTGACTATGAAATGATGCTGATGAGGTCAGTTTCCTTCCTTTTGGACACAGACACTCAAATCTAAATCTGATCTCATTCACAGATCAACCTTTGATCTTCACAAATCTTTATATTCAAAGTGAAAGTCCAATAAGGAAATGCCTGTCTTCATGACTGTTCTCCCCTCCCCTCTCTTTCTCTTCCTCATCCTCGTCTCTGTGGTACCAGGGACTGACAGGCTCTTTGAACTAAGCTACCTGGGCAGCCCGTATTTTACTTTTCCTTCTGACTAGGTTCTTGCTAAGTCACTAAGCCCAGTGGGCGCCACCTCTCCTTTCACCTGTCACCCACTCCTGTCAACACACACGTGCCGAGGGGGATTTCACAGCAAACTGCACATGAACGTGAGTCCTCCTCCCACTCCTGTGATGCTGGAGTTGGGGGGCGCTGCTCAGCAGCAGGTTTGCACACACCCCGAGAGTCGTGTTCTGCTTGTTGTAGCCAGCAAACTGGAGGATGCTCTCAGTAGCCATGGCCAGCCCTGTGTGCTGGGACAGTCCCGACACCCAGTTCTGATGTTTGTTCAGATATTCCTGAAACGGGAAGAAAACACGTTATTGCACTTAAAGGGAAAAATAAAGCTTCACAGATAAGGCATGGAGTAGCAGAGGAAGCACTGAGCTTCAATGCTGCATCTGCACCTTACTCCTCAGCTGGGGGAGTCAGTACGGTCAATAAGGTCTACAACGGGGTGCTGCTCATCTACAAATGAGGACCCGCCCCAAGTCCCAGAGTGGCTGTCACACGGTTAAGGGGAGAGGATTGCTCCTTTCTGAGCATCGACCATTTACGGAGAGCTGCGCTGGCTACTTGGGACATAAATTGCAAGGCCTTGGTCCTACGGACAGTATGCAGCAGTGTGGGGTGCAGCCTCTCTCTGTACAGGTTACGGTCACTGCTACAGCACCCCTGATGTCCAAGGCAGGTGAGACGGACCGCAGGAGCCCAGAACAAGCATCTGAGCCCCTCTGGCTGGCCAGGGGAGGAGGCACTGGGGCACCTGGCTGAGCCCAGAAGTGGAAGGGAGGCCTCCCGATCTGGGGACCACAGGAATTCACACCACTAGAGCACAACCTACAGGAGCAGGGTTATAGAGTTGGGGGCTGGTGGGTTACAGACCAACAGAAACTAACTCCCCACCGAAAAACAAACATGAGCATGTATACATAAAACTATGGCACAGAAAAACATCCGTGGACCTCCTGGTTATGGAGAGAGGTTCATGATCAAGGTTAAAAGGAAGTACACTGACCAGACTTGCTACTAAAACTGGACCACTCTGCTGGGCACAGATGAGGGCAGACAGGAAGACCGAGGCTGAGGGCAGGAGCAGGAGGTGGGACTGAGCAATGAGAGCTATGTGATGCTCAGAAAGAGGTGGATTGCTGCGATAAAGGGAAAGCAGGCATGGGGGTGGGGTGCCAAGGGTGGTGCCTGGGGGAAACACAGACAGCATTTCAAGTTCTGCCATTTTCTACTTCTTTTCTAAGACAAGGTTACCTGAGAAAATTCTAGGGAAAACAAGAAGGTCTTTCTACCAACTCCTTTTTGTCCACTAAATCTTTTAGGTATTAAAGGGCTCTTCCCCTCTCTAGACTACAGCTTACATGAAACAACAGGAATCAGATTATTTCCCAAATATTAATAGTTTGAAAAAAACTGCAACAGTTTGAAGAATTCTAGTGCACACATGTGAAAGCTACAAGGCATCAAACAGCAGTGTGGCTTTGGCTTATTTACCAGGCCCTGAGGCTCTGTCCAGCTTGGCCTATGGGTATGTCCCACAGAGGGTCCACCTGGTCCAGCTCCTCAACCCCTCTGCAGAAGGAGGAAACTCACCACGACCCTAGACATAAGTCCCACATTCTTGTATAATACATTTCCAAACAGCCTCAAAGGCTCCTGGAGCTGGTTACTCTACCCTTTCTGGATTCCACACTCAGGAACTATTTTTCTTTTTCTTTTCTTGCTGTTACACAAACTGGCCTCAAACTTGCAACCTTCTTATCTCAGCTTCCCAAAGCTGATTACTCAAAAACATTTTTGAACTGGCCTTGAAATGTGAGGTCAATTTCATAAGCTCCTCTTGACACACCTGCTCTTTGCTAACCTAGATTCTTATTAGAGGTATTTTTCTTTTCTTTGATCTGCCCCCCACAACACACTTTGTGTGGAGTACTAGGGACTGAACCCAGAGCCTTTGCACTGTGCCACATCCATAGCCCTTTTATTGTTTGAGAGAGGATCTCCATAAGTCAGAAAGTTGCCCAGACTTGGTTTCAACTCGATCCTCCTGCCTCAGCCTCCTAGAGTCATATAGGTGTGTGCCACCACACCCAGATCTTTGACCCCTTTTAAAGTGACCCTTTAGTCACATGTACTGTGGCAATTTTGTTCTGTTTGACTGTCTAGAACAGTGTCTCACCTTTCATCATCCACATTTACAAGCCAGTACCTTTATCTGAGAAAACTCACAGGAACCTACTCATGCAACCTATATAATCTTTTTCCAGGTAGAGCTTTACTGAGACACAGTCCCTGGCTCTGCCTAAGGTGCATTCAATAATGCACTCAGCTGCTGGCACTGCTACTGCCTTGCAGTGCCCTCCTCTTCCCACCACACAGGCCCCTCTTATCTCACAAGTGGCGCCAAGTCCCGCCACAGGCTCGGCACCTTGCCTGGTGTGAATGGTCAGGTCTGGGCCCGCCCAATCTGACTTCCAGCACACTCATCCATTAAGGTGCTCCGAATAGAGCAGCACCTTGAGTTGCTAGTACTGAGTGCCCAGTACTCTCAGGCTCTACACTGACTGATGTTCTTGGTCTGTTTATTCACACTACTGCTGTTTGTATTTTTAGTTCACTGTGCCTGTGGAAAGCTCTCTGGACTGCTCAAAGGAGCTTATCATGATTGCCTACATGTACCAATTCTCCACAATGAATGTAATCCTCATGTACTGCAAACATGTATTAATAAAAATTTAAAATTATAAACACACACACACAGATTGCTTTTTGATGATTTCAAGAAAATACCTGTAGGTGAGACTTGGTGACTGTAGGCGCCCACTTCATGGCCTCCTGCAGGATCATACCACAGCGAGCAGCAAAGTCCTTCACAATGCTCTAGAAGTAGGTGACCACGCTTTTTAATAATCTGAAGTCAGCCCATCCGGACTGTTGCAGTGACTGACATGGGCTGAATTGTTTCTTCCCCAAAAACTTATGGTCATAAAACCTTAACTCTCAGTACCTCAGAATAAAACTGCACTTGAAGACAGGGCTTTGAAAGAGGTGACTAAATTAAAGCCTTAGGTTATGCTAACCTAGATTCCTACAAATGGCATTTTTCTTTTCTTTGATCTATCCCCTAACCTAATCTGGTTGGTATCCTTATGAGAAGAGGAAACCTGGACACCCAGAAACACCAAGGATATGTGCCCACAGAGAGATCATGGAAGGACATACTATAGCAACAGGGTAGCTATTTGTATGCCATGAAGAGCAGCCACTTGTGCGGACACCATGGACTTCCAGCCCTCACAAATGTGAGAAAATAATTTTCTATTCCTTAAGCTATCCATTCTATGGTAGCTGGCTCCAGCAGCCCTAGTAGTGATCATGTTCTAACACCAAGGCTCTAAGGGACAGGAAGTCACATACACCATGGTCTGTAATAATTGCACAAGGCTGTGTGGTAGGACCAAAACCACGGGGCCACGGTACGACACGTCCCAGGTCAGTAACTGAAGGGAAGGCTGTTCCGGGTGGCAAATAGCCTCACATCAGCCACATCACAGCACAAGGAAGCTCCCCAGGGACAGCTGGTCCGGCAGAGTTAGGCTATGTCCTCGCCCCAGGCTGGAGGAGCTGTGGCAAATAGCCTCACATCAGCCACATCACAGCACAAGGAAGCTCCCCAGGGACAGCTGGTCCTGCAGAGTTAGGCTATGTCCTCGCCCCAGGCTGGAGGAGCGCAAAGCGGAGCCGCCCTAAGCTGAGCTTCGTCCTGCCGTAGCAGGGGCCCTGAGTTCGAGTCAGGGAGAGGAGATGCCCAGCTCATCTTCCTCATTTGGAGTCATTTACTCTGCCTGTTGGTCACTGCCAAAGCTATGTCACTCTATTTCCACAGCAAAAAGGCAGTGTGTCGCCAAGGGAGCATAACTCAGAATCACCGGTCAGGAGACAGGAGAGGCCAAGGCTAGCCCTTGCCCTCCGCAGCAGGACTCCAGCACTGCTCAGTGTCCTCACCGTGGGACAAAGCCAAGACCACTCACAACTTTAACTTCTGGGAATGAAGGGACCTCCTGCAGTCGAGTGGTTGCCCCGATACACTCAAGGGATGGTAGTGAAACGGTCCTCGGCGCCGACCAGGCGGGGCCTACCTCTCGGGCTTCATATGTGTCAGGAACTGTGATCCGATAGGGCACGTCGGGGATGTTGTAGTAAGGCTGGTCCTTATGAATGTCCTGCAAGCACAGGGACAGTGCTATTCCCACTTGCCTTCCCGTGGCGTCCGCAGCCAGGCCCCTGACCCAGGGTAGCAGTACACTCGCCACCCTTTCCCCAGTGCCCCATGCACAACGGTCTTCCAGACTTGCTGCAGCTTCCTGGGAAACACCAGGCAGGGCCTGGGCCCCTCCCCATCCTGCCATGAACAAATTCACCACCTGGAGCCAAATCAGTCTCGGGCATATCGCCGGAGGAGCACCCCATCACACAGGGAGGACGGCGGGTACACGGGCCCGCCCAGGTCTCCCAGGACACTCACAGCACTCAGCGACAGGGACAGAGTCTGCAGGATGTCCAGCGTGGTCTTCAGTACAGTCCCGCTCCACAGCAAGTGGGGAAACCTACACCAAAAGCAGGCTCTCAGGGCCCAGGAGCCTCCTGGGCGCCTGCACTCCCAGAGGGATGGGGATGGGGCACCGCTGTTTCCTTCCCCTGCCCCAGCATAAGCTACGCCGGCTGATGGGTACTGAAGTGTATCAGGACGCCCCTCAGGCGGGCACCAGCCCTCACCAGGCTCTCCATAGTGAAGTGGTCAGTGACTGATCAGAAATGATTCCTAGGCCCAGCAAGTCCCCTACCTCAAGGCCTAACATGCCCCAGGTGGCCTGCTTCAACCCTAATAACAACAGGCTGTCTGGATTACACTAGCCAGGCCACACCCTCTCCCTTCCCAAAACAATTCTAGTAATTTAACTGGAGAAATATTAGTGATCAATTAGGGTTCCGTAATATTTTTCACATCATGGCAAAATTAAAAGTTTGTGCCTGATTCTCTAAGGCAGTGATGGTGAACCTTTTACAGATTTCAGTGATACAAACAGCCTGCGGTGGCACATGTGCCATAAGTTTGCTCACTGTCCTAGGATAAAGAGAAAAAGCTCCTAAAAGTAACAGGTGAGGATTCTGGTGGCCTCAGGGCTGGAGGAGCAGCATTTCTGGGCAACCTTAAGGCCATTCATGGCCCACTGCTCCAAAGGCTTGGCTCAGACACACGTCACATGTGTTTAAGACTTGTTCCTGTTCTTGTGGCTCCTGGCAGGCTTCTGACTTACCCTCGGATGGTGGGGCTACATGCACCAGGCATGCTGCATCTGTAGCAAGCTCCCAAACCCCTGGACCTTCAGGGAGTTGCAGGCAGGCTTAGTGTGGGTATATACTACCACTGGCCTTCATACCCCAGAGAGGACAGACCAGACCATCTCTGAGGGTTCTCCTCAAAGTGAGGACGTGTCCCAAGAGGGGCTGCTTTGGTTCCTAGCACACAGAGTAGAAAAGGGCCAGTGTGGGCTTTTGCTCTGAGAAGCCCATAGTTTACTCACTCTACTCATTGACTATTGGCTGAACCCTGAGCTAGGAGGTGATGGGCTGGATCTTCCCATCACAGGTGAGATTTAAAGACAAAGGGACATGTCTCCTGTTAGCAAGAAAGGTACTGTAAAAAAATCTTACCAGGCCTATGAACCCAGTACTCGGGCTGAGGCAGAAGGAGTACCATGAGTTCAAAGCCAGCATGGGCTACATAGCTAGCTCAAAGCTGGCCTGGATTACATATCAGGGCAAAAAATTTTAATAGCTCAGAAAGGAGGTTTCTGGAGTAAAATTCAAACTCTGCAGCAAACTCATTGACATTCTGGGGAAGGGCAATGCCCTTAAGAGCTTCTGTCCTGACCCCATTGTCTTCTGAACTGATGATAAAAGGATGAGTTCCCCTCATTCCAAATCACAAGCATTCACACATACACACAAGTATCAGTGGGAAATGGAACTTACTTATCCACCAGACCAGACAGGTACTTGTCTGCCACCCTCCTTATCCTCTTGTGAATGTGGTTGAAGTTCACCAGCAGAAACTGAGCATGTCGCTCTAGCTCCTCCTCATTCTCCTTTGTCTTAGCCTAGAGTCAGAAGAGAAGATAGGATAGTACTCCTGTACTGTGCTCTACAGCAGAGGCGTCCTCATGCTCTGAAGGGGCTTACTTTATCCGCCATCATGTTGAGGAAGGCATCGAATACTTTGTCTGCAACAGCAATCACACACTGCATCATCCCTGGAACAAAAGGGTTTCCACGGATCAGACACAGCCACGCTGGCATCGAACTCAGACTCAAGGGTCCCTCCCACCTCAGGCTCCCAAGTAGCTGGGACTACAGGCTCACACTACCACAGCTTGCAAATGTTTTCTTTTGAAATGATTCTAGACTCAGAGACAAGTGCAGAGAAAGGAGTTTCCACACACTTGCTTTCCTGAATGTTAACATCTGCTACACAAACAGGCTGAATTTGGATGGATACTAACAGAACTGTTACTTAAATGTCAGACATTATTTGAACTTCTCAGTTCTCCCATTCGTGTTCCTTTTCTGTTACAAGATTCAACTCTGATACCACAAGGCATTTGCTCATCACGTCTCCTTGTTTCTTCTCATCCGTGTCGATTCCTTGGTCCGTCCTCAAACTTCATGACTTTGATACTTTTGCAGGTCATAAGTATTTGGGTGTCTGACTCTTGCTCATGATTAGACAGGGATCTTGGAGGCGATATGCTCTTCTTGTCATGTCAGAGAAAGGGTCTCTAATATCTGTATCTTTTATAACTACTGTTGTTAATCCTGATCACTTGGTATGAGTGACTATTTTCCCCTCTCCAGACTAGAACTGAGTCAAGAAACTTATCCTTGGGGTCTGGGAATTAAGCGTCATCTCCTGAAGAGGATTTGTGGAAGAGATAGCTAAAAATCGCCACAGTAACAGATGAATAGAGACCTGCTCTGACATCATCTAGGCATCTCATTCCTCTTTAAAATCTTGCCCACTAATTTTAGCAAGCCCCTGTGGATTCTGCCTGAAGTAGTTTCCTATTTCCTTTACTCATTCTACTTTTGGTAACTGGAATTCCATAAGGAAAGACTGTCCCCTCTTTCTTATTAATATCCGATAATCTAAGCAGCATGGGCTCATGGAAAGCCCTTGTACTCATTGGATTATAATCCAATACTATGGCTATTTTGTTGTTCAAATCATTCCAGCTGAGGTCTCAGGTTGGCTCCATGTCCTCTTGACATGTCTTTTACTAATTTTCTGTTCTTCTTTCTTAGCACAACCTTATTTTGTGGTTCAGGTTGAACATTCCTAATATGAAAATCTTAAATAATACCAAAAGTAAATGAAATGCTACAAAATCTTAACTTTTTAAGGGCCAACATGAGACTCAAAAAGTTAAGCTGAACCTACTGGTGCACACCTGTAAACCTAGTACTCTGGGAGGCTGAGGCAAAAGGACAGCAGGTTTGAGCCCAGCCTGGGAAATTTAATGATTTAGTGCAATCCTATCTCAAAATTTAAAGAGAGTAAGGATATACCTCAGTACAAAGGCTCTACAATCACTACCACACACACACACACACACACACACACAAATCTTGCAATTTATAGCATTCCAGATGTTGGGATTTTTGGATAAGGATGCTCAACCAGTAAAGTCTATACAAATATTCCAAAATACAAAACTCCTGAAATCTGAAACATTTCTGGTTCCAAGCATTTTGGATGAGGAGTACTAAATCTGTTCTACAAAGTACTCCAGGCTCACTTTGTATTTTTCTTGGCCCACCCTCCCTGGAATCGACCACTTTCCCATGGAGGTCTGGTTCCTGTTACTGGAGATTGGCATTTAGAAACCAAGATCTGAGCATGGGATGTGCTCACTGCTTCAAGGGTGCAAAGCAGGATGTTAAAAAGCAACAGAATGCAGTGAGAATCACAGTATGAATGAAAGAACTGTAAGAAAATGCCACTTCAACCTCTAC
The DNA here is from genome assembly GCF_012274545.1 of Fukomys damarensis. Lineage (NCBI taxonomy): Eukaryota > Metazoa > Chordata > Mammalia > Rodentia > Bathyergidae > Fukomys > Fukomys damarensis. The sequence goes on along the minus strand of NW_022900946.1, from coordinate 25,124,869 downwards.
AACACTGTCCCTTCATCCAATACCTTTCAGATGGCTCAACAACAGACAGAGATTAGGCAGGTTTATCAGCAATGGAACCCAAGCCCAGCACAGAGCCTGAGACACACAGCCTTTCCATGGCTGTTTATTACAAGGACAGATGGGTGCCAACACAGGTCTCAGCAATACAAAAAGTGATTAGTGTGTCCTAGACAGATCCCCAAGGGTAGAAACAATTTCTTTTTTCTTCCTTCTGTGTGTGTTCATAGTACTGAAGATTGAACCCAAGGCCTCCTCACCAAGTTGCCCAGGAGTGACTCAAACTTGTGATCTTCCTGCTCAAACTCAGAATCACAGGTGTCAATGCCCTGTTGGACTCATTTTTTCCTTCCTACCTTCTTTCTCTCTCCCTTCCTTACATTTTTTGTTTCATTTTGTTTGAAATAGTGTCTCACTATGTCGTTCAGGCTGGCGTTGAACTTGTGGCGATCCTTCTGCTTCAGCCTCCTGAGAGCTAGGATTATAGGCATGCCCTACCATACCCAGCCTCCCTTCTGTCTTTTGAGATTGCTTTCTTGAAAGCTTGTTTAGAGGTTCTAGCAGAGGCCACATCTATTCATATACCTTGACCAAAGAATAGTCCTCCTCTATCCAGGAAGGTCATACCACATGGAGTGGTAAGGGAGGAAGGGCATTACCACAGAACCAACTAGATCAGCCAAAGCAACTGTGGTGATGAATGGGGTGACAGATGCCACAGCCAGATCATCCTTCTTAAGAAGCTGAGTTGGGTACATGAAATCTTATTTGAGGTGTTTGTTTAGTATAATATTTTTGCATATTTACAGCTTTATATATGAGCTATATAAAAAAACTGAATCTCAGGCCGGGGATTTGGCTCAGTGGTTCTGCCACCTGCCTTGCAAGCACAAGGGCCCAAGTTTGATCCCCAGTAAAAACAACAACAAGTGAATCAGTTTCTAACAAATAATCAGATAGAGGTCAGATGCCAATAAATATCAGATAGTAACACCTAAAGAGATTTTTGCTTTAAAAAAAAAGGCATCTTCCTTCTTGTACCTACAGCCAGTTTCAAATTACTAGTGAACTCACTAACTACGCAACTGGCAGGCAAGCAGCAACCTCCTGGCCCTCCTTCAAGGAGGCTTGGCTCACATGTGCATGGAGGAGGCAGAAGCTCCTGAAGGCAGCTGCTAATGTTTCAATACCCTCATTCCTGGTTATTCCTGCAAATTCATGAATAATATGTGTCTCCGATGTTGTTTCCTTCCCACCTCTTTTAGAAAAAAGAATGAAGTAAATTCAGTAGCTGCACCCTTACTGGCTTAACCGAAGTAACATGCTCAGAACCAAAACAAATGATCAGTTTAAAATCAGAGCTTGGGAGGCTGAGGCAGGAGGACTGTTACAAGTTTGAGGCCAGCCTGGGCTACATAATGAGTTCGATGTCAGCCTGCATTTAAAAACAAGACCCTGTCTCAAACAAACAAAAATAAATAAATAATAAAAACAAAATCACACAGAAGAGGGCAGTATATTGAAAAAATGAAGAGTGTCTGTGAAGAACAAATCAATACAAGTACAATTTGATTTCCTCCAGTGACACAACAGCAACTTAGAGCTCAGAGGGGCAAGTGAGAAACCAGTTTCCAAAAGGGATCTGACTCCATCTGTATTCCCCTGGAAGTTGGCAACATATGCTAGGCCCTTAGTCTCTCATGGGCTGGGAGTTTCAATTCTGTTGTTGTTATGGGGTGGGGGGCGATGTTTGAGACAAGATCTTGCTAGGTGGTTCAGGCTAGTCTGAATTCACTATGTAGCCCTGGCTGGCCTAGAATTCACAGTGTGATCCTCCTGCCTCAGCCTCCCAAGTGCTGGGATTGCAGACACACACCATCAAATCTGGCTGTTGCCGCTTATGGTCTCCTAGAAACAAAAAGTCTCTGGGTGAGTCAACTGTCTGGCACAGAACTCAGTACAAAATGGTTGCCCCATAAATGAGAGTTAGGAGTATGGATGAGGGGAGTAAATCCATGAACAGCAGTGGGCATCTCTTCCCTACACCCCTCCTAGAAGAAACCTCTGACCTCAACAAGTTCCCAGTCCTCCCCACTGCCAGCAGAGGGAGCTTCCAGAGTCCTTGCATTGGCCTTCTTGGCCAGGCCACTTGACTCACAGCTGCAGAAATAAATTCATGCACAGAATTTCCTGACTGCTATGAAGTGCTCTATATACAACTCATCATAGGGCCGGGAATTTAGCTCAGTGGTTCTACCACCTGCCTTGCAAGCACAAGGTCTCAAGTTTGATCCCCCGTGCCCAAAAAACAAAAAAAAAAAATCATTATAAAAAAGTCTTAAATCAGCCAGGCGTGGTGGCACATACCTGGGATCCCAGCACTCAGGAGGCTGAGGCAGGAGGATCGCTGTGAGTTCGAGACCAGCCTGGGCTACACAGTGAGTTCCAGGTCAGTCTCAACTACATAGTGAGACCATGTCTCAAAAAAGCCAAAAACCAAAAACAAACAAACAAAAAGTCTTAAATGAAGCAGCATCTTGGAGTCTCTGGGGGTGGTTCCTAAGTACATTTCTTTAAACACTGATTTTTCACCAGAAAAAAACAGTACTGAGTATTGGGATAATTTCTCTACTGGCAGGAGTAAGTTGATAGATTCATCAGTGTGCTGATGGCTTTGGCATGGAAAAGACTGCTCACTACTATTTGTACTTAATATTAATACTACATTTATTAACCTTAGAAATGTATTGATTGGCATTCCTCAAAAACTGTACCCAATTAACCAAAATTCAGATTCTACCAAATTCCATTGCATGTTTAAACATGATTATAAACTTAATCAAATCATTCTAACCATTTAATTAAATCATAGGTCTAATATTTCAACCCACTTGTTTTTCAAAGCAACTTATAAATCAGACTTTGTCACCCTTCCACTGAAACTAGTAAAAAAGTGCTTATTCTATATATTTAACTTTATTCTTTGCTATCTCCATTATATATAATGTCTTTTCTTCTGCTGCTTCTTCCTCATTAAACTCTTGCCAAACTCAATTTAATGTTAGCTCTTTGTAATTTTTAAAAATGATGGCATAAATAGCATATAAGAAAACCCATATTTTGTGTTCAATTTGATGACTTCTACACAGCTCTACAGACTCCTGCAAACACCATCCAAACAAGGCACAGAACATCTGCATTAGTCCAGAGAGTTCTTTTGAGCCTCTTTCCAATCTTCACCTCTCTTTATTCCTATTCCCCTCTTGGGTTTGCTTACTAAGGTTTTGTAATATTTTATGTTTTCCTAAAGTTTCTACTATTCTTATCTTCCTAGGAATTTGGTCCTTCTGGCTGGGACTAGTGACAGCTGAAGCCCTTAATGCACTCAAGAAGAGTCTGAGGAGAAGTGGCACTGAGATATGTGCTCTGTACAGATTTTTACATTCTGAAAAGTTTACAGAAATAATGCGAGCCATGTTTGGGCAGGGTCCAGAGAGCCTGGCCCGCTGTCCTGGCATTCCTGCAGGGTCTAAAGTTCTCCTAATTAGCATGTGGAAACCCTCGTGACAATGGATGTGTCTGCAGCCAGCTCTCTGTAGGCTTTGGCTCACAGAGTATCTTCGACTGATTATTCTGTGGAACTCATCTATCACCCACTCGATGTTCCACCTAACAAGCCAGATCCTCCGTTGTGGTTTGGATCTGGATTGTCCTCTCAAAGTCTCATGTGCTCAGAGGATGGGCCTGAGGAAGGTGACTGGACTACGGAGGCATTACAGCTGACTTGCTGTTAGGAGGTGGGGCCTGCTTGGAGGCAGATCACTGGGCATGACCTGGAAGGTGTATCTCCTTCCTCTGCTCCTCCCTTCTACTGCTACTTCCTGAGAGCCGCGATGTGAGTAGCGCCCTTCTGCTGTGCTGTTCTCTGCCTTGCAGCCAGCTAACCATGGACTCTCCTCTCCTTTAAGTTGTGGGTACTGAGTATTACTGTGTCTCAGTGATGAGAAAGTGACTAAGACACCCCCTAATGCTGGTGTTGGACCTTTTCCTGTACTGGATAGCTCTTTCCTGGTGTATTTTCTTTCCTGCTTATGCCAAGAGAAACAACTATATGGCTCCATTTCACAAACACTTACTGGAAGAAACCAGTAAGAAACCATGATATATAATTTGGCCCTGTTTCTGTGGATTCAACACCTATCACAGCAGTCAACCATACAGATCAAAAACACTTGGGAAAAAAATACTGCATCTGTACCAAACATGTATAGGCTTTTTCTTCCTTGTCATTATTCCCTAAATAATACAGTGTAACAACTATTTATATAGCATTTATATTAAATTATTAGTAATCCAGACATAATTTAAAGTATATAGGAGTATATGCATGGGTTATATGCAAATACTATTCCATTTTATATACAGGACTTGAACTTCCTCAGATTTTGTTATTTGTAGGAAGTTCTGAAACCAATATCCCTTGAATACCAAAGAATGATTCACACACTCACACACACACACACACACACAAATACACAAACATAGAGAGAGTTAGATCATCGTGTTCCAGGTATTACCCTTCTCTTTTAATTACCATCTTAATTAGATGTTTTATATTAAATCTTCTTTATATAATATCATTTTGAATTCATAGCTTTCTTAATATAAACTTGCTTTAATCAAGTAAAAATTTTTAAATGCTCAAAAGAGTAGGCATATTTCTACTTTGTATAAAAGGATCTATTAATTTTGAATATGTTTCATTAATTTAACATTAATTTTCAGTAAATACATTAACAAAATTTGCTGTGTGAAATAACATCAATTAATAAGCTTTACACTTGATCTTAGCCAAAAGGCCGAGAAGCGATCAATTAATAAGCTTTAAATAAGAAAATTTTGTAAAAAGCCTATCAAATGTTATACCATTTGCTAAAATATAAATCAGTGAAATAAAAAATATCAAGCTATTGAGTTAAAATAAATAAAATACTAATATCTCCATTCAAATTACAATAATTTATCTACTGAAACTCCCTTTAAATTGGCGTATTGATTCTCTCAGCCTGATCCTGACTTTTTTTCCCTCATTGAGTTTATTGGTATCTTTCAGGTATACAGTACAGTTACATTCATTATTGGGATCTTGTACCTTTACATGACAGATCTTGGTTCTCATTTTTTCCCCATTCCCCTGCCCTCACTTCACCCCCTCCACCCACCCCTCTTTAGAAAGACTTTGTTTCCATTATTACATTTTCTCATATTTTTTTCTTTTCCTTTATTTCCATTCCCCTACCCTTCCCACTTCCCCTACACCTTTAGCCCTTTTCTTCCTATTTCACATTATCAGTTATCAAATTTGGATCTTATTTACACTTTTAGTTTTTCACACAAGAGAAACTATTCAGTATTTACACTTTTGTCCTATTTATTTCACTTATGAGTATGGCTTCAATATGCATCCATTTTCCTATAAACGACTCTAGTTTCTCATTCTTTATGGCTGAGTAGTACTCCATTTTATGGAAAAACCACAGTCTTCTTCCAGTCTCTAACCGATGGGCAATTGGGCTGTTTCCAAGTTGTAGCTATGACAAACTGTGCCACTGTAAACATGGTTGCACATATATCACTGTGGTATGATTCATTCTTTTGGGAAGACACCCAGCAGAGGGATAGCTGGGTCAAATGGAAACTCCAATCCTAGTTCTCTGAGGTATCTCCACATTGATTTCCACAGTGGTTGCACCAGTCTGCACTCCCACCAGCAATGGAGAAGGGTTCCTTTCTCCCCACAACCCCTCCAGCATTTGTTATTGGTTGATTTCTTGACAACAGCCATTCTTTCTGGAGTGAGATGGAATCTTAGTGTTGTTTTCATCTGCATCTCTTCAACGACTGGTGATGTTGAACACTTTTTTCATATATTTATTTGCTGTTTTTACTTTTGTCTGAGAAATCTGTGTTTGTTTCAGATGCCCATTATTAGTTGGATCTTTATATTTGGGGGACCTGATTCTTTTTCTTTTTTTTTTTTTGAGACAGGGTCTCACTACATAGTTGAGACTGACCCGGAACTCACTATGTAGCCCAGGCTGGTCTCAAACTCACAGCAATCCTTCTGCAGTTTTGGAAGTATGGCCATTTTCACTATGTTGATTCTTCCTACCCAGGAGCAGGGGATGCCTTTCCATTTTTTTTTTTTTATAACCTCTTTGATTTCTTTTTTTCAGGGCTTTAATTTTCAGTGTAGAGGTCTATGCTCCCTTCATTACATTGATTCCTAGACACTTCTTTGTTTTGGATGCTATTATGAAAGGAATTGTTTCCCTAATTTCTCTCCTAGTGAGTCTGTTATTTGTGTACAAGAAGGCTATTGATTTTTGAGTGTTGACCTTGTATCCACCTACTCTACTGAATCTGTCAATAAGTTTGGAAGCCTTTTGGAGTTTTTTGGGTCTTCTATGTAGAGTATCATATCATCAGCAAATGACAGTTTAACTTCTTCCTTTCCTATCTTTATTGCTTTTATTTCTTTCTGTTGTCTAATTGCTGTGGCTAATGTTTCCAAAATTATATTGAATAGGAGTGGTGATAGTGGACATCCTTGTCTTGTTCCTGATTTTAGCATGAAGGTTTTCACCTTTTGGTCATTTAATATGATGTTGGCTGTTGGTTTTTCATAGATAGCCCTTATCAAATTGAGATAAAGACCATCTATTCCAATTTTCTGCAGGGTTTTAATCATAAATGGGTGTTGAATTTTGTCAAATGCTTTTTCTGCATCTATTGAGAGGATCATATGGTTTTTGTCCTTGACTCTATTAATATAGTGTATTACATTTATTGATTTACATATGTTGAATCATCCTGGCATTCCAGGAATAAATCTGACTTGGTCAGGGTGTATGATCTTCTTGATGACCCTCTGGTATTCTATTTGCCAGTATCTTAATGAGGATTTGTGCATCTATCTTCATTAGGGAAGTTGGCCTGTAGTTCTCTTTTTTGGTTCAGTCTTTCCCTGGCTTTGAAATCAAAGTAACACTTGCTTCCAGGAATTAATTTGGAAGTATTGCTTCCCTTTCAATTTCATTGAAAAGTTTAAAAAGTAGTGGCAATAGTTTTTCTCTAAATGTTTTGTAGAATTCAGCAGTGAAGCCATCAGGACCTGGGCTTTTTCTTTGTTGGTAAATTTTTAATTACATTTTCAATTTCATGGATTGTAATTGGTGTGCTTAGAATTTTTTAATCTTCTTTGTTCAACTTTGGTAATTCATATGTATCTAGAAATCTGTCCATTTCTTCTGTGTTTTCCATTTCATTAGAGTCAGGTTCTCAAAGTAGATATTGATGATCCTCTGGATTTCTGCTGGATCTGTTTTGACTTCACCTTTTCATTCCTAATTGCATGGATCTGAGCCTTTTCTTTCCTTTTCTTGACAAGGTTGACTAAGGGTTGATCAATTTTATTCATTCTTTAAAAAAACCAACTCTTCAATCCATTAATTTTTTTTTTTTTGTACTTTTCTCTTAGTCTCCATTGCACTGATTTCTGCGTTGATCTTTATAATTTCCTCCCTTATACGAGCTTTGGGTTTATGTTGCTCTTTTTTTTCTAGGCTTAAGATTCATCATTAGGTTGTTTATTTGAGCTTGCTCTGTTTTTCTAGTGTGGGCATTCACTGCTATGAATTTTCCACATAGAACAGCTTTCATTGTGTCTCATAGATTCCTATATGTTGTATTGGTTTTATCATTTATTTGTAAAAACTGACTAGTTTCTTCTTTAATTTCTTTTGTGACCCATTGATTTTTCAGGAGAGTATTGTTCAATTTCCAAGTGTTTGTGAAGTTCTTGTAGTTTCTTATGCTATTGATCACCAGCTTAATTGCACTATGGTCTGATAATATATGTGGGATAATTTCAATCCCTTTGCATTTATTTTGATCCTGACATTTAAAAAGCATATTCTATAACCATACCACCTGGAACATGTCCAATCTCATCTAAAAAGCACATATGCTCTGTAGCAAAAAAAAAAAAAAAAAAAAAAAAAAAGCTCCAGGGGCTGGGAATTTAGCTCAGTGGTTCTACCACCTATCTCGCAAGCACAAGGTCCCAAGTTCAATCTCCCAGGACCCCCCCAAAAAAAACAAAAACAAAAATATGTTCCAGGTTCTTTAATGGCCATTTCAGCAAAGGATAGTATTAGGGATCAACATCTGGGTACTGAAGCACACCTGAACATATATGGTGGGCTCCTTGCAGAAGCGGCACAGCCAGGAATACTTATGTATTTATTTATTTATTTGAAGTACTGGGGACTGAGCACAGAGAGTGTTGAGCTACAGTCCAAGCCCTTTTTTCTGCTTCTGTTACTTTGAAGCAGGGTCTTGTTAAGTTGCTCAGATTGCCCTCAAACTTGCAATCCTTCTGCCTTCAGCCTCTCAAGTAGCTGGGATTACAAGTATTTACCATGATGCTTGGCTAACAGATGTATTTTTTTGCTTTATGCTGACTTTCCAATGTAGCCTGTAACTTCATAAAACTATTTTCTTCATGTGGACAGAAAATAAGAAGTATTACTCCTTTTTATTCTATTATAGACTAATTCATCATGAGAGTAACAGAATAATAAACTTACCAGATTTGTCTTTCTGAATAGCTTTATCCTCAAAGTAGCAGAACATTACCTGGAATCGATCAGGATCTGTTGAACGTAGTACCCTAATAAGGAGAACAGCTTTAAATAATTTTGAAAAATCAGGCCCTCACTATTAGGTGACACTGCTCAGAACTGGTACAGCTATGAGGAACAGACAAAATCTGCCATTTATAAGGGACTTGGACTTCTGGGGGGTGATGTGTACCATCTATCCTAACATTCCCATATTTTCAACTCAGGAACCCCACATCTCATGGGTTATGTGCACCAGGATTCTTATTAACAGTGCTGACTGTATTACCTAAAATGTAAATAATCAGAATGCCCACTAATAGAAAACTGGTCAGATAAATCAAAGCATGGCCATTTGATGACATATCACATAGCCCCTAAATTAAGAGGCAGCCCTGTATGTACTGTTACTGAAAAACATCCAAAGAATATGACTAAGTGAGAAAAACAAAAATACAGGGCAAACAGGCACAGTAGGATCCCAGTGATAGGTTTCCTACAGGCCTATCTGCTTTTGTACGTGTCAGGTATAGGCTTCCTTTGCAAAGAAAATCTGTAGAGGGGAAAAGGAGACAATCCATAGGGCATAGGAATGGGGGACTAAAAAACGGCTAGGCAAGTGAGACCTGTATTTCTTTGCCTTTAGATTCTTCTGTACCATTCATTTGTTTAATTTTTCTCTTTTTTATTCTGTGCATCATGGACTTTTTTATAGTAAACTATATCATGGGGGATGGATACGAACAAAACATACACACTGAAATCCCCCTCAAAAAAATGTGAAAGTAGGAAGGAATGACAGAGCAAAGGAGTGAGAGAGAAGTTTGAAAAATAATCAACACATGTTATGTGCATGTAAGAATCTACAAAAACAAAACTCATTAACCTATATAACCAATAAAAAAGCAAAAAAAAAAAAAGTTTAAAAGATCCAGAGAAAGTTTCCACAGTAAAATATAATTACTAATAAAATATTTTCATGCATGCAGATTACCAGGTAGGCATGATGAAAGAGCAAAGGAAAAAAAAATTAACCTTCAGGGAAAGAAAGAAAAAAGAAAAGAAATTCATGTGCTTGTCCCACAGCTACTTTAGCGAGCCATTCAGAGTTCTGGGAGGTCCCCAAAAGTAGGGGCTCAGAGTACATGTCCATGGCCTCCACACTAGCCTCTCAAGCAGTTGCCTCCATGGGATGCTCCAGGGGCTTTAAGCGTGTATTCTTGGGTGCTCATATGCACACGGCTTTATCAACTTTGCACATTTTCCTGTGTTGTTTTAAAATTTCCCCCAATACCCGTGTTGAGGAATCTATGCCAAATTCTTGAATAAAGGCGTCAGGGTTATTTCTCTATTCTAGGATAGGGCTCTCAGGGACCTGCTAGTAGCCCAGGGCCCTGACAACCTGAAAACACTCAGACACACTTGCAGGAGGATGGGAGACGGCTCTTCTGGTCATACACACTAGCATAAAAACTACTAACGGTTTTGTTTTGCTTTGGCCTGTTTTTCTTTGCAAATGTATCCTTCCAGTGGCGGTGAGGGGAGAGGACCTAGAAGGAGCCATATTAACATTCTACAGGGGATGGTGGTGACATCAGTAATTTTTTTTTTCCCTCCAGTTATCTGGCTGCTTCTTAAGGCCTTTATTTACAAGAGGCAGCATACTTAAGAGTTCTCTTTGGTTTCAATACACATCAGAGATTACAATCTTGAGCCATTTACTTAACTTCTGTCTCAGTCTCCTCATCTGTAAAATGGGCATATAATAGTTCCAATCTCATAGGCCTGTTGGAGAGGGTTGTAAACTTAGCCAAAAACCAGGCACAGCAGAAGCACTCGATTCATGTCAACTATGGCTGTTATCATGACAGCGATTATATGTCATAGCAGTCATAGTGGTTAGGACTGCTGTGGGGACAGCTATATCCTGAGCATCAGATCATCAGTAGCACTATTTTGGAGCCTGATTTGTCCTACACCACATGAGCTATTTGTATTCAGCTGTGGTCCTGGAAACCAGCTCAGTCAGTGTCCTGGGACCTTTCTCAGTGAGGGCTGCTCCCCAGAGGGACTCCCATCCAGTCCATGGACTGAGTCTGCACTGTCAATTAAGACTGCTCAGAAACCCCCTTTCCAAAAAGACAGAATAATAATGAAGTGTGGATGTGGGACGTGTTATTAGACATAGCATCTGATGCACGTGAAGGAGGGGCACATGGGAAAAGCAGAGTATTTTTGTTAGTTTTTTTTTTTTTCTTTTGTGGTTTTTTTTTTTTTTCTGCGTGGGTAGTACCGGAGGTCAAACTTGGGCCCTTGTGCTAGAAAGGCGGAACCACTGAGCCAAATCCCTGGCCCTCTTTTTTGATTTCTTGAGACAGGGTCTCAGTATGTAGTTCAGGATGGCCTTGAACTCACAGTGATCCTCCTGCTTCTACCTCCCAAGTACTGAGATTACAGGCATGTGATACCATGCCTGGCTTATTGGTATGATTTTTTAGAAAGCTTTGGAAGGAGTCAGGTCTTGGAAGGAATCGAAAAAACTCTCGTGTAGAAAGGCACAAAAATGTAAAACTGCACTTGAACACAGATGTGCACGAGGTAAAGTCTCATGTACCTCATGTATTCCAGTCGGTACACAGACAACAGGTATGTCGACATGGCAAAATCCAGCTTGTTGATAAGAGCAGACACTTCAGGAGGAGGGTCCAGCAGGTTGATGATCGTGCTTCGAAGCTCACTCAGCTCAGCCTGGAGGGAAAGAAACATTCACAGGCTTGTGAGGGCACTTTCCCAGGAGAAAGAACCCCAGAGGATGACATGTGTACATAAGAACATTGAAAGAGTTTGCACTGATCATTATAGCAAGTTTAGCAAAAGCGAGAAGAGAATCCTTACAGGGGTGACTGTGTCATTTTTCATTGCTGAGTTGTACTGGAGGACTGACCGCAGAGGCTCTTTGCTGGGAAAGGTGAGCAGAGGAGACTTGGTGGCTATTTCACAGACCCCTTCATACCATTCTTCTGGCCAGAGTCCTGCAAGAGAGTGAATATAAGTGAGATATGGGTGAGGGTTTTAGTGCAATGATAAAATGCTTGATGGGGGCAGGGAGCGAGGGGAGAAACAGAGAGAAGAAAGTCCTGGGTCCTTTGTTTGGCGTAATTATCCTAAAAGCCAGGTGTGGTACCACATGCCTGTGACCTCAGCACTCTGGGAGGCTGAGTGCAAGTTTGATCTAATCTTGTGCAACTTAGCAATTTAGTGAGATTTTGTCTCAAATTTTAAGTGGGGGGGCAGTGCCTGGGTTCCCAGTTCACACTTAGGGCCCACACTATTTTCTTTGAGTGCATACTTTCATTGCTGTCTAAACAATCCCTTTATACCTCTTAAAAAACCTAAACTCAGCCAGGCGTGGTGGTGCCCACCTGTAATCCCAGCACTTGGGAGGCTGAGGCAGGAGGATCACTGTGAGTTTGAGACCAGCCTGGGCTACATAGTGAGTTCCAGGTCAGTCTCAACTACATAGTGAGACCCTGTCTCAAAAAAAAAACAAAAAAAACAAAACAAAAACAAAAAAAACAAAAACAAAACCTAAGCTCCCTCTGGGAAGTGTGATGTTTATAAATTCTTGTAGGAAAAACAACTGCATTTGGACTCATTTTCTCGTTTTGAATGTTCTTACACTCGTAATTAGGAAGAGCCCTATCTCACCCTTGTTTCCTCTCTCCACTCTGTCTTCCCTGGGAGAGACCGTCCCCCTACCTGAGCCCTCCACAGCAAATCCCATCAGTACAGAATACAGCCAGAAGTCCCGGAAGAGCTTCTGTAACCGAGGCTTAGCTTCCTTGATGGGCGGCAATCGTCGAGTGAGCTGATATGCCAAGGAGAGAAAACAGAAGTTATTTGGCTCATAAAACTCTAATACAACTTAATGTAGATTCTCTAAGAGCATTCCCAGACACTCAGCCAGTCAGGGTAGGTAGGAAAAAGCACAATGAGCAGTGCCTGATGCCTCTCGATTTCATCAATTCATAATTCATTCATTATCCAGTGCAGCGGTAACTGTGACTGGGAATTAAAAGCCTCGTTCTTGTACTCTAGGGGTTCTGTCCAATTGGAAGACAGGTGGACAAACAATCACAGTGGGGTAGAGTTCCCAGAGAAGCTGTTATGGGTCTTAGAGTAAAAGTTAGCCAGGAAGAAAAGAGAACACAGCCTGTCCTATCATCAGGACTACTGGGTCCAAAGCCTGGGACTAGGAGGGCATGGAGTATTTTATAATCAGGGGCTAGTGCCAAAAGGAAGGCATGTGATTGGAGTGGCTAGAGAAATCTTGTGGATGGATCACAAGAAGTAGCTTTGAAAAAAATCTTTCAGCAGTATAACTTTTTCAAAATTACTTTGGGCAGAGTCCCAAGCAAACAGGTAAAAGCAAGGTTGCTTGGGTACAGGTATCAGGAGTCAAATTTCCCTGCACTCTTGCTTGAGACAGTGCCCACCTGGTATGAGGCACAATATGTCATCACCAATTATGTAAAATGGTTAAGTTTGTGCAAAACACCCAACTGGTCAGGTCAGTCCTCACAGCTCCTCCAGGACACTGAACCTCTAGACAGTAATATAGTGAAGCTCTGCTACCCAAACACTCACAAGCACCAAATCTGGGCCAGGCCCTAGGCCAAGGACTCAGAGTGACAATAAATGATGATACTCTTTGCTGGGACACATTCACACAATACAAGAACTATAGATTGGCAAAACACCCTGGAAAGGGACTTGGTAATATACATCAAATATTCTAAATGTCTCCAAAAACACTGCACCCCAAATCCCATGTCTAGGAATCTATCAAACGATAAGTTAACGAAGCGTAGTGGCACATGCCTGAAATCCTTTGGGAGGCTGAGGCAGAAGGATAAAAGCCAGTACGAACAGCTTATTAGACCTAGTCTCCAAATAAAAAGTATATATGGTGGTGCACAACTGTTAATACCAGTACCCTGGGAGGCTGAGGCAAGAGGATCGCAAACTGAAGCCCACCCTGGACACCTCACCAATTCAGCGAGAACCTGTCTCAAAATAAAACAGAAAAGGGCTGTGGGTGTAGCTCAGTAGTAGAGCACTTGCTTAGCATACGTGAGGCCCTGGGTTCATCCCTACTACCCCCCCATACACACAATATGCATACACACGCAGAGCTGATTTAAGCACAAAAATGTTGTAATATTTGTTATAGTAACAAAACAAATAGAAAAACATTAAACATCTACTTGAAAGGGGCATATAAATATGTAACGGTATATTAAGAATCTTATTTTCTAAGGTCATTTGGTGACACAGGTATAACTCACAGTATGTCAAACAAAAAAATGCAAAATATGTTAATGATACAGGTTTTAAAACACATACATAAACATATCCAAAGAACAAAAACAGAGCAAAAAAACAGCCATATATTCCTACTGGCATTTCTTTTATTGAATTTCAAATGTGTTTTATTTAACTCAGTTTATCTAAAATATCATTCCAACATGTAATCAATACAAAAATTAGTAAGATATTTTAAAACCTTTTCGTACCACATGTTGAAAATCGGCTGTGCACTTCATATCTGCAACACAAGTCAACTGGACTCACCACAGTGCAAATCACCAATAGTCTATGTGACCTGCATGTGACCACTTTGAAAAACAGAGATCCAGAAAATAGTTCTTACTTCCTTAAAACTGATAGCATTTTGATAGGGAAAACTTTTATAAATAGCAAAAACCTATAAAGTGCTACAAGGTAAAATGGCGTCTGCTATCTCTAACAGCAGTTTGCTTTGTTTAGCTCAAAACTAATAGGCACCGAAGGCACTAACTGCTGAATGAGGCATTTGGTCTTACCCTGAGATAACAGGGCACGTCAAGGTCTTGAGCTCCAATGAGACTGGAGCCACATGATCATAAAAGTGTCTAAATGAAAGAACCCATTGCTAACATTTGCTCCCCTGACGCTGAACACCCCCCTTTCCTATGGACTAGACTAGATAACTAGGCAAATCTTAAAGGTAAGCTCCCCAACTGCAAAGAACTGTTACGTCTGGGTTGAAAAGATTAACTATTCTGTGACTGTGATTTGAACTGTAAGAATGAAATGTAACCACCCAAATGAAGTCAAGGCTATCAAACCCTATAAAAGGAGGAGTTGTAACCCAGTGTGTCATTGATCCAGGCACGGCTTACGTGCAATGGACCCTTATTGATAAGTAAATTTATTATTTTACTTCCATTCTGCTGCCTGTGTGTCACTTACTGATTCCTTCCGTAACAATCTTATTACTGGGATATTTAAAATGTAAGGTATAATTCTGAAATATTTTCTTGCTTTCTGAAAGTTAGTTTATCAACAACTTGATAAGTTGACTTCCTTAATAGAAATTTTTTGGGGGCCAGGGGTTTTAGTTCAGTGGTTCCATCGCCTGCCTCACAAGTGCAAGGGCCCGAATTTGATCCCCTGTACCAAAAAAAGAAGAAAGGAAAAAAATTTTTCACATTTCATAGGAATTTACTCATTCTTTTTTTTTTTCATTAAGTTTATTCATACATTTTAGGTATACAATACAGTTATAGTCATCACTGGGAACTGGTGCCTTTACATGATGTATCTTGGTTCTTATTTTCTCCCCATTCCCCTGCCCTCCCTTCAATTCATCTACTCCACCCTATTTATAAAGCCTTTGCTTCCATTTTTTCCTACTGGTTATTTCTTTGTGGCTAGATTCAGGAGGGCTCTGGTAAGGTGTTGAGATTGTGAGGAATGCTGAAGAGGGCTGTAGGAAAGAGGAGCAATAGATAAAGAGGTCATAGAACAAGAAGCTGAAGGCTGCACAGGACACCAACCACAAAGGGACAGTCAAACTGGGCGTGGAGGTACACACCCATAATCCCAGCATTCTAGGAGGCTGATGCAAGAGGATCACAAATTCAACCCCACCCTAGGTAATTTAGCAAGATCTAGTCTCAAAATTTTAAAAAGGCCTAGTGAGGGCTGGGGATTTAGCTCAGTGGTGCCACTGCCTGCCTCACAAGTGCATGGTCCTGAGTTCGATCTCTAGTACCAAAAACAAAAAAAAAACAACAACAAAGGCCTGGTGATATAGTTTAGTATAAAGGCCATGGGTTCAGTCCCCAGTAAGAGGAAGGGGGAAAAAAGGGACCACTGACAAGGGGATGCTACTTTCCCCATTGGCTCCCCAGTGGCCAAGGAGGATAGGTATAAGTGACCACGAGATTGAGTGTCTTTGTGATGATGGGCCTGACTTGGAAGAGGTTCCCAGCAATGGCGGTGGTATGAAAAGGTCTCCACACTCTTCAAGGTCTTTGTGGTTAACAGCTGCCAGTATCCCATAAACAGAACATGCTTTAGTGGTTATGGAAAAGGTCAAGCTTCCAAAATATCTCACTCCTGATGAGAACAGAAGCTCCACTTAGCTGGATGAGAAGCTCATATTGGTTGTTTTGCTTTGCTTTGCTTTGCTTTGCAGTACTAAGAAACTGAACACTAGGACACTCTATCACTGGGCTACATCCCCAGCTTTTTCTTATTTTTTTACTTTTCAGAAAGGGTCTAAGTTACCCAGGTGGGACTGAACTTCCTCCTGCCTTAGCCTCTGAGTTTTAAATTACAGGAGTGTGCCATTCCTCCTCAGTGGTTGTTACATAGGTAAGAGAAAGTGACTCCGTGTCAGACTTCGGATCCTGCTCCTCACCCTATGAACTTCTCGGCACCATCCTAAGGACTCAGCTTGGAAGTGTCCTGTGGGTGGCCCCAGTGTTTTGATTCCTCCCGGCCTACTGGTCATCGCCTCAGCTGAGCTTGCCCAGGTCCCCAGAAATGGAACAGTAGTTTCAGAAAGGGCCCTAACATTGCTTTGACATATCCAGAGATAAATCAGGATGCAGCTGTGATCAGCTGGGACTCTGTTCAGAGAAATACAGCTGTGCTTTATGAGAGATAAAAAGGAGTTAGTTCAAGGCTACAGAAGTCCTCTCTAGCCCCATATAATAGACAGGGTGAAAGCTACAAATAGAAAAGAGAAAAAAAATAAGGTTGGGGACAAGTAAAAAGATATATATTTTTTTAATTTTAAAGATACATAACAAACAAATGTAATGCACAAATTCTGACTAGAAGCTGAATTTTTTAAAAAGTTACAAGAGACGTTTTAGAATACACAGAGAAATTTGAATGGAAGTGGATATCTGATATACACAAGGACCATGATTTTCCCAGAAGTAACAGTGGTAAAATGCGGGGCAGAGACCCTCTTCCATTTAAGTGACACATCTTCCAAAGCCCAAGACTGAAGAGCCGCCAAATCCACTGCCAAATTCAAATTCCACCCGCAAAGGCCAACCCCGCCACACACATATGTAATTAAGCAGATACAGGAGAACAGTAGCTGTTTGGGTAGGCTGCTCAAATATGGATGTGCATTATTCAACTCTTCCAACTTCTGGGCAAGTTTTCTAAATTTCTTATTTAAAAGTTGGAAAAAATACCAAACCATGAGGTCAGCTTTGAAACAGGAGTAAAAACAATGGAGTATGACAGATGGCACCAATTTCACAGTGAGGCCAAAACCATGCACAATCTGTTACCTATAAATGAGGATGTTAAAAATGTTAGGATATCAAGGAAGGTTGAAATCTGTTATTTTCAGCAGTGAGTTACTTGATCAAAAGTGCATGAAACATCACTAGCTACTGATTTTAAAAAATAACAGCAGAGGGCTATAGGCACAGTTCCTTGGTAGAACATTCACCTAGCATGCATCTAGCCCTGGGTTCAATCCCCAGCATACTCCCTCCACTGACGCATAACACACACACACACACACAGAGCAATACATATTCATAGAAGAAAGTCCAGAAAAGAAGTATATAAAGTACATATGAAAGCTGTGTCTCCTCCTCATCTCTTTCTGTGAAAACATACAGACAGGTTCTATGAAATGAGAAGGGTTACCACTTCCCAGCATCCATTCACACCAGGCTCTATGCTTTCCACTCCACTCAGTTCATTTTCATAACCGTTTACTGCAGATGTAACGGGCACCCTACCCTCATTTAGAGGGAAAAACCCTGAGAGTGTGACTGTGTAGCTTCATAAAGCAGCCATGTGCCACTCTACAGGGAAGATGTGCCAACCAAAAAAGTTCTGCCAGGGGCCAGGCTTAGCATGTGTGAGAACAGAAGAGCTTGTGGGGCTGAGCAAACCCCCAAGAGGAGTCTGGATGCAAGGAGGAGCCTTCTTGGGAAGTATGAAGGTATCCAACCTGAGATGGATTAAGTGGGAAGGATGAAACCTCTGGGAAACAATTCTGACTAAAGCTAGAGTGCTGCACTAGACCCAAAGCCAGCCACACCTTCCATGTCCGGAACATAAAAATCCCTTTATAGACCAGTATCTCTCAACAGCAATATACAAGCTGGTCACAGTGGCACATCCCAGCTACTTGGGAGGCTGAGGCAGGAAAATTACTGGTTTGAAGACAACCTGCACAAAAAATAAAAGATCAAAAGAGCTGGGGATATAGCTCAGTGGTAGCTAGCATGCATGAGATGAGGCCCAAGCTTCAATCCCCAGTACTAAAAAAAGAAAAAGCTCCTTTAAACAGCAATGTACAGATGCCCTACAGGAACTCACACATTCACAAACTCTCCTGCCTAAAGGCTACACTCCCCCTGTAGATGGTCTCCCAAATCAAACTGTGGGTGTCAAAATCAGAGAGCAGGGCTCTGTGATAAGCTGCTCTCCTGGTCAAGTAAAATTATTACTTTACCTCATAAAATTAAAAATAAACTAGTTATAGCCCCATAGACCCAATGGATGCCAAAGTGGAGCTGGGTTTGGGATGCATAACTGAGTAATATTCCTTTCTGTCCTATAACAGACGGGCGGGCCAGGCGGTATCCTTCACCAAGGAACACAGTGACCTTTGACTGAAGAGAGGCTACGCCATGGTCTCTTCATTCTGTAAGCCACCAATCTTATATTTCCCCCACTTTTCACTAAGAAATAAGTTCAGGGAAAGCTGGGGACACCTGCCTGATAGCCAAACTAGCTTTGTCTGCCCTGGCAGTTGGGCAAGGTCAGATATTGCAATCACCCCAGATGGGAAGGACAAGGGAGGAGAGCAGACATGTGCTCTGGTCTCTCCCGTCAGGGGAGCAGTACAGCTACTCATGGTGCAACCCGGCCCCTGGAACTCTACTAGTGCCTTGGTTATGCCGCGTGAGAGCCACTCCTGTGCCCAGGCTGTGTGCACTTCATCAACACTGCAATAGTCACATTCAAAACCTCAGCAGAAACAGCACTGGCGTCTAAGCTGCAATCAAAGACCCTGCTGAGGGAGTTTGTGCTGACAGAGCTCGTTGGGTCGTGTTTGGATTGGGACATATTTACTTTGGAAAACATGCAGCAACAGTCTAGCACCAAAGTTCACATCAAAACCTCACTGGGGGCCCTGGTTGGTTTCATCTCTGCAACTCCACTTCTCAGAAGCGCAGAGGTAAGTTCCGTTTCTAACATATCTACAGATTATAAATTCTTATTTTTGGTGGTTGGAGATTGGCAACTGGTTCCTTTATGGAAATATAAATTTAGAAGCTTTCTACACTGCCTAAGAATCGAGAAAATGTTCTTATTTTTTTAATCTGTCTACTATAAAGTTCTAACAGTTACATTATTGGGACAACTAACAAAAGTGGAATAAAAACTGTAGAAGAAGTTAAGATACTATTTCAAATTATTCAAACTGGATAACCGTTCTATGATTTATGTATGGAACATTCTTTTTTTTTTTTTTTTTTTTTTGGTTTTTTGAGATAGGGTCTCACTATGCAGTTGCGACTGATCTGGAACTCACTATGTAGCCCAGGCTGGTCTCAAACTCACAGCGATCCTCTTGCCTCACCCTCCTGAGTGTTGGGATTACAGGCATGCACCACCACGCCCAGTTTTTGGGTTTTTTTTGGGGGGGGGGTTGAGAACATTCTTGGTTTTGGAATTTTTCCCTAAAGTGTTACAAATAAAGGTTAGAGAGATATGACATAAGAGACCTAATTTTAAATGATTCAGAAAATAACATATGTTTGTGTCTGTAGGAGTACGTATATATTTATATATACACACACACACATATAATGGAGAGATAAGAATAAATAAAATGTTCCAAAATATAAAAATATGGTGAATCTAGGGAAAGGAGTTGCTTTAGTGCTCTGTTGTTTTAAGTTTAAATTATTTCAAAATAAAGTTTTCAAAACTGCAAGGAGCTACCTCTCCATTTCTGCCTACTCTGTTTGGCCCTGGAGACAATGAACTGAGAGGGCCAATGGTTTTCAGGCATCCCGCTCTGATGCATGGCCAAAAAGGACAACCTCATGCCAAAAGAAAGTGCCATGTGTTTCCAGAAAAACAAACTATGTAATTTATCTCAAAACTATTGCTTCTCTTCAGACTGTAATTGGATTTAAATATAATCTAGAGATAGTTTTTAAATGCCTCATTATTTTTATTATACTAAATAGCAAAACAGTAAAAGATTTAACTTTTTAGATCTTTAATTTCTCAATCCATAGAAAATATCAGGTATTTTCTCTCTGGCAAGGAACAAATGAAAAGTTTTTTGGCTTTTCATCAAACAAATGCAGGAATAGGGTATAAGCACTTACAAATACACTCTCTGAATACTGAACAAGAACATGTACTGCCTTCCTGTGTGACCTCAGATTCATTTTCCTGAACATTTACTAATTTGTTAGTTTTTGTTTTGTTCTTTAACCTTTTTTTTGTTTTAAAAATAATTTTTATTTTTTTAAAGTTAATATATGTTTGTTTGTTTTTTTTCAATCTGTGGAGAATACTTAAGTGCAAGTGAGCCAGGAGACTTCTACTAAGTTGCTCATTTTCCTTTCTTTTCCCAGTACCAGGAATCAAACTCAGGACCTCGGCTCAGGCACAGAGCCACTGAGCTAAATCCCAGGCAAGTTGCTCATTTTCTCCTTAACTTCCTTTTTTTTTTTTTCCTTCTGGTCATGGGGACTGAACCAAGGGAGCTACCTTCCCAGACTTTTTTTTTTTTCTTTTGAGGCAGGATCTTGCTAAGTAACTAAGTTGCCTAGGATAGGCCTGATTTTGCCCCAGCCTAGCCTCCCAAGTGTTAGGATTACAAGCATTTGCTATCATGCCTGGCTCTCTTCTCTTCAAATTTGTTAAAGTATACTGCCCCTGATACCCACATCTGACTCTACATGGGAACTGGGCCCAGCCCTATTTATAGGCACACATATTCAAAAGCCTTTCTAGAAATCGTTCTACTGGTGCATACTTTGCGCATGGCATGCAGCTTTGATGAGGTGCCGAGAGGGAGGACTGAAAAAGACAGCAGACTTTCAAAAGCAGAAACGATCTTTTTCTTTCCAAAATATGCAATTCAAAAGTCTCTGAAGTATGATTCAAACAATACTGAAGCTGATTATTTTAACAGTACACTGAAGGAGGGAGCACAGCTACTCCTCAGGCCCATGCCTGGGAGAGTCCTGGTGTACCAGGGCAAGTAAAGCAGAGCCTTGAACATAGGGAGTTCAGGGAGCTCAACCAATTTGGCTCGAATCTAATCACTGCCATTCATTCATTCACTCACTCACTGTGTGCTGGAGATCAAGTCCAGGCCTCATGCAGGCTGGGCAAGCAAGATAAGTTACTGAACTACACCTCCAGCCCAAATCCTTGCCATTTATTAGCAATAGCGATTTCCTCATATATGCTGAGACAGCACTGGCATTACAGACAAGTTTCAACTCTTATACAGATTAACCTTAATGACTGCACAAATTGCAATACCTATGTTCAGAAAGCCTGGCCAATGCATATTTTCCACAGGTGGAGTAGTGAGGGTCATCCAGGCAAGGCTGAGTCCATAAGAAATGCCCCTGTGGCTCAGTTTCTCACTCCCACCCCACCTCTTAGTGAAGCTTCCTCAACCTCCAGGAACTCCCACGCCTTCCACAGGACAAGCAGCCACACCACCTTCCCTGCCCCACAGAAGCTTTTGCAGCATTAGTTTGAAAACCCTCAATTTCCTGCCTATCTGCACCAAGAGTCTGGCTCATGAATCCCTTGATGGGAAGACCTTTGTGCCTCTAATACCTATTGCTGTATGCTGTTTCAAGACAGAAGACAATGTTTAGTGGATGAAAAACAACAAAACTTTCTTCTGGGACCTTTGGATCCCTGGGATTCAAGAAAGTTTTGTGGACCTTTAAAGAAAAAATTCTCATCCTGGGGCCCATGGATCCCACATGAGAATTATGAAGCACATAAACTATTAAGTGTAGGTTCATCTTCATTAAATTCTCTTAAAATCCAGAATCCTACAATGGTTACAAGCTGGGCATGATGGTGCACACCTGTAATCCCAATGTTCAGGAGGATGAGGCCAGAGGATTATAAATTTGAGCCAGCCTGGCCTATATAGTAAGTTAAAGGTCAGCTTGAACAACATAGTGAGCCATGACTCAAAAAACAAAAACAGGAACCAGTGCTGCGAGGGTGTCTCTTCATGCCTCTCACCATATTGTGTTTTCCCTTCTAGATTTGGTTCTGCCAAAATGAAACACCCATTCCACCCTCTTCTCATTTCTCTCATTATAATATACACGTGTGATGGGAGCAAAGGTCTCAAAGAGCAGCTAAATAATAAAAACGTAAGCATGTCCCTTCTGCCTGCTGACTTCCACAAAGAAAACACAGTTACCAACGACTGGATTCCAGAGGGGGAGGAGGATGAGGACTATCTGGACCTGGAAAAGTTACTCAGTGAGGATGACGACTATATTTACATCATAGATGCAGTTTCCCCAACAGACTCAGAATCCAGCGCTGGGAACATCCTGCAGCTTTTCCAAGGCAAGAGCAGGATTCAGCGTCTTAACATCCTTAATGCAAAGTTTGCCTTCAACCTCTACCGAGCACTAAAAGACCAGGCCAACTCTTTTGACAATATCTTCATAGCACCTGTAGGAATTTCTACTGCCATGGGGATGATTTCCTTAGGCCTAAGGGCACAGACCCATGAACAAGTTCACTTGGTTTTACATTTTAAAGACTTTGTTAATGCCAGCAGCAAGTACGAGATCATGACCATCCATAATCTTTTCCGTAAGCTAACTCATCGCCTCTTCAGGAGAAATTTTGGGTACACACTTCAGTCAGTCAATAACCTTTATATCCAAAAGCAGTTTCCCATCCTGGATGACTTCAAAACTAAAGTCCGTGAATATTACTTTGCTGAGGCCCAGGCAGCTAACTTCTCAGACCCTGCTTTCATATCAAAAACCAATGACCAAATTCTGAAGCACACCAAGGGCCTGATAAAAGAACCACTGGAAAACATAGATCCTGCTACTCAGATGATGATTCTAAACTGCATCTACTTCAAAGGTAAGAAGTAGCTTTACAGTTCTCAAAGCAAATTCACAATATACTTTTTGAGTACACAGGTAGACCAAATGGCAAGAATTGTATTCTAGCTATAATTTATCCAGGAAAACAAGATACAGGTCAACTCAGAGCCAAGGATAATCATGTGAAGGTGACAGCTACTGAACCCTAACTGTCTTTCATGATCACTGGATCCTCACCACATGTGAGATCACCATGGCTACCAGAGTCCGCATTACAAAGTCACCACAGCACAGAGAAGTAAGAGGATTCTCCCAGTGCACATGGCTAGTGGAGGGCAGTCAAGATTGGACTTAGGCAGGCCATCTCTAGCAAAATGTTATATTGGAAGAAATAATGCAAAACCTTTTTCATCATTTGGACAGCCTGGATTTGAGTTTCTTCATTTCTTTTCCTAATTACCAGAAAACAGAATTGGATATAGCTCAGTGGTAGAGC
This sequence comes from Fukomys damarensis, assembly GCF_012274545.1. Lineage (NCBI taxonomy): Eukaryota > Metazoa > Chordata > Mammalia > Rodentia > Bathyergidae > Fukomys > Fukomys damarensis. Next base: position 25,101,218 of record NW_022900946.1, on the reverse strand, counting down.
CCTTCCCTAAAATATGCAAGGCCCTCGGTCTAATTCTCAGTTACCACCACCCACCCTCCGCCAAAAAAGTATTAGAGCTGTTCAGGTGGAGTAACCGACATTAATACCTACAACTCCTTTTCAGAATACTTTTGCACCAACAAGCAGGTGGGAATGGCAAAATTAACCACAATTTGATTTTCTGAGCAACTCTTCTGTGCCAGTCAATAGAAGGGCACTTTGTAGCCCAGGCTGTTCTTGCATTCATCACCTTCCTGCCTCAGCCTCCAGAGTACAAGAATTACAGGTATTATGCTTGCCACAAACACACTCTAAAAAAATTTTTTCTCTGCAATAACAGGGATTGAAACCAGGGCCTTCATTCATCTCCAGCACCATCCCCGCTTTTGAAACAGAGCCTCACTAAATCACTAAATTGCCTAGTCTAGGCTCATACTTGTAATCATTCTGCCGCACAAGCCTCCCAGAGTGCTGGGATTATAGGTATGCTCTACCACACTACAAGGGCACTTTTTAAGGAGGCTTCTAAACTCTACTCCACACACACACACACACGATCCCTAGGAACAAATGCGTTTGGATTTCTCTGGGTGCAGTGGCACACATCTGTAACCCCTGACACAAAGGGGCCTAAGGCAGGGGGACCGCAAGTTTAAGGCCAGCCTGGACAACCCAGGGATACTGTCTTTAAAAAAAAGGAGTGGTGCAGGGATTTGTAAAATCCAAGTCTACTAGAATCCGGCCAAAAGAAGCCTCTAATTCATTCTCTGAACTGCAGGGCAGGCCCAAGGATGGCTCAGCATCAGAATTAATCACAGTAATTGCCTCCCTTTGCCACCAACAACCACCAGACACCAGTGAGATGAGTTGTGGAGAGGCCAGTGCTTCCAGCCCCAGCAGCTGTATAGCAAAACAGAGAGATCTTCCTGCTTCCTGCTTAACTGAGGTGGGACCAGGGCGCCTCCTGAATTGTCAGAACGCCCTCTCTGTGCCTAGGTTGAGGGCCCACCAGCAGCTTCAGGTGGGCTGCCAGGTAGTGCTAAAGAGGCCAAGACTGTAGAGCAGCCTAGGGTACTGAGATCTGAGCCCTGGGCTTCCACCTAGAGCCAGGTACAACACCAGGCACACTGTGGTGGAATCGAAGGCTGAGTCACAAACAGATTTGTGACAGAGACACTACACACACAAGCACACACACACACATACATGAACATGCATATGTCCTTTCTGTTACTGGTTGTTATAAGATTTGTAATTGAGCAAACAAAAGTCTAAATCCTGGCTTCACCAGACCCTGGGCAAGATATTCAGTATCTCTGTGACTCAACTCCTCAGGTTTATTATGGAGGTGATAACATCTACGGAAGAGAGCAAAAAAGAGAACAAAGAAACAGCCCAGCGTGTGGCAAATGGAAGAGCTCAATGAACTCCAAGTGATGGAAAGTATAGACTACCACATGAATATGACATGCCTATGGTATCATTGCCAGTGACATTTACTTTACTTTCAGAAGCAATTCATTTTGCTTAGGCATGACTTCAGAACAGGTCAGAACACTTTGGCAGTACCAAAGCCCTGGGTCTTATCAATCTGTCCGATACCCAAGTTACCCAAGCCCTCTTCCAGAGTTCAAGTCCTGGCCAGAGCTCAGAAGCAGGTGGCCACTTCAGTCAGCATGAGGATGGAGAATGAGCAGGGATGGTCAGTTTATCTCCTGAACATAGTAACCCATGTCACACTGAAGTCTACAGATAGCAAACTTATACACTGCCTTTCCCCATATTAGAACAGTCACCTAATCCAATGCTGGGATTCAGACAGGATCAAATGTTAGTATCACTCAATCTTCCATTAATGTTTCTCAAAGGAGAGAAAAGTATAGAAGTATAATTTTAATTTTTACCTTCTAAATCTAAATGTTAGTAATTTGATTTTAATTTCAAATGTTAGACTCAGTTTGTTAGAGCTTCTAATGGGCTTCTTTCCATCAGTGCTGGAAAAAGGAGTGATTACCAACAGGGCCCAGGGCAGACGTCTGAGATACTATACTTGTAGTTATTCTAACCCGAGGGGACAGAGGAAGCACAGCTGGTTTCTAGGGGTGTAAGGCCATGGATGCTGCTAAACAACCTACACTGCACAACATAACCTAATACCATACAGAATTATCTGGCCCAAATCTCAACAGGGCTGTAGCTGAGAAACCCTAGGTGAGGCAAATTCAGAAAATGCAGCTAAGCTACAATGACAGGTAGGCAAGAGTCATCTGGTGTTTAAACCTAGTCAAACACACAGTTGCTGGGAGCAGAAAATAAGATAACAGGTAAAGTGCTTAGATGAAGGCCTGGCTTGTTACCAATTGTCAACTAGTCCCAATTACTGTTAGTTACAAGCATCTTACAGCTAAAACAAATATGGATTTACTTCCGGATACACATCTAAATCTATAGGGAAGAGGCTGAGAGCAATATCACATCATTCATGTGTCCTGCCAACTACTACAGAATCACAGTGTGAGGGACAAAAGGTACCAGCACAGTGCTTAAAGAAGCTCCTCTGGCCACAAACAGAGCCAAAAGGAGCTACTCATTTTACAGATAAAGAGATAAAGGCCCAGGCAAGGTACAAGCCTTGGCCAAGGTCAAAGACCTATTTAGTGTCTGAATCTAACCCCCAATCTATCCAGTCTATTTAACAGCTCTTGACAAAAGTACAAATTCTCAGCTCAAACAGACCAGGGAATAAGAGACTCTGGGAATGGGCCCTGCAGAGACCCTCCCGGGGATTTGGACCATGCTGCAGGTAAGGACTATTGCTTTGAAGAAACATTCTAGTAACTGCCCTGCTCCTTATGACTTTATAGGATCCTGGGTGAACAAATTTCCAGTGGAAATGACACACAACCACAACTTCCGGCTAAATGAGCGAGAGGTGGTCAAGGTTTCTATGATGCAAACGAAGGGAAACTTCCTTGCAGCAACTGACCAGGAGCTCGACTGTGACATCCTCCAGCTGGAGTATGTGGGGGGCATCAGCATGTTAATTGCTGTTCCACACAAGCTGTCAGGGATGAAGACCCTTGAAGCACAGCTGACACCCCAGGTGGTGGAGCGATGGCAAAAAAGCATGACAAACAGGTACTTCAGGGTATTTGCTCTTTTAGTCTCCTGAAGGCTGCAGGTGTACAGGGTACTGGAACTCTCATTATATTTTTAAAATGACAGAAATATGCATAACTACCCAAGAACTGTCACACAGAGTCACACTGTTCATTCAGCTCCAATATCTTTGGTGAGAGACCACTTATGAGCAGCACAGTTGCTCCTCCCCAGGCAGTTTCAGAGGGTAGAGGCTTAGAGTCAGATTGGAAATAATCCCTGCTCTGCCACACACAGTACCTACTTTGTACTTCAAGCGCCAGCTTCATCAACCCTAAAATGAGGGGGGGGGGTCCATTAATTCCCAGGGTCAAGGTAAGAGAAAAAATAGAATAAGTAATGTCAATGTTAAGTATCTCCCTCCCAATGCCTGGAAGCTAGGAGGCATCCCTAAAAATTAGTTTTACCCCATCCAGTAAATTCTGAGATCCTCTTAACACACTGAGGACTCATCATTCATAATTTTATTCCATTATTATATATTACTCTTATTTACAATTGCAAATTTTAAAATGTTTACCGAGATTATTATTGGATCATGATAGAAACCACAGAGAGGTTGGATCACATTTCTGTTTTAAAGGATACTGGCTAGCCTATGTCAAGATATGAATCTGGAGGGCCAGGGATTTAGCTCAGTGGTTCCACCACCTGTCTCGCAAGCACAAGGTCCCAAGTTTGATACCCAAGTACCAAAACAAAAACAAAACGACATGAATCTGGTTTAGGGATTTTTATACAATAAAGAAATGCAATAAAATTGAGAAGCAGCCTCTTAGAGGAAAGTAATTTTCCCAGGTAACCTATCAATCAACAAGCCCTGTGGATATTTCCTTAGAAATGTCCCTTTTGCATCCACTTCCTTCCTGACCTCTCAGGCCATGACTTCAAAACAGCCTGCTTCCATTCCTAGTCTACCTGTGTACCAGTCTCCCAGGCATTGCCAGGACACCATTTCCATCCCACTCTTCTCAGAAACTCTGTGTGGACCCACAACCCACAGGAGTTGGCCTAGCTTCTTGGCCTGGCCCACAGATCTACCCTCCTGATCTAGCTTACTTAGGTCCTCCTCCCCTCTTCTCCCATCTCTCCAGTCAGATGCAAGGCCCCATTTTTCCTCCACCCAGCCACACCCTGAGCTCCTTACAAGTTTGTGCCTATCTTTTAAGCCTGGGACATTTTACTAAGCCACATGGATACCCCTTTTTCTACATCACTCTCCTGGACAATTCTAGTATTTAGATCTGTTCAGGTCATTCAAATATTAATGTAATACTTTCTGTTTTCACCAATTCACAAATGTGAGTCTTGGCCTGCCAAAAGGGTAGCAAACTTTAAGAAGTGGGGACTACATCTATATCTCTTTGTCCCCCACAAAATGCCAAAATGGGCCCATGGTACTAATACTTCTGTCCACCCAATTTTAAGACTTGAATGAATGGTTTGTGATAAAGACTGAAAAGATTTAGCATTACCTGGTGTGTACACACACGTACACACACACACACACACACACACACACACACATATTTCTTTTTTTAAGCATGCTGACCAGATATTCAATGTTTAAATTACCAAAATAAAAAATGTCTGAAGCCAGGGGACCAAAAGCCTTAATTTTATGAATAGTCATCCCTCAGTATTTTCAGAAGATTGGTTCCACAACTAGCCCCCACGGTGGATGCCAAAATCAAATCCCTCATATAAAATGGAGTATTTGCATCCAACCATATCCTTCTGTACATTTTAAGTCATCTCTACTCTGTTTATAATACCTAATAATGTAAATTCCATGTAAGTAGTTGTTGCATTATATTGTTTAGGGAATGATAGTAAGAGCAAAAAGTCTGTTCAGTACAGATATATAATTTTTCCCAGTTTTAAGCCTGTGGTTAATGGAACCTATGGATACAAAGGGCTGACTGCAACTGGAACTACAGTGGAGAAGTCTTTCCAAAATCCCCACTGAAAGTTCCAAGATACAAGATTTTTGGGGGAATACTGGGGATAGAACTCGGGACCTTGCGCTTGTAAGGCAGGCACTGGAACCACTGAGCTAAATCCCCGGTCTCAAGATATAAAAATTTAACAAGAGATATTCTGTGTCAATTCTGTAGTAAATGCATGGCATGTGTCCACATTTAATAGGAAAAAGATGACTACTTTGTAATTCATGGTTCAATAAAACTAGGTCCCCTCTTCTTCCACCGCTAGAACTCGAGAGGTGCTTCTGCCTAAATTCAAGCTGGAGAAGAACTACAATCTGGTGGAGGCCCTGAAGTCTATGGGGATCACAGAGCTGTTTGACAAAAAAGGCAACATGTCTGGAATCTCAAATCAAAAGATCACCATTGACCTGGTAATGGCTCCCTCCTGTGCACGGGTCCCCAAGGTCTGCCTCTGCACAGGCTCGCCTCCAGCCCATCGCCATCTAGTCTGACTCCCCAAGTCAGGAGAGGCTGAGAGTGCTCTCCTGGGCCTGGATGTGACACACAGTGCAGTCAATTCCACAGGTGCCAGCCAGTGGGATGGTGCAGCTGCCAGTTACTTAGTGGGCAGGGTGGTCACAGGAAGCAGGCTCGGGGTGAGCCCCATTCCTGCGAACACCCAAGTGAGGAGAGACGTGCTGTAGTCTGCAAAATAGCTATGCCCGGCCAAATTCTGGAAGACTCATTAAACACATACATAGAATCCACACTACACGTTTAACTTAACAAACCAACAGTAGGCACTCAGCCAAAGAGAAAGAATACCAGCCTAAATGTGGCAGATCCAGACCCCCATTATTCTGATGAATGTGTGCCCTAGACTTTGAGGCAATGGGGCACTAGAGTGACTGTCTAGGTTTCCAAGGCTTCTAAGGCTGTGGGCATGGCAAGAGCGAATGTGGTTCCAGAGCTTAAAGGTAAGTACACAGCCTCTAAGCAAAATTATCACACTTGGCAAGTGAGGAAAGATGCTGTCAAGGGCAATTCTGACCAGCTGTGATTTCTGCCTTATGTGTGGTCTTTGGGCCTTTACCCAGAGTGAAGTTAGACACCATCACTAACCCTCTGTGTACCAAGCTATAGATTCTGACACCTTTCCTTTCCAATTTCAAACAGTTCAAGCACCAAGGCACAATCACAGTGAACGAAGAGGGCACCCAAGCTGCAACTGTGACCACGGTGGGATTCATGCCATTGTCCACCCAAGTCCGTTTCACCGTGGACCGTCCCTTTCTGTTCCTGGTCTATGAGCACCGCACCAGCTGTCTGCTTTTCATGGGGAGAGTAGTCAACCCTGCCAGACCTTAAAGGGAAAAGCCAGGGTGTCTGACATGTCCTGGCTGGGACAAAGAAGACATAGATGTTTTGGCATCATAATTTCCATGGTTTATACTACAAATCTGAATCTGAAGCCCATGAGGAAGAAGAAATTTGCCAATGACTAAGGAGCCAGTTGGGATCAATTCTGCACAGTAACAATGCCCTAAATCCAAAGCATTGGTGTAATTTCTGTGCCAGCTGTTCCTAGATAGTCTTTGCAACAAACAGACCACCTCATCTCCCTCTTTTCTCCTCATAGCAGACCTATGTAGTGTACCCAAGCACCTCCTTTCTGCACAGCCCCATCCTTCCATATTGTATACAGCTCTGTTACTCAAGGCCTTTCTCCATCAGGGACCCTTAGATGAGCACAGATCACAGAAATGAACGTGTGACAGAGGGGGTCCAACTAGCACCATTTCCAATGCCCCAGGAGATGCAACTCTGAGACATGTAGCAGTTGGCCTGGGCACTGGGGCTTAATTCTTTCAAGGGCCCACCTTCCAAGTTTATGTAAATGTCATTTGCTGTACTTGTTACCCAGATGACAGAGTGTATACATGGCCATGTCTTCTACCCTAAAGAAAAATAAATATAGCCATATTTACTATGTATCTGTTGTAATACTTTTTTTTAAAGCTCAAGTAACAAAAGCCAAACTCACAAGAGATATATCTCCAGGATAACGGAAGGTTGACAGAGTCACTCAAGTGCTACACAGTAACTAACATGCTATAGCAGGGCTCCTTCTTGGGACCAGGAGAACCCTGGGTATAATTTTCTCTAAATGTCATACAAGCCAATGTTTCCAGTCTTTACCTGGGGTGCAAACTGGGCCTTTCACCCCTCAGATGTGCTCTTGTACCAGGTCTGGTTTAACAAAGCCTCTTGACATCCTAGCAATATGTTTCTGGATACCTTAAGTACCCAGGTAAGGCATCCAAAATCTAAAAAGATTGCTCAGAATGCAAAAAGTGAAAGCACACCACCACTGAAGGGATTCTCCACTGTATGGGAGCAGCAGTCACAGCTGTGTGCACATAGGCTGTCTCATAGGAATGCCCACGACCTGGTAAGACAAACTTCACCTTTCTCCCTTCAAAGGTAAGGAAGACAGGGCTACAAGGGTTCTGAACCCTGCCCAAGACGTAGTTGTGGAATGTGGTATGGTTGAGGTCACAGGCAGGTTGGCCTGATTCTAGTCACACAGGGAATCAACACAGAAGACCTCTGATGCGGTGAGTCCAATTCCAGCAATGGGAGCAGCAGAATGGTAGCACTGGAGGATCTGCTGACGCGATGCCACTGCCATGGTATGCCCGCGGGTCATCGCACTGAGAACTCCTAAGACTCTAGGAGGTCACATTGTTATCACTCCCTTTTTATAGCTAGGGAAGTGACTGAAGCTCACAGAAGAGAAGTGATTTGCCCTAGGCATAAATCTGAACACAGGTGGGTGAGCCCTAGAGCCTCCTTTCCTTGCCAATTCTCCTCATCTGCTCCTTTAGTAACTTTCTGGGCCAGCTCCTGCTCCAGCACTCTACTGAGAGAAGACCGTGCAAGACTGAAGCCGAATCTTCCTCTCACATTCTCAGATTCAGTGAAGGGTGACACTGCTGATGACCCACTCCTTTCATTCTTTCTCCTATGCTTCAACAATGTTTTGTTTTGTCTGTGGTGCTGGAAATGGAACCCAGGACTTTGGGTATGCTAGGCAAGAGCTCTAGCTGTCACTGAGCTACATCTCCACCCACTCTTTTTTTTCTAGTGCTTGTCCTGTTTTTCATCTTGTTGGTGACTCTTGCTCCCATTTCTAAACATATTTATCTCAAAACTCTGCCTTAGGAAGCCATGTGTAATGGTATACTCCTAGAGTCCTAATACAGTCACGGCAAAGACACTACTACCCCAGGAACAGAGGACAAACAAAGTTCTGGGCCCTTAACTGTTATTCATTAAAAACATGCTTTGTGTTTTCTTCTGAGGCAGTCAGAGCCTTAAAGTGGGTTTTACATCATAATTCTCCCTTTGAGGCTACAGATAGGTTACAATGAGCAACTAAAAGTAGAACAAAGCTTGACCTTAATTTTGTATACTTGCACATTGAGGCCATACTCTTAAGTGAAATAAATAGGACAAACATTTATTATCCTTTATTACTTAAAACTTTGGATATAGGTATGGCAATCATTCAGGAAAAGTTGGCAAAACACAGTGTATTAACCCTAAATTTATCTAGCCTATCTCATTCCCCTTCAAGACTGAGGATACCAAGGTAAGAATAACTAATGTAATCCTCAGGATTTGCAGGGACTTGTCAGCTTTGACAATGCCCAGGTGTAGACCCCCCTCCCTGGAGTGATGACTAGAAGTCTCCAAGCGCTGTCCTAAACCTGTAGGAAAAGCAAGGCTTCACATGACCAAGACTACTGCAAACAAAGACAAACATTTCATGGGAACAGTACTGCCCCTTAAGCCATGAGGGTTCCTCCCAAGCTACAAAATTAGGAATGAGATGATAATCAAACAGACCCCAGCAACCAAAATAGTATTCCTAAAATTGACCTCCACTCTTTCGTGAATGGGCTAATCTGACCCACTGCTTCATATTTATGTTCATTTTAATCCTCAAACTTAGTCCTTTTCCCTATCTTTTCTTACTTTTCATCATTAAGAGACCAGCTTGGGGCCAGGGATTTAGCTCAGTGGATCCTCTGACTGCCTCGCAAGCACAAGATCCTGAGTCTGCTCCCCAGTACGAGAGAGAAAGAGAGAGAGAGAGAGAGAGAGAGAGAGAGAGAGAGAGAGCGAGCGCAAATTGATTTTTGACAGAGCTATGCTGTTTTACTTCCTCTTACTTCCCAATTAAAGCTTTTTCCTGTAAATTCAAATTGCTGCTTTAGTTTTAATTTCCATTATCAATAAAGCATGCTAGCCAGTGACAGTACCAGCAACTTAGGTGGCTTATGCAACAGGATTTCTTAAGCCCCAAAGTTTGAAGCCAGCCTAGGTAACACAGTGAGACTCCATCTCAAAGAAACACAAACCTCTGTCACCTTCCCAGAAAGGGAATGGTTTCTCTTCCTGCCAACCTACCCTTCCTCCGCTATAGCTGATCCACACCCCTTTACAGGTCACAGTCCTCCAATCTTCATCATTTTGTTCATTTATACCCACCTCGAATCCCTCCAATTCCCTATTATAGAGATCCATTTCTCAAGGGAGTGGAGTACTAATTCAAAGCACAGGCTCAGAGCCATGCTGCCTGGATTTGAACCCTGGCTCTGACATCTAGTAGCTACTGATTTTGAAAGAAGTTCTGTGCCTCACTCTCCCTACTTGTAAAATGGAGATGGGAGCAGCGACTATCTCGCAGGTTGTTGTGAAAATCAGCTAATGTCTGAAAGGATCCAGATCGGTGCCTGATATTTTTAGCAAGAGCCAGGTAAAGATTTATCTTAATCTAAGACAGTGTCTCACCTAGAGGCTCCTGAGGGGCCCAGGATAGGCTTTCCCCATTTAACTTTCTAACGTAAAATTTATTTTTCTTTTTTGTGCTGCTGGGGATTGAACCCAGAGCCTCATGTGTACTCAGCAAGCACTCTATGACTGAGCCACACTCCCAGCCTAAATGATGCATTTCTTTTTTTTAGGATGTTATCATTTTATTTTCCCCCCATTAAGTTTACTGGTACATTTAAAGCAAACAATACAGTTACATTTATCATTGGGATCTTGTACCTTTATGTCTTGGTTCTTATTTTTGCCCCATACCCCCTGCCCTCCCTTCACCCCCTTCACCCTTCCCTGTTTACAAAATAGATGCATTTCTATGGAAAGGGAGTACATAGCTTTCAAAGGGTTCATGACCCAGAAAATGTTAATCCACAAACCTCATTGAGATGAAAGAGCATGCTGTTCCTAAGCTTTTGATAGTTCATAGAAAAGGAACCAGAATTTTGTGTTTGAACAACTTTATAAATAAAATTTTGTTGATATCTGCTGCAGAGAGAGAGAGAGAGAGAGAGAGAGAGAGAGAGAGAGAGAGAAATGAAATGCAGAGAAAAGAAGGGGCAAAAAGGGAAAAAGAAGATGGAATTAATAGGCACCAACTGGGACAGACTGCTCAGAATAAGCTGTGAACCCAGATCCCAGGCCATGGGAGATGAGCAGAGGGACTCCTGGGAGTTAGGAATACAAGTACACAGCTTCTCAACTCTGGTATGCCTCTCTGTGTATGCATACCACTCTCGCAAGAGTGCGGATTACAATCTTGCTTTCACTGCCTCTGGAATTCAATTTTTTGGGGGTCTGGACAAGTAAATTAATTTCTCACAGTAAGTAACCTATCCAAAACCACAAAAGCTGCCAATTACACAAGGAAGCTTGCTCTAATTATAGTATAGGGACATTTTTTGAGCATGCAGCGTATTTTATTAAACCACTATTTTATGACAGTGGCATGCTGAGGTCTCTGAACTTTAGAGAACTTTCAAAATGCTTGTTGGGTAAGGTGGCACATGCCTATAATCCTAGTACTCAGAAGGCGGAGGCAAGTCTGAGGCCAACCTGAACTACGTGTCATGAACTTGTCTTAAAAAAAAAAAAGCCTACCAATGACTAGATAACAATGAATGTAATCTAATCAATGATATTTCTGTGTACAAAGCTGCAAGACAAAGATGACCAAATCTAAGCAGGAAGGAGCCTCAGAGAACGTATGACTCAACCTCCCAGAGATTCTCTCCAGGTTCTCAAAGTCACTAAAAAACAGCTGCCTTAGGACCAAAAGCCAGGCTTCCTGCTCCAAATCCAAGAGGTCTTTTATTTATTTATTTATTTTGTTTGTTTATTTTTTGAGACAGGGTCTCACTATGTAGCTGAGGCTGACTTGGAACTCACTATGTAGCCCAGGCTGGTCTTGAACTCACAGCAATCCTCCTGCCTCAGCCTCCTGAGTGCTGGGATTATAGGCATGTGCCACCACGCCTGGCTCCAAGAGGTCTTTTACTCAACAAAGTAGTGACACTGCATTCTCAAAGGTCCAAAATAGTATATCTTCCTCTCAAAAAAAAATTTAAAAGTATTAAAAAAAAAAAAAGCCACTTCTGGAAATCAGTTTCTCCGCAGAAAGTCCAAGGGGTAACTACAAAGCAAATGAAGGAACCCATGAACCCTGTGCTCTTTGTTAAGCAACAAAATCAAATATTTGTTTCCTCCCCCATAATGTAACCATTAACTTTTGTTAAAAATATAACACTTACTCTATTCATATAAAAGCTTGGATAGGGGTTGTGTGTTTCTGAGCTGTCTCTGATAACTATTATACCTGCACTGATCCTGCACAGAGAGGCTCAAGTGTTCATGCACCTTCCTACGTGCAAGACCAAGAGTCCAGCCTTGGCCCTTGCAACCCTAAAACTCAAGGGCTCCCAGCAAACTTCATTCATCATTACTTCCCAAGAGTGCAACCCACAGGAAGGTTTTTTTATGCACTTATTAAACTCTAAACGACCATCTCTAAATACAAATGAACATTCACAGAAATATGGTGTTCAAAGGTCCCGGAACTCACTGATTTTTACCCCCAGTCAGCTTGCTATTTGCCCAACGCCTGCTCCTTCATGGAGTCTGCCTGGCTGATCTCCCTTCAACAGGGCCTGAGAGTGGCTTGGGCTTTCATGTCCTTCACCTCCTATGTCACCAGCCCTCTCTCCAAGTAGTGAGTTCCCTACCCAGATGGCCAGGAAACTTGGGTAGGACACGGAGAGACAGAATGATACTACCGGGCTATCAGAGAGCTGGGGGTGGCTGAGCCAGCTACAAGTACAGAACCACTGGGGTCTCTAAACAGTATTATTCAAAGGAATTTGCTGTGCATCACTCAAAACATGAGGGCAGTATCTGGCATGTTTAAAACATACAATTAATGAATACTCACCACGGCTATGACAGGAATAAGCACTCCCAAGTTTCCTGCACTGCTAGAAGCCTAGAAAAGAACAGAATTGATGTCACTAATGAGCCTATGGTTATTGGTGGTGTGTGTGTTGGTTTTGGTTTTATAAGACAGGTACTATTCAGCTTAGGCTGGCCTTGAACTCAGCGACCTTCCTGCCTCAGCCTATGTGTTCCTTTTCTTTTCTTTTTTTTTAAGTGTTAGATAAATCTAGAATTCCCTAATCTACTAATGTAAAATAAATGAGAGATATGTTAAAAGTATGAAGATGCCCATCCAGTGTATTTTCCAGTATATGCTCCTTTTTTATACTGGGAAGTGAATCTAGGATTTCAGCCATGCTACGCAACTTTACTATTGAGCCACACCCCCGACCCTAGCATAATGCTAACACCAAAAACTAGAATCAACTTAAATGTCAAATATAAATCACTGATTATATAAATCATATTTCTGAAAATGCCACGGCTATTAAGACAATTTTCTAAAAAAACAATCACCTTGAAAAAGTGCCCAGAGCAAATAATAAATCAGGATATAAGAGCACGCTATGATTCAAACTCAATTAGGTAAGAGACATGCAGAAAGAGTTATGGAGGAAACATGTCAGGATGCAGCAAATGTTTTATCTCAGTAAAAAGATTATAGGTGCTTTTTGTTATTTGTTGGTTGTAGTAGTTTTCTACAAATAAACATAAGTTCATTCCAAGTTAGTGAAAAGCTAGGTGTTATTTAATCCAGTAACTGGCTAGACACAAAAATGCTGCTAAACTACAACAGACACTGATTTGTGAAACAGGCATAAGCACATTCAGTTTAGTTTCTGTATTTCCAATAGTGGCCACAACTGAGGGTGCTGTGTCCAGGCCCTGTCCTCAGTGCTTCCTGTGCATTAACTGCCAGAGAAAAGACTCACAGAGTGGCTTGGCAGGGGCAGAATTCTAAGATCCATTCCCTGGGCTGGAGCCCATGAGTAATGCCTCTGCTCACTCCACTCTGGGAATCAATGGCCTCAGGGCTGCCAGAAAGGAAACAACCCAGGTGTCTTAGTTTAATTTATTACCACAGCTTGTTGTCTTCAACAGGGGTGAAGACATCATTGCTGCTCCAGGCTCCCCTTACTTTGAGAGGTCCTAGCTCTGCAGGAAAAACCCAGCAGCTGCTCAATAGCTGCTGAAATAACTGCACTTGCTGAAATAGAAGCTAGACTCCAAAGAAAAGAAGTCACAGCTTTGTATCCAGTTCACAGAAAAGGGGATCCTTGAGTTGCCTTCACAGCTGCATCCCCAGCCTGTGAATGAAACACTAAATCCTGAGAGTCTTAGGATAGTAAAGAAAGACATAGCAAGAGGAGGCAGATGAGAATAACCTTGGGTCCCAGGAGTCAACTTCTGGTGCACTGGGGCCCAGATCCCAGGAGAGGAAAGGCCATAGCCTCCATCTTCTTGAGAGCTTAGTAGATCCCTGTATCGCTGGCACATCCCTTTCACCCTGATGCCTAAGGCCCTGCTATAAATGGGATACTTTTTATCACGTGCACTAGAACGGCTCTATCTTGCAAGACTTGAGAAATTTATCACCAAATCACTGTTGGAGGGCCCAGCAGAACAAGGCTGTACGAGGGCCAAGGGGCTTGGGATCCCTTTTTGCACATACAACTTCCTCTTGACCAAGACTTTCCCATGGAGTGCTCCTTCATGCAGCTGTCAACTCCTAAAAGGGGCGTTCTTAATAAGCCTGGTCTGAAGCGTCCCTCTCATACTGCCCTGTTCTACTTTCCCAGGAAGCCCACAAGCAGGGACCCTGCCTGTCTAATTCACACTTCTGTAACCCTTCACCGGGAAGAAGCCTAGAATTGCAACCCTGGGTGAAATTCCGACCACTACTTATTCCTATCAATAATTTCAAAGCACAGCCCTAACTGTTCATTGATGCATTGGTTACAGCTGCTTTTAGCTACCACATTCAAGCTGAGCTGTTGCAACAAAGTTTTCAGGCTTACAGAGCCTAAAATATTTACAATCTGGCCCTTTACAGAAATGGTGGGCTGGCCCGAGCTGCAACAACACCTTGTACACGGCCAGTGTCTAGTTACTATCTGGGGAAGGGGAATAAGAAGAAACAACATAGGAGGATGAAAGTGGAGACTTCCCATACTGGAGGAGGAGACCTCCTCTCTGTCTCAACCCACTCATCCTCCATAGAAGTCACAATGCTTTGCATGTCTGAGGATTTGCCTTCCTTGGACAGTCTGGAGTCAAATCTGGTGCTTTTCATGTCACTGTGTTCAGTTATAGTCTCTTAAAAGTCTTACTAGGCCTAATCACAGCCCTTCCTCTCACCTCCCAGCTTCTGAGGATGAGAAGAGGGAGTTTAAGGGAGAGCCCATGCTAAGGTGCTGTCATGCTTGTCACCTAGGTTAGGAGAAGTAGCAGCCATGAGCAAACTGCAACCTGCTAAGGAAGCTGTCCACCCCAGAGATAGAATTCACTCCCTTTTTTCTTGCAGTCTCCAGATGCATTTAAGTCACCAACAAAGAAAGTGCTGAGGGGGTTGGGGGGTATAAAATAAAATTTATTAAAAGTAAAAATTTAAATTTTAAAAAACTACCCCAAAAAAGGGTCACATTTATTTCAACCAAGACAGTGCCTCAAATCTTCAGCCTTAGCCAAGAGGGAAAGAGGTGCTAACAGAGATGGGGCCCACTGTCTCCTTCCTACCTTCAGGGCAGGCCCTTTTTCACTCGCCCTCTCGCTGGCTCGCTTCCCCTCCAGCCCCAGCTGCACGAACAACTCCAGCAGGTTCATGAGCAGCTCGTCCACAAGATGTTCCTCCTGGATGTTAGCTGCGATGTTGGCCAGGGCATTAATCACCGCCAGGGAGCAATGCCTGATGAGGAAGGAGCAAAGTAAGAGCCACTGCCAGGCTCTCAATTGTGTCCAGATGAAGATGCTGCAGGGATGAAGTAAGTGGACTCTGAATGTGCCCAGCTGCCTCATCACGTTGCTCTCAGTGCTGCCTATGAACCAAAGAACCCTCAAGGGTAATGAACATGCCGTCTATGTGACAAACAGTCCTAAAAGAAAGTGAACTGTTATAAAAATGACTGCCATGCTCTCTCATGAGGTGAAGTGAGAGCCTCTAAGGGTCTCAGTTCCAGGAATCTCTACACCAGGGACCTGTGAAGGGCTCAAGACATTTCCTTCTGAATATCAAGGGTCACTGCACAGCTGAACATAGAAATATGTATTCCCAGACATTTTCTTCTTGAGCCTTGCTTTACCCCTCAAATCAAGGAGTGCCTTAATTCACCATTTACAACCCATAAACATTTCACCTGATGATCAGCTTATCTCCAGTCCCCCAAACAGGTGACAGTAATACTAACTCACACAGACACTCAGGCAGTGCTTCAGAGTGCTGGGACAAACTGCCTCAGGTTTATGACCAACCCCTCGTCAACGCCAGAAATGAAGCTGGCACTCTGCCTGAACCAGCAAGGCTCACTAAGCTTCTGAGGTCCTGGAGGTAGCCAAACTCTGTCACTTCCATGCTGCATAACCTTGAATGAGTTGCTTGAGTCTTTGAGCCTTAGTTTATTCCTTCAAAAAACGAGGATAGTAATTCCCTCCCCATAGGCAGCAGCAATTTTAAACAGCATATGAAGCACACAGCACACTACCTAATCCCTGAAATCAGAAAGAAAATGGCAGCCATAACAAAAGGCACTCACTTCCCAGTTAGGTACACACCTGGTAAGTCAAGGGCAAACAAAACAAAGGTCAGCAAATGCTTCCACTGGGGAGGAGGAGGACAATCATTTTTGATAGCAGTAAGAGACAGGCTTTATGGAAGAAGAGACAATGTGAGCCAGAAGGTGAAGATCTAGGAGGATGGAGACTAGAAGGTACTATGCACAGCAAAGGTTAAAAGCAGCAAGATAACATGAGGGGCACAGAAGGAAGGACAAAGAGCAGGAGGTACCAAGCAAGGATGACCAGTGGACAACTTTCAGAGCAAGGAAGCAATGTGGGGGGAAAGGTGCTTTGGCCTGAGTGTCAGTACTATGGCAGAAATCAGGACAGATGGAGGAAAGGGCCAGTGAGCTTGGCCACGTTCCCAAACCAGTCCTTACCTTGCTGAAATAGGCAATGAGAAGGCAATGCAGTATGATCATTCCTTACTATGCACAGGGGACTGGTTCCAAGACCCCCACGGATACTAAAATCTGAGGACGCCCAGGACCCTTACATAAACTGGTACAGTATTTCCATATCGCCTAGGTATATTCCCCTGGATGCTTTAAATCATCTTTAGATTACCTATAACACCTACCACAATGGACATGCTATGCAAATACTTGTTATACTGTATTCTTTTTTTTTTTTTTTACTTTTTCTCACATATTAGACATGAGTTTTTTTGTTTTGGGGTTTTTTTTTTTGTGTGTGTGTGTGGTACCAGGTGCTTGCAAGCCAGGCTAGGTGCCACTGAGCTAAATCCCTGGCCCTGTTATGGTATATTCCCTAAAGAATATATAATGACAAGAAAAGCCCTGGACATGTTCAATACAGGCGGAGCAGTTTTCTCAGCAAATATTTTCCTCTGTAGGTGGCCACCAAACTGACTTGGAGAGAAAAAGGCCTGAATTTGACAGTCAAGGAAGGAAAGCCAAGAACAGTAACACCAACAAAGGGGATCTCTTCTTCCCTCTGCCAGCTATGTGCCTTTGTCTGACTTCCTTCCCTCCCTGTCTTCTCATGCACTGACCTGGGCAATGCTTGCGAGATCCTCTAAACATGGAGCTATGTCCCTTGCTCTAGGCACTTCCAGGCACAGACAAAAAACAAATATGTATCTCTCATTTGCCAGGAAAAATTGGTCACACTTCATACAAATATAAAATGCTAAGGATATAAAAAGCTCATTCCTTTAGACCCTCCAAATGCTACTTCTCTGAACATAAGCAAAGGAAAGCATCAAAGACTTTCAGATACATAGCCCTTACTGCCTGGAAAACTACCTAACGTCCAACCTTGGGGCTGGTTAGATAAATTTTGGTAGAGCTACACACGTAGCCATTAGAGGTGTCTGTCACACAGGGGAACGTTTATGGCACAGCTGATGTATCACTAGACAGAGCCAAATCTCCTGGAAGTACAGTGTGAGCCTGTTTAGAAAGGGAGGGGTGGGGATGGTGCCACAGGCACAGAGATGCTCAGTGGTCAGTTTCTTGAGGTAGCCATATGTGAGTTTTCATTTCCCACCTTGTGTGTACACTGATTGGTAAAACATATAGTGCGTTTATAAGAAGGAAAGCTTAGTTCAAAGACAAATTCCCAAAGGGAGTTAAATACTGTCAGGATCCAAAATAACAATGAGATACAGAAGAATTACCTATAGCCATGATCTTTGTAATCTTTGGTGGCTGAATACACAACCGAGCTGGCCTTTACACTGATCTGCTGGAAGAGATTCCACACTTCCTGATAAATGTATTGCTGGAAGAGAGCAAGAAGCACGGTCACCATACCATGACTCCTTTACCAAGCTTCTTCTAGAACACAGAGAAGGCCCTCCTATCATCACCCAGAGGGAAAGCTCTGGAATCCTGGTCCATGAAAGACCATCAAAGGCATCCATCTCTAAACATTTAAGCCAACCTCAAATTAAAAGCTAAAAGGGAAGCACTTCGATTCAACTCCTATTTATGTCATTTACATCGACAAGATATTAGTTTGAACTTGCTTTACTGAAGCATTCATGGAACTATTACACTATTCTCACTATTCAGTATTAAAACAGCTGAAAGCATTTAGTTTAGCTGCCAGATAAGTTTGCTCTGTAATTTTACATGTCTTCAGAGGTTAAGGAAGCTTGTACAGGGTTTTATGGCTCTGACCTCATTGTGGGGCCCTTTCTTACATTTCCAGTGATAACCAGGCAGCCCAGCTGGTCGATGATGAGCACGTCAAGGGGTGAGGGGGGTTGGCAGAACTTCTGCTGCAGGATCTGCAGAATCGGCTCCATGACTTTTGGAGTGTCCCTCAGAGCCACTGCGATGTGTCCCAAGGCACGGATGGTGTGGTCAGGAATCAAGTGTGCATCCCTATAGGAGGGAAGAACAGTAGCACCTTAGGAACAGTCCTCTGGCATGAAGCAGTGAAATAAAACCCAGGGGCAATGATCTAGACTCCAATTGCACCATAGACTTCAGGAAACATTCATCTGAAAATGATAGCCTGGGACCTTTAACCAGCAAAAAACACAAAGCCCGGGCACTACACAAGAGACAGAGGTTTTTCTCTAGTCCTGTACAGTGGTTCCAGGTGTACATTCCGAGGTAGGCCACAACTTAAACTTGTAACAAACCCAGTAGATGCCTACACTGTGTGACCTGGAGAGCAGCACAGATATGCACAATGGCAGTTGTCCCACCCCAGCCTGCAGGCTGTCCCTGAGGGACTGGAACATACTTGTCACTCTCCTGGGAGATGTAGAGCCGGTTGGACAAGCTGGCCAGGAAGGCCTCCACAATCACTGGATCTACTGTCAAGCCAGCCTTCAGGCACCTGAGCAGTAAGGAAACCCATGGTGACATTATGTATCAGAACAGTGAGATGGGGCTTTTCAGTTTTGTTTTTTCTTTTTCTCAGGCCAACAACACTGAGAAAATGATTCTGAAATTTCTACCCCAAAAATATGAGTGAAAAAGCATTACACAGAATGCAAAGAACTGCTGCAGATTTTGGCACTTAATAAGTATCTCAGCCAGAAACAATAACTTTGCCCAGAACAGTTTTCTTCAGAGTATTGTACTTACTCAATTCCCATTTTAAACGTCTTATATTGTTCTATAACAAAGTTATAGTGATTGATTCAAAAGACAGATAGATGATCCCAGTATAGCTAAGGAACTTATTACTACAATTATATATCAAAGGAGTTTATGCTTTGTTTTGGGGGCTGAGGGCTGAACACAGGGCTTCACAAAGGCTAACCATATACTGTGCTATTGAGCTGTACCCCAAGCCCTCTCAAGACTTTAATGGTAAAGAGAAATGCTTATATTACATACATACATATAT
>NW_022900946.1:25054626-25081564 GCF_012274545.1 Fukomys damarensis | reverse complement strand
CACACTCTCTCTCTCTCTCTCTCTCTACTCAGCCTCCCACCTGCAGATGTTGTCAATGGCGATGTCCCGGAGCTGCTCATACATGGAGGGCTGGCTCTTCTTGCCAGACATGACATTCAGGGTTGACTCAGAATGTTCATTCGTCACACTGATTTTTATATCATTGCCAGCAACTAAATGTAAAAGTTCAAATGTGTGTCTGGTTCAGCTTTCACTTTCCATCCCCTTCTTTGTTGTCCAAAAACCTTTTAGCTTGTAAAAATCATGCACTCTAAAAAAATCTGACAAAACACTTCAAAAATAGAGTCTGAGACCAACAGGAAAGATGAAAAGAGTATGTTTAAGTGAGAAGGGAAAATATTTAGATTACAAAATGATCGACAGGTAAAAGCAGCAATTTCTTAATAAATCATTCAGAAATACTGACAAGCACCCACATGAACGCAGCTCTGACAGTCTTGATGATAGGAAAGATCTAACTGTCATGCAAAAACCAGGTAAAGATGGGAACTCCTTCTGTAAGCTCTGGGGAAAGTCTTTCTACTGCTCTGAGTTTGTGTTTCGTCACCTGAACAGAGGAAGTAAAAATGGACCTTCATAGGACTATAGGTAGGATGAGTGGGACTACATTTCTGCCTCTGGCACACACAAGATTTTTAAATCAGGATTATTATTACACTCTAAGCCTATGTCCTCTCACAGGGTGATGGGGACCAAATGAGGCTGTGCACGTGAAACTAGTGGCCTTCCAATGAAACATGTAGGACTTACACTTTGGACTAGTACAGTGAAAGAAAGATGCCAAAAAGAAAATGGTGACCGAAGTGCAGGATGGGGAAGCAGAGAAAGGGAAGACCTGGAACCCAAGGAACACGGAACATGTAGGGAAAGACAGAAGGAATGGCAAGGAGGAGGAATGGGCCAAGTACAGTCACAGGACTTGCATGGTTCACACTCACAGGGCCCCTTTTTAGGGCTTAAAAGGCACACGGGCACTAAATGCTGAAGATAAGACCCTAGCTGCAATCATCTA
This sequence comes from Fukomys damarensis, assembly GCF_012274545.1. NCBI lineage: Eukaryota > Metazoa > Chordata > Mammalia > Rodentia > Bathyergidae > Fukomys > Fukomys damarensis. Next base: position 25,080,531 of record NW_022900946.1, on the reverse strand, counting down.
TTACCTGTATGGTACTGACTGTGGTACTTATAAAGCTTCACCAGCACTGGGGATGGTATGACCAGGAAGTCTCGCAAGGATGGCATCACAGAATGCACCACCATTGGGAACCTCTCACACAGGCGTCCCAAACCCTGCAACACATATCAACCCATTATGCAGCCCAGGAGGGTCCATCTAAGAAGGGCCCAAACCTTGAGATGCTCAACCCTACAACTTCCAACTTTGACCAAAACTTCTAAGGTCAAAGCTCCCAGAGGATACCTTCCCATGAAGCATACAGGAAAAGGAAAGAGTATTAACTCTTCTCCAACCAAGGTAAATATGTATCATTAAAGTGTATTGATTTCCTTCGGAAACAAGGGAGAAAAGGTACAATGTATGCTTTGTAAATAATGGGAGATGCAGAGGCAGTAAGATTTGCATCGAGTCTCAGCAGAGTAGAACTAAGAACTGTGGACAAAGACATCTTTCTGAGGCCCTCTGGCACATGTTCATAGTGGTTTACCTGCTGGCCTTAGGCATTGCCCAGCAGATTCGAAACAGCCTCATAACAAAGGACTGAAGCCTTCTTCAAGGGGAGCTGCTTGTGAATGCCACTTACAGAAATCCTTGGCACCCTGTAGGGGGCAGCCCATACTCAGTGATGAATTGTGTCCACAGCAGGTTCTAGTGCAGATTATAAGGACCACTCAGACTACATGCTTCTTAGTCTCTGCTGTTGGCAAACTAACCACAGTCTGAACAACATAGTAAGAGGGACACCCTGTGGATGGGCATCCGTGTCTCAAGCATCAATGGGACTGACCTGTAGGCAACAAATAAGCAAGGGTAAATGTGCAATGATGACTTTGCTGGATGTCTTAGACTGCAGTTTCTCAGATAACTTGATGCAAAGATTTTCGGCACCTTAGTTCAAAATCAGAGGAGGGTACAAATGATCAGCACAATCCAGTATTTACAAAATATTTTCTTCCCAGTTAATCACATAATTCAATTAAACCCAAGAGATATGCTTGTTGCAGGTTTATTAACACTGAGAGACCACACCAGAAGTCTGGAGGCAAGCATCCTGCACTGTAGTTACTACTCCCTGCTGGCCCTAAGCCCTCTTTTGTCCCAGTGTTCCACTCTGCAAGAATGTTTTCCATTCCACTCCTCCCCTGGACACACCCACCATCCTCTAGCTCCGAGCCTAAAGAAAACCAGCAAGAGGAAGCAAAGAGAATATACAGCCCTGTGGGCTTAGACATTTCCCCTTTTCCCAGGTCCAGTGCCTTCCACTGTAAGATTGGATAGCACATGTCCAGGCTATGGCAGGAGCTGATGCTCAGCTCTGCATGTGCCCAGGTCCTAAATGTGACTGCCTGCGCTACAAACAGTGTCCAGCACTCTAGAAGTCATTTTGGATACAAACACCTGGGACATGCCCAGAGTTCACAGACGGAAAGAGCATTCTGCATTCCAGGGTGGGGCGCACGCTCACCCTGCTCGTCCTTCACAGCCCACACCATGAGGTCCACACAGGCAGCATTTGCCTGGCAGCGCAGTTTGAGGGGACTGAGCTCATTGTGGATCCGATCTGCATCATGTAGAATTTTCTGGAGCTCCCCTTGGCTTGTGTTGAACTGCTCCAGCACAAAATCATGAATTTCTTTCACAAAAGAAGTAGGGAGATCTGTGGCAAAGACAGCAGGTACCAAAGTTGGAAATAAAACGGTACCAGGATCAGGCCATGGCTGTCAATGGCTATGGTCTTTCCCCCTTCAATAAAAAGAAGGGTAATGTTTGATGCTGATTACTGCAATTCCAAGGACACCTGCTAGAAGAGTATGAACAGGCTCTACATGCATACTATCCAACAATCAGAGGAAATGATCATTTCTCAGGAAGGTCAAAGCTATGCTTTATTTTGTGTGAGTTTCTGCTGGTTGTTATATTATTTTTGACAGTGCTGGGACTGAACCTAGGGCCTCATGCATGCTAGGGAAGCATTCTACCACTGAGCTACAACCCCATCCACACTTTGTTTTAAGCAGTCAAAATGCTAAAACTTGAATATATAAAACATGTAAAAGGGATGTACCATCACTGAAACTGATTCAACTGAGATTAGGAAACATTTTGTGAAGTTAAAAAAAAAGGAAAAGTTGTCAGGAACAACATCAGGGCAAAAATTGGTTGCAATCTGAAGAAAAAAAGTTCCAAACTCTACAGAGCACCCACTTGAAGTTTATGGACTTTTTGGGGAGGTCCTGAAAACTTCAGGAGCACTAGTGTGACAGATACAACTCAGACCAGCCAAGGAAGCCAGCAAAACAGACTCTAGGTCAAAAGGGGGACTGAGGGAATCCTGGAAGTCAGACAGGGCCGGGCTACCACTGATGCCCCTCCTGAGTGAACCCAAACCCTTGCTTGGACAAAACAGTCTACTGGCAACCCTCAAAATCAGATTAGGAAAAGTTAACTAAATTGTGGTACACCTACGTGACAGAATGAAAACATGGTCATCAAAACATATTTAGGAAAAATATTTATTGACAAACGGGAAGAGCATAGAACAACTGTTATAAAGATGCACAGAAGAGCGCTGGGCATAGTGATGCACACCTGTAATTCCAACACTTGAGAGGTTGAGGCAAGAGGATTACGTAATGCAAGTTTGAGGCCAGCCTAGGGTACATAGTGAGTTCAAGACCAGCCTGAACTCTGAACTACATAGTGAGACCTTGTCTCAAGAAACACACACACACACACGAAGAGACACTGGAAAATATACTAAATGTCTGTGTGTGCATGCACACCTATTAAAATACTATTTCTGAAGCCAGTCAAGGTGATACACAACTATAATCCATCTACTTGGAAAGTGAGGCAGGAAAATTACAGGTTTGAGGCCAGCCCTAGCAACTTGGTGAGATCTTGTCTTACAATGGGCTGGGGACATAGCTTAGTGGTACAACATACCTAGGTTTGATCCCCAGTAAAACATAAAAACACACACACACACACACACACACACACACACACACACACACACACACAGTATTATCTCTGAGTTTATGTATGCCTCATTTTGTTTCCTAAAATATCTAAATTGGGACATGTAAAACTGAATACATGAAACAGACAATAAAACAAATGCATGCTAGAAAAATAACTTAAAGGACCAGGGATGTAGCTCAGTGGTTCCGCTGCCTGCCTTGCAAGTGCAAAGTCCTGAGTTTGATCCCTGGTACTAAAAAAATTTTAAAAAGAAAAAAAGAAAGAAAAATAACTTAGGAAATAAACACATCAAAGAAGAAATCACTGATGGGCCGGGGATTTAGCTCAGTGGCACTGCACCTTCCTTGCAAGGACAAGGTCCTGAGTTTGATCCTCAGTATGGGGTGGAGGATGATCACTGACAGTACTAGATTACAGGATCATGGACAGATTTGTTTTTCTTAGTTTTCTCCCCAACCTTCAGTCATGTGTCCATGTTGCTCACCTATGTAGCGTTTGGTTCTGTTTTTGTTTTTGTTTTTGAGACAGGGTTTCACTATATGCCCAGGTTAGTATTAAACTCTTAGGTCCTCCCTCAGCCTCCCACAAGTAGCTGGGAGTACAGACATGTGCCAATGCACTCAGCAAGTACCAGTCTATAACTACGTCAGGAGTCCTCCCCCCATACTCACACAAACAGCTGCCAATATGCCTCACCTTTCATGTAATAAAGAGTGTCACGCAACATCTTGAACATGGTCAGGTAGAGGGGGTCACTGAAGGTTGTGTAGTAGAGATCAGCACTGGGGTTGGCCTGCAAAGGAGACAAGTACATGACTAGAAACCAGGAACTCTTACGACTGCCAAGTAACTCATATTCATGACTAGCAGTCTAAATACAGCAAGCATTTATCACGACTCGTCACTCAGACAATTTTAATTACTCTCTTCACCTCCTTAAGCATCAGGCCAAGGAAAACAGGAGCTCAAGCAATGATGCCAGCAGAGAGCAGTCATCTGCATCTTCAACAGAGCAGCCCTTCTGTAGCAGAAAGCTCACCAGCCAGAACAGGGACACAGGAAGAAGAGGTGAAAGGTAACAAAGGGGCCACTAAACTAAGGATTCATCCTTGTCTACCACTCTGCAGGTGGACACTACAGCCAGGATATCCTCAGATTCACCTCGTATTCTATTATTAAAATTCAAATTATTTTTCAGCAAAATAATCTGAAATATAGCACTGAGGAAAATTTCCACAGAAGGTCTAATGACTTAAGAGGCAGTTCCTAGAGTCTGTACATTGCCATTTTAAAGAGGCTGGTGGCTGGAACCTGGTGGGCAGGAAGAAGTATGCTGTGTAAGGCTGGTGGAGAGTGAACCCCAGGGAAGGGGGTCACGTAAAGAACATGAGGGTGATGTGGAGGGTGTGAGAGTCACATCAGCCTTCTGGGAGGCCCTAATAATAAGAGCTCTCACTAAGTGCTATCAAAAGGTTCTGCAAATAATGTCTTTTATTTTTTGAAAGCAGTGGCAAAGTTTATTTGAAAAAGTTAAAGTGGGGCCAGGGATGGGTTGTAGCTCAGTAACACTGTTCCTGCCTGACAAGCGCAAGGTTCTGAGATTAATCCTGGGTACTAAAAAATGAAAAGTGAAGAGTGAGGGAGAAACTGTCTCTGCAGAATGAACTTGGGCTGAGTAAAAGAGGAAAAAGCAAGACAAAAGAACACCCTGGAGAAAGCAGGGTGGGCTATCCTGATGAAGCCATGATGACAAACAATGTCTTTATGAACATCACCTCACATACCTCTCACAACAGCCTTGCAGGGCAAAGATGAAGAATGGAGTGGAAGAGGAGAAGAGGTCTGACTCTGAAAGCTAAGATAATACAGGTGTGAAGCCTGTGATCTTCGGAGTCCCACATCCACATTAACTGTGTTCATTAGTCAACACCAACCCAGAACAATCCACACCCAGCACATACACTGATACGTGCCCACAGCTTGCTGGCAGTAGGTGCAGGGCAGGAAGTGAAAGTCTATGGCAATGGTGGCAAACCTATGGCATGTGTGCCACAGCAGGGTGTTTATATCACTGAAAGCTCAAAAAGATTTGCCATCCCTGTTCTGTATCATGCAACTGTCTCTAGGATTTCCCTCCCAGCTTCACACCTGAGCCCCAAAGGTATCAAGCACTGTGCATTTCAGAATAAGGACAGGAAACCCATACTAATTTTAAATAAGTCATCTGGGCCCAGCACATACCCATGGCAGTAATCAACCTGGCAAACAACAACCTCTCTGGATCTCCACACTCAAAAAGGGACCTGACTCAAATGTTCCCCAAGATCGTAGGACCTCCTAGCACACACACGTAATAATTGCACAAGTATGTAAAACTGTAAGCCTTAGCTTGAAATATGTTAGGACAAAAATTCCCCCTATACACCACTTCTACTTAAAAGCCATGGCTTGTATGTGCCTAGAAGGTACAGTTGTAAGCCTAGAGAAGCAGCTTCAGAAGCACTAAAAGAGCAAAGAAGACCAAAAAAAAGTCAGAAAAACCTGGCTGGACTCCCAGAGCCCACAGTGTGTGACATGAGCATGTGAGCCCCCATGAACCTCTACCTTCCAGCTATGGGAAGGAGACATGGACAACTGGTCAGAAGCACTGTGAGGTATTTAAAAGACCCAGACATTATGCAGGGGTTCTAGAGGCAGGTATATTATCACTATATAGGCCTGTGATTAAGCTAAACTGAAAATTTAGTGCAAAACCCTTTTAACTATATCTTCTACATGAACTCTTCCACTTTCTCCCTGCAGATGTTTAAACCAGGCTGATTTAGTGGTAATGCCCTCTGAGGGACATACCTCCATCACACTGGCTATAACAGCATCCAAGGACTTGAGAACAGGCTCTTCAACAATCTTCTTCACCTGTCAGGGAGACAAAGCCTCATGAAGCAAGTGACACAATGAGAGAGACAGAAACTCTAGCTCTTTCCATCAAAGGACAAATGATTGACAAATAAACCATAATAGGGATAAAGGTGTAGCTCTGTTGTAAGCATGTGCTTAGCAAGCCCAAGGCTCTGTGTTCAATGACCAGTATTTTTGAAAAGGGAAAGGGAGAAAAAATGAGAACCAAGACCTGTCATGTAAAGGTACGAGATCCTAATAATGAGTGTAACTGTACTGTATACCTAAAATGTACCAATAAACCCAATGAGAAAAGGTGGGGGGATATGACAGAAACAATAGGCCAACAACATACATAACCTTAAAGCACAGTAAATGCACAAAATGCCTGAACTCCTGGTATCACTTTTCTTACCCTAGACAGAAAAGACATTTTAAAAACAAAGCAAAGGAACCAATGCCCTCAAGTTTCCTGACATTAGGATTCCATCTCTAGCATGTAGAAGTGTTCAGACTTTAGGCACTGGTGACATCTCACCCACATGAAGCTAACATGTACAACTCTGTTACCCCCACCCCCACCCCAACATCCAGAATACCCTTAAAGCCAATCTTCAGGTACGAATCTAACAATTCCTCCCTCTCACTAGGGCCCCATGTACCAGCTCCTGCAAAGCTCTTATGTACTCAAACTCGAACACACGCTACAGTTTTTCTGGGGGGATGGTGCTGCAGATCAAACCTATGAGCTCAGACATGCTAAGCAGGTGCTCTACCACTGAGGTATACCTGCAGCCCTAAAACTCTATGTACCTGCTTACTTCTTTTCTTTTTCTACTGTCTGGCCTAGAATGGACTTGAACTCCCAAGTCGCAGAGGCTACAGGTATATACCACCAAAGTTTCTAACAGAAGCAATTTCCTTTTACCTGTTCTCTGTACAGCATTTAGTATAAGGATGAACTCTTTAGTCAACTGCAGAACTACTTAAAAATGTGCCATCCTTGCAACTGTAGTACTTTACAGAGGTCATTTCTACAATGTGTAGATAACACACCAGAAGAAAAAATGAAAACTGTCTCCAAGAAAAACCTAAATTTAAAAAGTTAAGGTATCTTGGAAAAAATAATTTCTCCAACAAAGAATCTGAAAGGTCAGTCTTCAATGAGGATTTCTGACATGGTACTAGGAACCAGCTACAACTACCAATCTTTCTGGAACATTAACACTGAGAAGCAGTTTAGAGAAAGTCTTCCTTCTTGACAGCAACTTCAGAAATATCCTTAGGCCACTTGATAATTAATTATGGCCTCATCCTCATTAATTATCTTCAGGATGTTTTTTGTTTTGTGATATTAGGGCCTTCGAGTGCTAGGCAAGTACTCTACCACTGAGCTACACCTCTACTTTATCTCCTAGGTTTTAATGTCTTCCTACATCTTCAACCTAATAAATCATTCTCTGAATGATTTCTGTTCACCTTCACAAAGCACATGTTCCATATTTCAGTGTTGTTTTTCCTTCTCATTTCCAAGACAGAAAATCCAACCATTAGAATCTGTCCATATGATATTCTCACTCATCATCAAGCCTATCTGGAACCATCCAACTCTATCACAACAACTTCAAAGTTCCTGGATCTGACCACAGATCCGACCACTTCAGAACTCAGAAACAGTGTCAATGCCTTCTCTGATGTCACCTCAAAAGTCATCCAAAGGTTCCAAAATATGAAAAATTTGAGTTTTGTATTATTCCAAATAGACCTGAGAAAGACTCAAGTATGATGGAAAAGCACTGGACTTAGTGGAATCAGGATCCTTGGACTGAGCCAGGCATTGGCTGCCCTTGCTCTGCATACTCTTTTTTCCTCATTGAGTTTATTGGTACATTTTAGGTACACAGTACAGTTACATTCATTATTAGGATCTTGTACCTCTACATGACAGGTCTTGGTTCTCATTTTTTCCCCACACCCCTGCCCTCCCTTCACCCTCTCCTCCCCTCCCCATTTACAAACACTTTTTTTCCATTTTTTCATTTTCTCATATTTTTCTTTTCCCTTATTATCTTTCCCCTACCCTTCCCACTTTCCCTACACCTTTAGCTCTTTTCTTCCTATTTCACAATGTCAATTTTATCATTAGGATCTTATGTACCATTATAGTTTTTCACACCAGACAAACTACTCAGTATTTACACATGTGACTTTATTTATTTCACTTAGGAGTATATCCTCAATATGTATCCATTTTTCTATGAAGGAATCTAAATTCTCATTCTTTATAGCTGAGTAGTATTCCATATTCTTGATGACCTTGACTACTCCCCCGCCCCTTTTGCTTAATGTTGGGAGACTGAGCCCTGGGGACTTTGCAGTGAGCTACATCCTTAAACTAGCACTCCCTTTTTTCTGATAATAGATCTCACTGTATCTCACTGTGTGGCTACACTGAAACCTCAGGCTCCCAGAGTGCAGCGATTGTAAGTATGCACCACTGCACAGCTATTTATTTTCAAATGGGAATTCTGGGTACCTCCCCAATATGCTTGCTGCACGGATTAAATGAAAAGATACTGCACAACAACTCTAAGAATGCTATTATTCCTTCTTTACAATTTCAAGACTTCTACATGGTGCTTGGCATGTACTAATAAAAACTAAAATTTTAAATAAATAAATTATATTTGAAAATACTGATAGATTTTAAACATCTCTATTTAGAAAATCCAAAAGACTCCAAACCACAAATTTATTTTAGTGCTAACATACTGCCATACAAGCAGAAAATTCCACACCTGACTTCATGTGATGGGTCGCATAAAATAATTAAAATCATTAAGCCACGCCTGGTGGCATGTCTATAGTCCTTTCTTTCTTTCTTTTTTTCTTTTTCTTTTTTTTTTTTTTTAAGGAGGAGAGTCAAGTTCTTTGTCTTAGTATTATATGAAAACAGAAAATACGAGGAAGGAAAGGAAAGCAAAAAGAGAATAAGCCAGCTGTTCAGTTTTTCTAAGTCAGAATGAGGGCAGAGGGCTCTAGACATGGATCTGAATCCCCACAGTAACACAGTGACTGTAAGTGAACAGGAAACAGTTACTCCAAAGGGTAAGACAGGAGGATTGCCTGAGCTCAGGAGTTTGAGGCCAGGTGGGCAACAGAGCAAGACCTCATCTCAATAAAAAGATATAAAATTACCTTCAGACTATGTGTTTGAGGTATATATGAAACACAAATGAATCTGATGTTTAGACTTGGATCCTATTCCTAAAATGTCTCATCATGTGCATGTAAAATTCCAAACTCCAAAAAAATCCAAAATCTGAAATCCTTTTGGTCCCAAGCACTTCAAATGAGAAATAATCAATAATCAAACTGTACTCCAACTTTTTCTATTAAAAACAGTTTTCTACCTCTTGTAGTTACAGTGACTGATATTCCCATGGTCTGTTTATCCGTCACTGTTCTGCTTACCAAGTTTAAAAGCTCCCGAAGCATTTCTAGTGGAATATTAAACTCCTTATAGGTGATGCCATTGAACAGAGGAGAGACAGAGAAGCTGGAGCTGATAGTGGAGAAGTAGTACTCTGGCTCCAGGGCAGTCCCATCAGGCAGGCAAGAGGCTAGTAGGAGAAGGGAGAAAAAATTGGAAAGTTAGACAAGGGCACACACAACTGGTCCATTTCCTGAATCTCCCCAATAACCAACAAAGGCACAGATTTTGCTTTTATTTATATTCCAGCTCCTTATGTGCTTATTTATTGTTTTGTTTTTGTTTTTGTTTTTGTATTTTGGTACCAGAGATCGAACTCAGGTCCTTGTGCTTGCCAGGCAGGCTACCGAACCACTGAGCTAAATCCCTGGCCCTATGTGCTTATTTATTTACTTACTTATTTTTCTGGTACTGGGGATCAAATTGAGGGACATTCTACCACACAGCTACAACCCCAGCCCTTTCATATTTTTATTTTTAGGTGAAGTCTCACTAAATCAGCATCCTCCCTCAGCATCTGGAGTAGCTGGGATTATAGGCATGCGCCACCAAACCAGGCTACTTGCTTGTTTTTAAATTACAAAGTAAAGGTTAGAGTGCAAATCCTAGGGGAGTAACATCTCTCAGTTAAGTGCCTCAGAGCAAAGGCTCAAATATTACTGTTTGCTAATATTTTCAACACAGACAGCGTAACTTAATGTGAGAGAAGGGAGAAAAAAAGAACTATAGTTTTCAAAGGCTCAGAGATGTGAAAGTTTGAAGTTTACAAGGCCACAAAGATGTTTTACTATCAAAATATAACAAAAATGCATACTACTAGAGATTTCAAGTCCAGAATAATTAAACGGAGTAAACCAATCACAACAAATAGACAAGTGCTTCATGAACCCACTTCTACAAAGTACTTGAAGTATTTAAAATCATAGAGATAAATTAGGCCTAGTGATACATGCCTGTAATCCCAGCACCCTGGGAAGCTAGGGCAGGAAGATCAAAGTTTAAACCCAGCCTGGGAAATTCAGCAATTTAGTGAGACACTGTCTCAAAATTTAAAAATTTTAAAAGAACAGGAATATAGCTCAGTGTGAAGGCCCTGGGATTAATCCCCAGTACCACAAAAGAAGAAAAAGAAATCTCAGAGATAGTAGGACGGTAGTTGCCAGGGGCTGGAAGGAGAAAATAAGGGATTACTGTTAAACAGGTAGAGTTTTAGTTTTATATGATGAAAGAAGTTCTAGAAATAGATGGTGGTAGAATATGATGAATATATTTAATACTACTGAACTGTACACTTAGAAATGGTTAAAATGATAATTTTATGTTATGTATATTTTGACACAATAAAAAATCAGATAAAAAATAAAAACGATTCAATCATCTGATGCTTATTAATAAAACCAAAGGCAAATAATTATTTGAAAATTTATTATTAAAAGCCTCATGCTCTACTGACTGAGCTAGCTGGGTGGCTGTTGGAAATCCATTATTAAAACCCCTTAACTTAAGGAGTTGGAGATTTAGCTCAACAGTAGAGTGCTTTCCTAACAAGTACAAGGCCATAAGTTTGGTCCTCAACACTAAAAATTAAAAATAAATGAATAAGGGGCCGGGGATTTAGCTCAGTGGTGCTGCCGCCACCTGCCTTGCAAGCACAAGGTCCCGTGTTCGATCCCTGGCACCAAAAATAAACTAATTAATTTAATTAATTAACTTAAAGTTTAAAAAGGCAAAAAAAAAAAAAGACAAAATATTTTAACATAAAACTATCACTAGAAAATAAAAGCTTTTGTATATAAGGAGGGGAAGAGGGACCAAAGGGAGAAGGGAGGGTGGGAGAAAAAGAAGCAACATAGATCATGTACTGGTACAAATTCCACAAGACGAATGTTATCATTTTGTATATATATAATGTACCAATAAATATATTGCTTAAAAATAAACTTTCTCCTGATAAAAAAATAAGTGTAATATGTTCATATTAAAAAGTGTCATAAAATATTAACCTATAAAAACCCAATAAACTGCATAACTTTCTCAAGTACCATATTAGAAAACAAAAAGAAAACCCAAAATATGTCAGGGCAGGAGTGATAGATAGATAGATAGATATAGAGAGAGTTACAACACTGGTCATGTCCTGCTGATCAAAAGATGGATACAAACCAGCGGTTTATTACAGAAAGGGATGAGCAAATGGTGCCTCAAGAGGTTGAGATGCTGGAGGACCAACATAAGAACTGGCAAAAAAGGAGCAAAAGAAGAGAAGGAGAGAACAGTGGTTTAAAAGAAGCAAACATGGAATAAGGAAGGAGACTGTAAGCTAAGAGAATATACAAACAGACACCAGAAGATGAAGTTAAGTGTTGTGTGGCTCGGCCAGTGTGCAGCTGAGCACTACTGGAGGCAAAAAACAGGAACTGCCAGAACCAACAGCCTAAGATTTGGGACTTAAATCAAGGGTATCACTGCAAGTTTTTAAGCCATTACATACATTAAGCTATAAATTATCACATTTGTACTTTTAAAAATTAATTCTTAAAAAAATTTATATAGAGTGCTATGGAAGAGAGCCTGGAAAGGGAGAGACCAACTATAAGAAAAGTCAAAGATCTAGCTATTATAAATTGTGCTGCTACAGGCATGGGCATGCATGAACCCCTGTAATAAGATGATTTTAACTCTTTTGGGAAGATAAGTAGAAGGGGGGTAGCTGAGTCAAATGGAATTTCTAGTTCTAATTTTTTTGAGGAATCTCTATACCGATTTGTGGGAACCGTTTTATTGATTATGCCCAAAGCAGGCTATAAGCAGTACAGGCTATAAAGAGTTAATCCTGCATTGTTTCATTTTAAGTAGTGAGTCTGACTGAAGCTTACATGACTCGTAAAGCATTTCCTAATCACTGCGGTAGCATATTAGTTACCATGACCTTCCCGCTAATGGCCACAGCAGAGAGCAGAGAAACGGCCTGTGAAGATGTGGGGCTCAATATGAGACAACATAGTAGCTGAGGTCAGAGTAACTCACACCCAAATTGCATTCCCATGATTAAAACCTTCTTAACTAGAAGGACAAGGTTCTAATTGCAACCCTATATTTTGTCTGTTCTCTCCCTAATTTGAGAATGCTTTATCTATTCCTTTAAAAGCCATGCCTGGTATCCACAGCAACTCCACAACTGTACATCCTTGCACATAGTTCCCCTTTACCCCAATCTAATTACCAATAAAAATCAGTGGCTTAGACTGACCAGGGCCTTTCCTGGTTGAGCAGCACTGGCCATGCCGGCTCTCTAGTTTTTCTTTAATTCTGTCTTTGAGTCTTTCTTCAACCCTGCATTGTACACTGGGCAGGAGACTGGAGCCTGCTGCAGAGGTCTCTGGTACTGATTTCCATATGGCCTATACCACCAACAATGTATAAAAGTTCCTTTTTCCCAATATCCTCACTAGCATGTTATTATTAGATTTTTTTTAATAATAGCCAATGTTTCTGGGGTAAAATAGTATCTCAGTGTAATTTTAACTTAAATGTCTCCACCAGGCCAGGGATGATTAGCATTTTTTCATGTACTTATTGGCCATTTGTACTTCTGAGAAGTGTCTACTCATTTCGGTTGCCTGATTTTCGATTGGGTCTTTTATTTGGGGTCTCAGCATGTATGTTCATCAACAAAGGAATAGACAAGGAAAATGTAGTATTTATACACAATGGAGTCCGACTCTGAGATAAATGAGACATTTACAGGTGGTAACAGGATGCAACTTGAAAATGTAATACTAAGTGAAATAAATCCGATTCACAAGCTCAAATATTGCATGATTTGTCTTACATGAGAAACACTATATAGCACACATACATGCTTACATATAGTATACACAGACACAAGCAAACAGAAGAGAGATAAATAGAAGGAGGGAAAAGTTCCTATACATATTCCACTGTTTCAAAAGTATTTTAATATATATGCTAACTTGTTTCATTTATACTATGTTTATCTTAGACTCAATGAAAAGAAAGTTTTGTGTTATTATGTTTCTTTTTTGTTAGAATTTTTTGGTTTACAAAAGTAATGGGTGCTCACTGCCGGGGTGTGCCAGCACCTCTGTGGCCTGGGAACTGAGGGTCTTTGTGGAGGTCACCTTTCAGAGCCAGCCTGTGCTCACGCCGAGAATTCAAGCACCTCTTCAACCAACACATGGCCAGCCTGCCCCACAGCGGTGTGTTCTGCTGTGGCTCCTCGGACCACATCCTGCAGACACAGTGGCTGCAAGCAAATACTAGTGCCTTTTCCCTGACAGACTGCTGCTTCCCATAATGAGCAGGTGACTTTTGCCTTCTGAGAGCCTGGAGACATGAGTATCAGCATCGAAGCTTTTGTCTGAAGTTTTTTCCAAAAATTGCCAAGTATGCTGGAACATGATCCAGTCTCGTTTGACTCGAGTGCAGATATAAAGAAGAGGTGGCTAAAGTGCTAAAGGACTGCTTTGTAAGTGACAGTGGCACGTGGTATCTTACAGAATGGTACAGTCTTGGTAACAGTAGCAAACCACTAACTCAGCGAACCCAAACCCAAGGAAAGGATGGCACAGCCCGAAGTCTGAGTCTGGACTCGCTTGAGAAGACACAGAGCAAGAGGAACCACACAGCTCAGGGCCTGTGGCACTGCATGGACCAGTGGACAGAGGGGATCCTACATAGCTGGTGGCAATGTTGGCTTATGTGAGATCACTCCCAGAGAGGCCAGCAGGACCTTCTTCGCAGGACAATTTGAAATTTCTGGTGTGTTTTGCTTATCAATTGGTTTTAATCTCATAATAAAGAGTGAAGATTGATGTGGGCAGGAGGATGAGAAAAAAAAAGTCCAAATGAAATAGAAGTCACATGAGCAAGCATGGAAGGGAGCAGTATATGCTGCTATCTATTAAATGAGGTATACTTCAGAGCGCAGGCACATCTTCCTTCTTTTCACCAGCTCCTGGCACAGAGTGGGTGATGGGTCTACTGAAGGGACATATGGGGCTCCTGCAGCCAGTACCTGGGTGTGTCCCCATCCTGTTACTTAATGGGTCTGTTTAAAGGATATGGGGTAGGATTCCTCGATAATGAAGATGGATGAAGAGCTCTTTACCAAGGAAAGGGAATTCTTTAAGGGTTCATCAAAGCTACCCTCTGATGCCCCAGGGATAGCCACATGGCAAAGGGGTTTGGGTCCGGAGGATATGTTCTACTCTTGGACAAGAGGTTCTCTTTGAGAGGTGGAATTTTGAGTTAGGTAAACTACTCTTAAATTTCAATATATGAGATATACATAGCACGTAATGTGTTATATTCTCATATAATCAGGACATTCTGAATACAAGCTGCCTGCATTTATTTGAATTCCGATACTGACTTCTATTTTTAAAAATTCCTCTCACATCTCCCAATATTGTCTTGAGACATGCTCTTTTAGCAATTAGCAAGTTGGGAATGGTGGTACATGACTATAATCAGCACTCCGGAGGCTGAGGGAGGAGGACTGTCATGAGTTCGAGGACAGCCTGCGCTACAAAGAATAAGTTCAAGGCCAGTCTGAAATACATAGTGGGACCCTGTTTAAAAAAAATAAATAAAGCAAAACACACAAAACAAAACAAATCAACCAGCAATCAGCATCACCTAAAATGAAAAAGACTACATTACAAGGTACAGAATTCTGGTTTTCTCATTTCCTGTCACTTAATCTAGTGAACAGCAAAGTTCCATAAAAAGTAGTATTACTATATACATTTATCTACATTCTTAATGGTCGTAATAAAAAACAACCCATCTCCTGCTTGAAAACCAGAGTTCTCCTAAGTTAATATACAAAAATTCTGATGGTAGGCATTTAGGGCCTACAAATTATTTTCTGTCCTTCTCTATATATACAAAATATCTGAAGACATTTAAATGAAAAGAGAAAATAAATGCTTTCTGAAAGACTGCCACTGTAGATCCATGACAACAGAGAATACAGCATCCTTAACATCACAAGAAATCACTGTGAAGCTATTATCCAAGTACTAAATCAATATTCTGGCAGAGAAGCACGCCTACCTTCAAAGTAGTGAAAGGCAGATCCTCCAGGGGAGCTTGGAGGGGGCATGCCACGTTCGGGGCTGACCTGAAACATACAGAAAAGGCCAGTGAGACCAACTCAGATAGTTTGCCTTACACCAGATTCTCTTCACAGCCCAATCTGTACCTGAAGTCCTGGTTCAAGCCTCACCCTCTGAAGCCTGCTGCAGTTACAGTGTTCTCCGCTACATATAATATCACTAGTCTTTTTATCTAGCTGCACATTTTATACTCTATTACTAAGCTGAGTCATTCTTAGTGCTTGTGGTTTTATCTTTTTCCATGAGTCAATTTTATATATATATCTATATCTATAGATATAGATATAGATATAGATTTTTTTTTTTTTTTTTTGCTGAAGAGGGAATCAAACCCAGAGGCTTGTGCAGGCTAGGCAAGCACTCTACCACTGAGCTATACCCACAGCCCACAGTTATACACTTTTTAAATGTACCAATTATTTCTCACTCAAAAAAGAGCAACCAACTGCTATGAAACAAGTACTTCATTACTATGAAATCTCTTATGCATTTTAAAAAGGACAAGGAAAGTCTTTGTACTAAAGAGAACACTAGTGAGAATCAATTATACAAATAATATTTTCTTCACTTGAGCTCGTTGTGAAGTCCTTTTCCCCTGCTTTTCTCCTGGGAGCCCAGCCTCACCTGAGAGATACTGGACACACTGCTGGTTTTCCTCTTCAGAGTCCCCTCCTGACAGACAGTCAGAAGATTGCTCGGAAGGATCGAGCGGAAGTCATTGAAGGACCGCCTTCGGATGCCTTCCAATTCTTCTGGGATTCGCAGGGAATGAGGAGAGACTTTGGGAAAGAGCTTGGAGAGGAGAGACTCTTCAGTATTGCTGTAACGCCCAAAGGCTCTCGAGATTCCTATCAGGCAGGGGATCGCATACTTGCAAAGGTATTCTAGAAGAGCACATGAGATTGTTACAACATGAGATACCTGTGAGAAAACCACGCTGTGCTAAGTTATGACACTGGTTGATATTTCACAACCCACCCACCAACAAATGTAAAGACAATAATGTGTGGGTTGATCCACAATAACAGTACCAACACCAAGTGATGTTATTAACAATTAACTTCAGATGATGTCTCCGTCACAGCCTACTTTCCTTGGAAGGTTTTGATCTATTCATGACCACCCAAATCAACAATATAGTTGTTATCAGGTGCTTTGACTCACTTAAACAATATACTGACACCTCCTAGAATCATACTGGCAGGCTTATTTACACTATGGGAAAAAATTATTTTTAGAAATCAACTAAACTACCCACAAATGTTTATAGGTGAAGAAACTGAGTCTCAGAAGGGAAGTTACTCATCCAAGGCCATCAGGCATTTGTACGCAGAACTGTGCTCATGATCCCAGATGGCCTCTCAATAAACTAACACATAACAAAATAACCTAATATAGAAAGGTTTTCACCCACCAGGTGCACATAAGTACCAAAGATCAGAAAAAAATAGTCTGAGAAAAAAACAACAGAAATAGTCATCACTGAAAAAAAAATAAATAAATAAAAAATAAATTTAAAAAAAAAAAAAAAGGGCCAGGGATTTAGCTCAGTAGTTCTGCCTCCTGCTCTGCAAGCGCAAGGACCTGAATTCGATCCCAGGTACCAAAGCGGGGGGAATATATATATATAGTCATCACTGGGAAGAACAGGGAAGGGAAGGAAAGGGAGAAAAAGAAAACAAAAGAAAAAAATAAAAAGGTGTTTAAAGATCTATAATCATACCTTTCTCCTGAATCTCCAAGGCCGGGCACATTCCCAAAAGGACATGCGAAACCTGCAGAAGTGCCTCTAAAATCTGTAACAGTCAAGGAAATAAATTATAAACAAAACTAGACAAATACCACAAAAAATAAAATCAAAATTCAAAAGAGCTTTAGATGTTCTCTTCGCCAACCCCACATATTCTCCTCCACAACAGTCACATGAAGGGCCAACCAGCTGACCTTCAGGGACAGAAGCCCTCTTCTTCTGGGCTGGTACAGATTTCCTCCTTATGCTGGTGGTCCTCCTGGGGCTTTCTCCAGTGGCCCTCGGGGCCATTTCTTCCTCCATATTCCGCAAAGAGGTGATACCCCCCCATCTTCTCTTTTTATAGCTAAATACTCCTAATTCTTTTCAACTTTTTTTTTTTTTTTTTTTTTTTTTTTTTTTTTTTGGTATCAGGGATCTAACTTGGGACGACCTTGCACTTGCAAGGCAGGCAGTGGCACCACTGAGCTAAATCCCTGACCCTCAACTTTATTCTTTATGATCACAAGTTATTTACAATGCTATCTGCCTCTGATTCTACTGTAGTCCAGGTGTCTACTTCTGTCTAGAAATGTAATGCTACAATAAAATACATTTTCACATTAGAAAGATCCAGGAACTCATCAAGAGTAATTGGCAGGTGAGCACAGTGGCATACACCTATAATCTTAGATACTCAGGAGGCTGATGCAAGAAAAACACAAGTTAAGGCCAGTGTAGCTAAATGAACAATACCTTGTCCTAAAATTTTTAAAAAGGGATAGGGGTTTATCTCAATAGCAGAGCACTTGCCTAGCATGTACAAGACCCAGGTTCGAGCTCTAGAACCACAAAAAAGGAAAGAATGAGAGAATGTCATCAAATTTATCATAAATTCTAGACATTTATGTATCATTAGCTTTTCAGTAACCACTTCATACTATTAGCTCAAAGAGCATACAGTAAATAAAAAAATTTTAACCCCTTTTCATAGGAAGGAAGGGACAAGAAAAAAGTGAAAATAGAAGGAAAAAGTGGAAACAAAGCTTCTGTACATAGGGAAGGGAGTGGATTTGAGGGGGATGGGATAACATAAAATTTATTTTTTTTAAATTCTTTTCATATACGCTGCTCTTAAATTATGAAACCTCTATTTATTCAGTTGGGTTTTGGGTTTTTTTGTTTTATTTTTTGTTGTTTTGCACTGGATTGTTGATTGGTTGGGTTTTTTTGTGTGTTTTTTGGTGCTAGGGATCGAACTTGGGACTTGTGCTTGTGAAGCAGGCAGTGGAACCACTGAGCTACATCCCTGGCCACTAAATAAATTTTAGTGCTTTCTTTTTTTTCTTTTTTGGTACCATGGATCGAACTCAGGTCCTTGAGCTCATAAGGCAGGCAGCGGAACCTCTGAGCTAAATCTCTGGACCGTTTTGCTCTGGGTTTTGTGACAGTACTAGAGACTATACCCAGGGCCTTGTGAATGTTAGGCAAGCACCCACTGAGCTACATACCAGCACTTATTTTTTTGTTTTTCTATGAGACAAACTGGTCTCAAACTTTCATTTCTGCCTTAACTTCCTGAGTAGCTGAGATTATGAATACGTACCACTATGCCTAGCTGCAGTTGGTAACATTTAGCTTTGCATTTATCCTACAAAAGTTTACAGTACTATAGTAATCCAAGCAACCTGGCAGGCTGAGGTAAGAGGATCACAAGTTCAAAGCCAGCTTGGGCAACTTAGCAAGACTCGGTCTCAAATTAAAAAATAAGCCAGGCATAATAGTACACACCTACAATCCCAGAACTCTGGAAAGCCAAAGGAGGTTCATAAATTCAATCCCAGCCTGGCAACTAACTGACTCGACAAGACCCTGTCACAAAATTTTTTAGAACTTTTGAAGAGGGGGCTGGGGATTTAGCACAGTAGTTCCATTGCCTGCCTCGCAAGTGCAAGGACCGGAGTTCGATCCTCAATACCAAAAAAAAAATTTTTTTTTTTTTTTTGTTTTTTGTTTTTTGTTTTTTTTTTTTTTTTTTTTGGTACCGGGGATCGAACTCGGGTCCTTGCACTTGCGAGGCAGGCCACCAAACCGCTGAGCTAAATCCCCAGCCCAGAAATTTTTTTTTTAGAAGAGCTGGGCATGTTGCTTAGTGCAAAGACCCTGGATTCCAATTCCCATGCCCAAAAAATAATTAATTAATTAATGGCTGGGGGGTGTGACCCAGTGCTAGAGCACTTGCCTAGCGTATGTGAGGCCCTATGTTCAATCTCTAGTACTACAAAACCAAAGTTCTGCTATAAGCTTTAGCTCATTGAACTGGTCTTCAGTTCCCAGCTTTGTATCTTAAACGAATGAGATCAATTTGTTTTGTAGATTTTCTTCTCTTTTTTCTTTTGGTACCAGGGATTGAACTCAGGACCTTGCGCTTGCAAGGCAGACAACAAAACCACTGAGCTAAATCCTCGGCCCTGTTTTATAGGTCTTCATTGGAAGCACTGATCCATTTTGCTCAAATAGTTCAAGGCAAGACATCATAAGTTC
The DNA here is from genome assembly GCF_012274545.1 of Fukomys damarensis. Classification (NCBI taxonomy): domain Eukaryota; kingdom Metazoa; phylum Chordata; class Mammalia; order Rodentia; family Bathyergidae; genus Fukomys; species Fukomys damarensis. Next base: position 25,060,718 of record NW_022900946.1, on the reverse strand, counting down.
CTACCAGGCAGAAACTTTACCAATTATCCTCTTACCAATTCCAAAAATCCTGTGAATCATTTGGGTCCTGAGACTATACAATTGATTCAGGATAGTAAGAGAGGTACTTAACCAATGTTTCCATTAAGACCAAACAGAATGCAACTACCTCAACAACTTTTTTCAACAACTAGCCTTGGAAAAGCCAACAGAAGAGAATGAAGTAGGTCTGACCAGATTTCTTAGGAGCAACCAAATTTCCCACATTTTCTTACATAATGCTAAATAAATATTTGGGACTGGAAGTGTTTTAAATTTGGTTTGGTTTTTTTTTTCAGATTTTGAAATATTTACATATACATAATGAGATATCCTGAGGATGGGACACAAGTTTAAACAGGAAAATCATGTATAATAATTTTACACAGTATTTTAAATGTGTTTTCATTTTAAATGCAACCTGTCAAATGAGGTCAGATGTAGAACTTGCCACTGTGGCAGCATGTTAGAGGTAAAAGTTTCGGATTTTGGAGCCCTCTGGATTTTGGATTTTCAAATTAGGGATATTCAACCTACACTTTTTCCCATTTCATATATTAAAGTCATTTCATAATCTTCACTGTTGGCATCTTTATTTTGATACATTTTATTCATTACAAAGCTCTTCATATTTGACTTTTAATAAAAATCACCTAAGTCTAACACAGTTATGTCTTTAGCCAACCTACAAATAAATGAAGAATGTCAATTAGAAAGAACTCAAAAAAGAAAAGCTAACTGGGAAGACTTAGCATATAGGCAAGCAACTATTGTGGCATGTAAAAAAATGACTCAACTATAAATTGGATTAAGGAAAAGGTTTAAACTATGGTCAGAGTCTTTGTTTAAAAAGGTCATAGTCTGTTTAAAAACAAAATACTTGTGGCAACATTTCCAACAAAATTAAAAAAACTAAAAAAAGTCCAGACGCTCAAAGGTAAAAGTTTAGCTACACAGAAATTCTCGTTTGAGTAACTCCAGATGCTAACCTACAGGAAGACAAATGAGCTGCCTCGGTCTTTTTCTACCAACCTCACAGGCCTTTTGATAAGCACATACGAAACGTTTCTTAAGACTAGTATTAACAGTATGAAATAAAGTCACAAATAACCCAATCACACTTCAACTTTCCCTCTTTTCATCATTCTGGGACTTTTTTTTTTTCATCTAATAGCAAAGTGTAAGTTGCCACACACTTACCTCATCTCTAAGTGAAGGGTCCCTATAAGCCACATCAGACAGCAAAGTTACTAGGCAGAAGCTAAAGCTCTCTGCCACTGGGAGTGCACCTGAAGACATGAAGACACAAATCAGATCATCAGAAACAAGACAGGGGTCACACCAATTTCACTGAGTCTCAATAGATCAGGTATAAGCCCAGTGTGTTCGCTGAGAAACATTCCTAAGAAAAACATTCTGGCAATAAACTTAAATGTTTCCTGACCCAATTTACAGTTTATGATTATAGAACTTCTCAAAGTGACAGATTCCATTTTTTATTCCCTATCTAAATAAAAATGACAAGTCAACCTTGATAGTGTAACAATGGTACAATGAAAGCTGTGAAATACATATTAATATAACTTTCAATTAATTGAAATTTTTTTTTCACGCGTTGTTTTGGCAAAATAGGGAAAACCCTAGTAAGTTTCCAAAGATTTGCTTTATTCTACACAGGCTTTTTATTTTTAATAGTACTGGAGATTTTTAAAAAAGATAAAAAGACAAAAGCCAGGTCCTCAAGCATGCTAGGTAAGTGCTCTATGCCCCAAGCTTGGGAGCTAGACCCTGACCTCCACCTCATAAGTTTTTAAATTCTTCTAATGCTAAGCATCCTAACAGGGAGGTTCTTAGGTGCCCTTAGAGCTAGAGGCAGTGTTCTGTTTTTAATTTTTTGGTACTGGGGATTGAACCCAGGGCCTTTGTGCTGAGTTACATGCCTAGTCCTTTTTTTTTTTTTTTAATTTTGAGACAGAGTCTCACTAAGTCATGAAGTGACATGTACTGTCCTTAAACTTTTGTCCTCTTGCCTCAGCCTCCTAAAGTTCTGAGATCACAGGCATCCACCACCATGCCCAGCACACTGATGTTCTTACACAGTGGTTTCTGGATTGTTGTGTTTTGTTTTTGTTGTGGGGAGGCAGGGTCTCACCATATAGTTCAGACTGGCCTTGAACTCATCTTGTAGTCCAGGTGGCCTCAAACTGACTGTAATCCTCCAGCCTCAGCCTCACAAGTGCTGGGATTACAGGCATGCACCACCACCCGTGGCTGGAATTTTTTTTTTTTTTTTTTTTTTCGAGACAGGGTTTCCCTATGTAGTTCATAGGAACTCACTATGTGGCCTAGGCTGGTCTCGAACTCACAGCGATCCTCCTGCCTCAGCCTCCCGAGTGCTGAGATTACAGGCGCACACCACCATGCCCAGCTGGAAATTTTTAATATCCTTGACAGTGTTACAAAAAATACTTTCATTCCAATATGAATCCATATATACAAAAGTGGTCACTGTTTTTGTCGCTTTTTTGTTTTTTTTTTTTTTTAATGGTACCGGGGATCAAACTCCAGACCTTGCACTCACTTGTGAGGCAGGGAGCAGAACCACTGAGCCAAATCCCCAGCCCAAGATCACTGTTTTTAAATTTGAAAAAGACAAGCCCAGCACAGTGATATACACTTGCAGTCCCAGGTATTGGTATTTGGAAGAAGAAAGCATCAGGACTAGCCTGGGCAACACAGTGAGGCCCATCTCAAAAAAAAGAAGCAAAGAAAGAAAACAGCATCAAAAGCCACTGATATTCCACCTATATCCCAAACACAGTGATGGCTATAGACATCTGATTTTAAGGTAATGACATTCTATTTAATTTGCCATCCTTAAAACTGAAGGCACAATTTAGGATCTGAGAACCCACAGATCAAAAGGCACAGAGGTACAAGCAGGATGTCTATAAGAAAAGCAAAACCTGTAGCTGGGGATTAGGCTCAATGGCACCGCGCCTGCCTCACAAGCACAAGGTGCTGAGTTTAACCCACAGGACCAAAAGAAAGAAAGAAAGAAAAGCAAAGCCTGTCTTTTGTAGACTAAGTCCACCTAACAAATTACCAAAGAAAAGGACCAATGTCTCTTTTACAGACACCAACTCCTGCTATATCTAGCCCCGACAGAAGTAAATTCCAAAGAAACTTCAGCCTCAAGGGTCATGACTCCTAAAATGACAGAGATCTTCTGAGCATTGGGAAACAAGTACAGTATATTAAAACATCACTGTAGTCCTAGCTACTTGAGAAGCCAAAGAAGGAAGATTAACGTATAAGGCTAGTCTGGGCAAATTCAATAAGACCCCTTCTCAAAATACACTTAAAAAAAAAAAGGTTGGGAACCAGGTATGGCGGTGCATGCCTATAACCCCAGCACTCGGAAGGCTGACACCAGCCTAGACTACATAGTTTTCAATACCAACCTGAACTGCATAACAAGACCTTGCCTCAAAAAGTAAAAAAGAAAGGGGTGGGGGCTGCAGATGTAGCTCAGGGGTATAGCACTTGTCTACATGCATGAGACCCTGGGGTCCCCAGTTCTGCCAAAAAAAAAAAAAATCAGTGTTATAAGTGTTTAGTCCAATGCTTGGCACACAAAGGACCTATGTGACCATTTCAAAAGAGAAAGAAGGAGGGAAAGGGGAAGAAGGAACAGTGAAGTGGAACAGGGGCATGCATTATCACTTTCACTTTGACTATAAATGGGATCAAAATAAGATATAATTTTTAAAAGCACACAGGGGACGGGGATTTAGCTCAATGGTGCTGCCGCCTGCCTTGCAAGAGTAAGGTCCCGAGTTCAATTCCTGGTATCAAAAAAAAAAAAAAAGCACACATGAATTTATTCCAGTATAAAGCTTAACTGAAACTTAGCAGCAACAAAATGACAAAACTACTTATAGTTAACATCATCGTTAAACCCCCACATACATCCCACCTTTGGAACAGCAGCAAAGCAATATGGACAGTTGAATTCCTCCAGGAGGGACTCTATGAATCTAAGGACAATATGACTGATGAGGATGGTGGTGGTGAACCTACAGCACACGTGCTATAGGACTGAGAGCTCTAAAAGGTTTGCCATCACTGGCTTCGGGGATGGGCAGGCGACCCAATTCCATCCGATGACATGAGAAAGGGTTTATAAAGGCCCTAAAGTTCTTGCTCACTCTCAGAAGAGCGGAGCAGAAGGCTGCTGGCCCAGCCTCCTCCCTGCCTCCCTCTGCTATGGGCTCTGGACAACAGGGAATACTAAGCTCTGTCTCACAGCCAGAAGTGGGAGCAGCTAAAAGCACTATGACTGGTGTTACTATAAATAAACACTTGGTCCTTAAAGATGCTGAACATATTTTTCTTTGCATTCAGGGAAATATTATATAAAATTACCTCTGCCTTTCCATGCTGTGCTTTCTTCTACCCAATACACTTTTGGAAGACCTTTGAGAAGTCGAAGAAGGTATGGTACCACACAATCTTTGTGCTTAAAAAAAAAATTAGGTTTAATAAGTGACTGATTGGCTTTTTCACATAGATTAAACTTAATGTAAAATATATCCACATCCTAATCACCTAAAAAACATTATAAGAGTAATGTGTCTGTAAGTTCACATGACATCACATTCTTACTGTTTTCACACAGCAGAATCCAAAGGTTATCACATCAGCCTGCACCACAAAGATCTAAGAGGAGGGCTCAAACCTGCCCTCTGGGGCTGAGTGTCCAGCTTGTTTGAGAGGCTGAGGCAAAGCATTGAACCCAGCCTGGGCAATTCAATAACTTAGACCTTGTCTCAAAAAAATAAATAAATAAATAAAAATAAAAAGGGCTCGGGATGCAGCTCAATGCAAAGGCCTTGATTCAATCACCAGTACCAAAGTAGGGGAAAGGGAACCTCCAAAGGGCCTGCACTGCAGGGTAAGTAGCACAGACGGCTCTTCCCTATATAAACTGAGGGCCTTACTAGTGCGTGGTAGTAAGTTTCCACTACCCTGGCCATAGCTCCTGCCACAGCAGCCCAAGAACTAGACACAAAAGGGGCCAAGGTACAGCCCTTCCTGGATGGAGGAATATAAACATCCGGACAACCATGAAAAGTGGGTCCCCAGGGCATTCTCAGGGGACTGACAAAGCAATGGGTTCCTCTCCTGGTATTCATGAGGCCCATGAGCCTCCCTGGAAGCACAGGCAAACTGTATGGGCCCAGGAACAATGGCGAGTGCTACATGAAAGCCTGCCAATCCTTATCCAGAACCAGAATTACACCAACGGTAATTTGCACTGAAGTCTTCCTTGCTATCTTAAAAAGTCTAATATGAGTTCAACATTTTTGGGACTTATACATAAATCTATGTTTTCCAAGGATATTTTCAAGCAAAATATATTTAGACAACAATGGGCAAGGGTATGGAGGTGCACACCTGTAAATCCAGCATGCAGGAGGCTGAGGCAGGAAGATCACTGAGAATTAGAGGACAACCTGGCCTACATAGTGAGTTCAAGGCCAGCCACAACTATACAGTAATACCCTGTCAACAAGAGTTTCTTAAAAAGATTTTTTTAAATGATGAGCTGGGAATTTAGCTCCATGGTACCGCGCCGGCCTTGAAAGTGCAAGGTCCTGAGTTGGATTCCTGACACCCAAAATTTTTTTTTAAATATACATATACATATACATATTTTCTACCCTTAATAATTCATTTTTATATTTAAATAGGATTTGACAAATAGGAAAGTAGAAATGATTTTCTTTCTTTTCACATTTATAAATATTCAGAAGAAAAACTAAAGGCAGTTTATACATCTAATTTTGATTTTTCATGTGAAGTAGGTAAGAAAACCTACTTAATTAAAATACTGGGCTAAAATGCTTTTTTTTTTAAATTATATAAGTATTATCAAAAATATTTAGATGGCTGAAGATTTAGCTCAGCGGTTCTGCCACCTACCTTGCAAGCACAAGGACCCGAGTTCAATGCCCGGTACCAAAAAATAAATAAAATGAAATAAATGAAGCAAAAAAAAAAAAAAAAAA
>NW_022900946.1:25045024-25054567 GCF_012274545.1 Fukomys damarensis | reverse complement strand
AAAAAAAAAAAAAAAAAAAAAAAAAAAAAAAAAAAAAAAAAAAAAAAAAAAATTGGGGGGTGGTCCTGGGGATCAAACTCAGGACCTTGCGCTTGCAAGGCAGAAGGCAAAAATCACTGATCTAAATCCCTGGTCCCTCAAAAATATTAATGTGCACTAGCAAAACCCTTTCAAAATGTTTAAATGGTGCCTGTTGATGACAAAAAAAGGTAAATAAAAGATTCTACACCCAATGATCAATCACTTGGTTCAATTAATTCCGCTAAATATAAAAACAAAATAATGGTCATATTTTCTACAAGATCTCAAATTTCCTGCTCAGTGCTGGCTGCAGCTTCAAGGCCATTTTGAGAGGTTTGTTGTTGTTTGTTGGTTAGTTGGTACTAAGGATTGAACCTAGGGCTTTCACAGAAATCTATATCTCCAGCCTTTGTGCTTTTATTTTGAGACACTGTCTCAATGAATTTCGAATTTGCCCAGGTTGGGCTCAAACTTGCAAGCCTCCTGCCCCCCAGAATACTAGGATTATAAATATGTGCCACCATATCCGGTAAGGCTGCTTTTTAAATCCCTACAAAAAAGTCACAGTGACATTACACTCTGAAACTTATTTCTCTGTGTTCTACAAAATGTAGTGCTGTGTCAAAATTATTTCAAGAAATTTTGTCAGTTTGTGTAAAACAACAGTATCCATGAGTCTGATGAGCATTTTACCAGGAATTGAAAACCAAGCTTATTCTGGGGGGAAGTGGGAGGCACACAATTACTTCTTAAAGAAGTTTAACTTATTTTTTGGTAAAAACAAAACAAGGAAATTTTATTATTTTTACAATATAAGATATTCACAGTTTTAAAAATTCCCAGGAAAGTATACATTAAGATGTCTCACTCCCATCTTTCATGTACCTGCTTCAACCTCTACCTTAAACCACTGTGATTAGGTTGGGATGCTTTCTTCTAGTATTGCATTAGGCAAATATAAGCAGGGATAAATTAAAATTCTCCCACCACCTTTACAATGCAGAAATTAAATTCAGTAAAAGCTTTACTTGAAGATCAGATTCAATGAGAAAAATGCCCAATGCTATAACTGCATCTCTTCGTCTTTCATCTAGTTGGAAGATCCCATGGAAATCTACAGGACACATGCAGAGCAGCTTCTGGACCTAGGAAATGAGATACATGTGTGTGAGTCACATTCAGAATAAATCAGGCCCACAAAAGCCCAGTGAGTCCATATAATCAACAAAACATTACTTTTCAATTAAAAAACTCATGCTAGCCAGGCACAATGTACACACCTACAGTCTAAGATGCTAGAGGGCAGAAGTAGGAATAAGGTAGTGAGATCTGTCTCAAAAAATTAAAAAGTGAAGCGCTAGGGACACAGGTCAGTGGCAGATCCTGAATTCAATTCTCAGTTCTTTTAAAAAAAAATGTCATAAAAATTTTTTTCACTGCTAGGAATCAATGGCAGGGCTTTAGGCATATAAGCTACTGAACTACATACCCACCCTTTTTTTATTTTGGACAGGGTCTCAATAAGTTGCAGAAGCTGGCCTCAAACTAGAGATTCTCCTGCCTCATTCTCCTAAGTAACTGGAATTACAGGCATACCACCACAAGCAGCATAAATTATTTTTTTAAAACATTTTCAAAAATATGCTTCAGAGGAAAATGTTCCTTGTGTAATCAGGAAAAAAATCCAGTAAGTTAAAATAATAGTATCTACATATGGGGGAAACCCAGGCTTTTAATAATTAGTACTTATACAAAAGAGCACAAAGTAACAGATAAGAACAAAAATGCAGTGTTTCTCCATAAGGAGAATGTGCTTCATAATCAGAGGGAGAAATAAGAGAGCTACAGATCAAACACAAAAGTGAAAATTTCAGGTACTTCAACCACTTCTGAGATATCACCAATGAATCACTATTCATATCTTCATAAAAATTTTACAACTATTTTCTTGCTTTTGAGAATCAAACCCAGTGCCTCACAAGATAGGCAAGTGCTCTATTGCTGAGTTTTAACTTGTCCCCCAGAGAATTTTAAATCCCTGTAAATAAAAAGCTGAAAGGCAGAATCACAACAGATTCTGATTCCTGGGCTCAAGCGATCCTCCTGCCTCAACCCCCTGAGTAGCTGAGACTCTAGGTATGTACCACTGTGCTCAGGCTACACTTCAGTTTAGATGTCTCTGCTCTCACTGCTTTTTTCTACCCTTGGGGAAGGTAGGGTAGGATAAGCACCATACTTTGGTTTTTTTGTTGTATATAAATAAATCTAATGTTGACAACTTTTATTTTTGTTTTGTGTGTGTGTGTGTGGAATTTTTCCTTTTTTGTGTGGGGCAACTTTTAGCTAGTAAAGAAATCCACTTTGAAGTTAGAGTTCTATCTGGGCTATGGCATAGGCCAGCTGGGTGGCAAGCTGAACCTCAGCTTCCCTGTCTACGTGGGACTAGAGGAGATAATGTGCCTGGTACAAAGGCACAGCCACTACCTGGAGTTAGTACTCCAGGTACTAACATTAGTTCTGAACATTACAGAAGCATTTTCCAAGCTATTGATCTTCATTGATACCCTTCAGAGTCAGTCAAGAAATATTAAGTCGGGTCAAATCAGTATGTCTTTTAATTCATTCACTTACTATTTGCTAGATACAAATGCCATGAGGCACTGCCCTGGGTGCTGTGAATGCACAGCATCTTAAAGAAGGTCCTGTTAGGGAATTGATCATGTTAAAGTATGCTGTGACGCCGCCTCACAGGCTGCATTCTCCTGGTACATCTTGGCTCCTAAAATGACCTCGTGCCCTTATCTCTGGTTTCCCTCCCCCACAAGGCCACAGTGGTCCAGGAAAGTTGAAACCTGTGTCTGCAGGACTGGGCCCATAAAAGCAATCTGGCCTGCGATAGGTTAAAAGTAACTCACTCCTCATAAATAAGCAATAGCCCACCCCAAAACTGATAAAAGGACCTTCCTTTCTTTGTTTTCTCTCTCTCCTTCTGCTTCTTCCTCCTCCTCCTCCTTCTCTCTCCTCCTCTCTCTCTCTCTCTCTCTCTCTCTCTCTCTATCTCTATCTCTCTCTCTCTGCCTTCCTGCCTCCTGCTCGCCTCCCTACAATAAAGATCTCCTGCCTCTCGGTGCATGAGTGGCCTAATTCGGAAGGGGCACCCGAAAGGGCACGCGAACCCCCTTTCAGGTCCTGGCTCTTACCTAGATAAACTGGACAAATGAGAGACTTGAGGGTATGATGACAAATACAAAATAAGGATACAATGTTCAGTTCTTCCTGTTGGAAATAAGGGAATGTACTTCATTCCCTAAGCATTTACTTCAGAAATAATCATATGTACTTCCTCTTTTCTTTGAAATGAATGTAAACTTTTTTGCAGACTGGGTAAGTCTTTGACCTAGGAATGTCTTTCTCAGGGACCTAGGACCTTGCAACTCTTTGAAATTCAAACATCCCAGTTTCCTAACTTCCACAGATACCTCACTTCCAAGATACAAAACAACCATAAAAGTATGAGAAGTTTGTTTTTCTTCTAGACAAAGCCAAATAACTAACACAGATGATTTTGTTTTGTTTTAAACAGGGTCTCACTATGTAGTTCAGGCTGACCTCAAACTCACAGAAATCCACCTGCCTTAGCCTCCCTCCTAAGTGCTGGGAATACTAGCATGGACCACCAGACCCAACACAAAGATTATTTTGGATGGAGTAATCAGAGGGCCTAAGAAAGTATCCATTACTGCAGAACATGGAAGCAGTTAGACTATATTAGGAAAGAGCATTTCCAGTGGGAAAGACGACAGGGATGTCAAGAAATTCAGGTCAAGGCAAAGATAGTCCCCGCAGGGCTCCACAGGCCAGACTGGTGCCTAGATTGTATTCTAAAAGCATGGGGGGAGGGGCAAAGTAACTCCAGCTTAGAATTGAGGTTTACAAAATCCCTCTGGCTGCTGCATAGCGAAGGGATGTTGGAGAACAAAAATGAAAGCAACACTGAAATGAGTCAGGAGACCCTAAAGAAGTCCAGGCAGAAATGGTTGTGATGTGAATGAGCAGAGACAAAACAGCCCAATTCGAGATTTCTGGAGAATCTGATGGTAGATGGGAGGAGGAAGTATAGGAAGGATGATTTTACTTGTCTCTTTCTCACACTAGAAAATATCCAAAGGCCTGGCTGGGAAGGTATCAGGAGCCGGCTCAGCATCAGGTCACGATCGGAGGCGTCTTGCCTGCCTCCTGCACTTCGTGACTTCCCTCCCTTTGTGCCCCGATTAACCCTGCCAAAACAGAAAGCCCGGAGTGCAAGGAAATGTTCCTTGTCCTCCATTTATCACAGTCCCAGTTGACACTGTCCTAGGAACAGCAAGCTTGCACATCCCTGTTCCCACCAGCCTTATCAGTCAGTCGGCTAGTCTGAGAATGTATTGCAACAACAAATTACCGCTCTAGGTAGCCTGGCAGCTCTTTCCCCCGGAAAGCCTTGCCTTGGGTGCTCCTGTTTCTGCTCATTCTTTCATTCTGGTACCAAAACTCGGGAAGGCTGAGATTGGGATTTCACCACAATCCCCTGCTGGTAGGGGTTGATTGGCCTCCTGTCCCTCCCAGACCCTACCAGATGAGCACTTGACCAGGGTCCTTCACCTTCGCCATTGCTGATACCCCGCATCCACACCAGTCGCTAATCTCTGGGTGAGTACTTGATCAGCCTCTCTCTCGGGTCCTGTCCTCTCTCTCAGAAATCCTAGCACTAGGTCAGATGGACTCCTCGGCCCATGGCCAGGACCGCCACCCCTGGGGGACGCCTCATTGGCCCGGCTCCTCTCCTTCTCCCCAGAGACCAAGGGGGACAAGGATGCTCCTCCCTTTTGCCCTTCTCGGAAGCTATCTGGTACTCACCCTCCACAACTGGCCCCTCCTCGACATGGGGGTTACACAATCCAAATCTCCCCAGTCAACATCACTGGGATATGTGCTAGTTACTCTCGAAATTCGTGGGCTCACAGGTGACATCAAGTCCCAGTGCCGTATTCTTTTACTGCAATCAGGCCCCAATATAAATTAAACAATGATTACCACTGACCAGAAAGTAGAACATTCAACCCAAACATTTTACAGAATCTTTGCAACTTTTGTCAACTTAAAGGCAAATGGTCTGAAGTCCCCCATGTGCAGACTTTCATAGCCGTCCCTCCCTCTGTCCATCTTGCACCACCTCTCGGGTTCTCCTTGCCCACGCCGCATCACACACGACGCCCCATCCCTGCCCAGAGCCCGACATGTCTGCCTTCAACCCAGCAGATCACTCCCCTCTCTCTGCCTCCATTCTACAACCCCACCTCCACACTTCCTCAGTGCCATCATAAGCTCCCTCCTCACAGGCTTCCTCCCCACAGCGATCCCGGGAGCCCAAAGCTGCCAGGCCCTACTTCACCACATCCACTCTCTGTCACTCTCCCAGCTGCTCCAGCCCCTCACAACAGGAGAGTGATTGAACACCCCAGCCACCTCAGCGGCAGTGCCAACCCGCTTCCTCTCCACATTACACAGAAGGCTGCGAAGATAAGTGAGACTTGCAAGGTGCCTACACCCACTGCTCTGCCAGCTTGCCCCCCATCTTCCCCGAGAACAGAGAGAAGCAAGACTCTACCAAACAAAGTAAAATCCTCTCTTGGCCCTGCCTATTTACATATCAACATCTTGTTTGGCAGGCTACATTACCAAAAAGTTTCATGGGGCATTATTGTTTTCTACATAAATATAGGAAAATAAAAGGTTTTAAAACAATTCAAAGAAAATGTAACACTTAAGAGTGGAGCTCAAAGATCAAATGCCTCATACAGACTGCTTGCTCCACATTAAAATCAGCTGCGATGTCCTGCTGAGCAAGGGAAACGTAAAAGAAAATCAAAAATCAGATTATAAATTTCAGCTAATTGACAAATACACCTTCCGTGTCCAATTTAAATTGATGTTTAACTGGTGTTTGGTTTCCAGATGTTGAAATGATGTATTTAAAACATTTCGTTTACATTACAAATTCTTGAATTGTAATTATAGGATTAACTTGACTTCTCCATTTTCTGCTTACAGACTTCAGACAATAACTATAACATAAGATTATGCTGTTTAAAGCGCATTTATTCCAATTCTAATTACAAGATCTCTGTTAACTGTCCTATAAGTTTTGACTAGTCTTAATTAAATCAGATGTTATAATTCAATTGGCCAAATATATTTGAGTGCACTCTAGTTTCATAAATTATCTCATGTTTGCCTGTGTCTGTCCATTGGTTTGTATTTGTCCAATTTTATTTTTTATAAATGTTACAAAAGGCATGCCTTCCTTTTCTCCCAGGTAGCTAGCTGACCAAAATGTCAAAGCTTAATTCTGATTGTAATGCATATTGCTGTCTACATTCTATAAATAAAAAAGTATATATATTTATATTTTTATCTTACTGAGTTTATTGGTACTTTTTTTTTCGTTTTTTTTTACACAGGGTCTCACTATGTAGTTGAGACTACCCTGGAACTCGCTATGTAGCCCAGGCTGGTCTCGAACTCACAGCAATCCTCCTGCTTCAGCCTCCTGAGCACTGGGATTACAGGTGTGCACCACCATGCCCAGCTTTATTGGTACTTTTTAAGTATACAGTACAGTTACACTCATCATTGGGATCGTGTACTTTTACATGACAAATCTTGAAAAAAAAATATATATATATATTTTAGTGGTTACAAATTAATTGTTATAATCTGTTTTACAGATTATATAAAAAAGGAAATTGTCAAGATAATTAAATAAAAACTTTTAGGTTTGGAGAGATGGCTGGATGATGGGACTCCCCTTGATGTATAAGAAGCAGCTGCTCAAGCCGGGAGTAGTGGTGCACACCTGTAATCCCAGCACTCTGGAGTCCAAGGTAGGAGGATTGCTGTAAGTTCAAGACCAGCCTGGGCTACATAGCGAGTTCCAGGTCAGTTTCAACTACATAGTGAGACCCTGTCTCAAAAAACAAAAAAAACAAACAAAAAAGATAACAATTTGTGTAAGTCTTTTATATGTTTTTGTGGGGAGTGAGTGCATTTAATAATGGCTATTTTATGCTAAGACACATAAGTTTGTTACAAAGATAATATCATGATTATCATGCTAAAATATTATTATTATTGTGGTGGCTCCTGATTCAAAGTTTTTCCATTAATACTCTATATGAAATCAACTAGTAGAACAATCATGATTAATAAAAATAATAGTCCTCTATATATTTCAAAATGCTTGCTATCCAGGTAAAATTATAATAGTTAAGCTCACTGCTCCTACTGCACTACTGTCACTAATCTTATCTTCTGGGTGTTCAACAACTAAAGTTTGGAGACAAAAACTAGAAAGGTAACCGGGCTAAGAAGACTGCAGATATTTTGGCCTAGCCCCTCAAGGTCAACAAAGAATCCAGGACATGAGGGAGCCTTTTCTATAGGATCCTACATCTTTGGTAAGTCACCCAACCTCCTGAGCAGGGAAATTGCTGGACACCATAGGACAAATGTTCCATGTGCCAAAGGGGGTCACAGAGAGAGAAAAATCTCCCATGCTTTCACTGAAAGCAACATGGTCAAGCAAGGCCTTGACCCATCCTGACAGCTGAAAAAAAGAGGTGCTGAAAGGCTCCATGCAGAGACTTAACTACAGAGACTTAATGCCTGCAGAGACTTAACTGACCTTGACAGACAGCAAGAGGTTCATATTGACTGACACAGGTTTCACTTTAACTTGGTCTTAAACACCCAGCATAAAAGAACAACAAAAAGAGGTATAAAATAATGCCATAGTAATAAAGCTAGGTATAAAAAGGGGCTCCAGTCACTGGCCCCTTCTGGCAGTTTCCAGCTGTACAAGTAGCTGACCATGATTATGGAAAAAGTATGGTAAAATCTATAAGAGCTCAGCTAGAGTTTTAAATAGAGCAGTATGAACTACATAGTGAGACCCTGTCTCAAAAAACCACCCCCCCAAAAAGCAGCTGCTCAGAAAATTTGTTCTTGTTTGAGATATGTTCTTCAAATTACCTGTTATCTTCTTATAGCTAAGACTAGAGGGACTTATGACAAAGTATCAGACTTATAAATAATCTTTACCAATGAAAGAATCTAAGAGCCCACAGGTTATCATCACTCACTATTTCAGTATCTAAGTGTGGCTTTCTCCCCAACCTCCCCTTTCATTTTAGTGCTTCATGCCTTCATGCTTAGATGTTTCATGCTCTAATTTCCTTATTCTTGCCTATATGCCACCAAATTCAAAGTGATCAGATAATAACAACAAATGTGCTAGACATTTTTTTAACCAATATCCACCATCTTTACAAGCATGCCCTTCCCATATTCCCATTCCTAATGGGACCCGGAGTTGTGGCAGGAATAGACACAGGGTTCAAGGGAATTTCAACAACACATATCTATTACTTCCTATCTCAGGAGCTAAATGAAGATATAAAAAGGTGGCAGACTCCTTGGTCACCCTACAATCGCAGATCAATTCACAGGCAGCCGTGAGCATGCTCTGGACATAATCACAGCAGAAAGAGAGGGGACCTGTCTCTTACTGGGAGAAGAATGCTGCTACTTTGTAAATCAGTCAGGAATCATAGGCGACAAGGTAAAAGAACTTAATGCACAAAAAAAGCTCAGTCAAGATCTAGACAGGTTACAACCACTATCAGGATACTCTGACCAATAGCTCCCCTGGCTCCTTCCTTTCCTAGGATCCCTCATCATCTTCTGCATAATCCTGCTTTTCGGACCTTGTCTGTTTTGCAGTTTTCAAATTTCCTTATAGAAATGCATGCAGGCCTTTACCAACCAGATGGTTAGCAAACTTGTCAAGGCTGGCTACCAGACAAAATGGCCCAAAGGGTCCTATATTCTAAACTGGCTCCTGTTCCTAAAATTGTTCCCACTCACGGAAATGTGCCAATTGGTGGGCGGGCGGGTGTGTGTGTGTGTGTGTGTGTGTTTGTGTGAAACCTGCGCTCTCTGGAGAAGCAAAACCTAACTTGTTGCTCCACCCTGCTACCCACGTGATCCTTCCCTTCCAATCAACCAGTGTCCCATGGCTCAACTCTCAAGATACTTTCCCCACTGCACCACCCTATAAAAACCTCACACCAGTTAGACTCGCCCTCTCTCACTATTGTTCGAGGTAGCCCAGCAACACTTTCCCCAATAAAGTCTGGCCTCAGGTAAAAAAAAAAAATTACCAAGGACACCCTGCCCAATCTCCTTGTTTGTACTTCCCTCCCCATCCCTTAAATAAAGTAACGTGCAGGCTGTGGTGTTCTTCTCTGCTCAGCAGGCAAGGAGGCCCCACCCAGTTCCACTTTAATTCTCTTTTGTTTTCTGTATCTTCTGTCACCCTACTCAGACCTCAGACCTTTGCCACACAGGCTGTGGCAGGGATGTAGCTCAGTGGCACTGTACCTGCCTGGCAAACACAAAGTCCTGAGTTCAATCCCCAGTACC
>NW_022900946.1:25043326-25044531 GCF_012274545.1 Fukomys damarensis | reverse complement strand
CCCCAGTAACAAAAAAAAAAAAAAAAAAAAAAAATCCAAAGACCAACATCCAGGATAGGAAGTGAGGTGTAGAAATATTTCATGCAAGGAGTAAAGAATATTTCTTTTTTTAAATAAAGGCAACCTGGAGATAACTGAGTTAATCGTAAACACAACTGCGATCTTCAGCTCCCCCCACCTACTACTAAACCAGAGCCTTTACACTAAGCTACACCCCCAGCCCTTTCCTTTTTTAATTTTGAGACAGGATCTAACTAAATTGCTAAATGTCCAGTGCTGGGATTACAGGTGTGAGCCACCACACCTAGCCTTTCCTCAGCTATTCGAAGGGCTTCAATAACAACAACACTGTCTGCAACTCCTCTATTAAGGCTAGTGACTAGTACATTTATCTGTCCTCTCAGTTCCTCCAAGACATCAGCATCACTCATCATTTTTGGATTCCTGTTTGCTACACCATGGACACGGATGAATGAATACACAGACAAAAGATGTTTATCATCCCCTGGGTTGTACACCCTGCGATCGAGCAATAGTTTGTGACCAGACTTCACACAGACCAGTATAGCAGGTTCTCCTCCCAATACTAGCTCTCTCTCCTATTGAGGAAGGGATGGGGGAGAAGGGTAGCCTCTCTTGGCGCTTACCCCCCAGAGTTAACTCCAAGCCCTCCTGTTACATAAGGATAGATTTTTCCCTCAAAGAGTAGGTGCTTGGGGTGGGTTGAGTTGGGTCTTTGTTTTCCTATTCCTTTGTTGTTTAGGTATCATTACACTCTTATCTGGAAACTAATACTTGAAATGGACTTAGACCTGAGCTCTAATAATACCCTAGAATAAGAATTCAGCATCACCACCATGTCCAAACCTAACTGTCACGTCACCGAGAGAGTTCTAAAGGCAGCACATGTCTCCTTTGAAGTATCAGAGCCCACACCTCCTACTGCAAATACGTAAACAGTGGTCTGAGCTACTCTAACTTTAGCCCTTCCATACCCACTATAAAAATAATTTCTGACAATTAAAAAATTACTCTAGTGCACGCCTGTAATCCCAGTACTCGGGGGGCTGAGGCAGGAGGATCGCTGTGAGTTCAAGACCAGTCTGGGGTAAACAGTGAGTTTCAGGTCAGTTTCTTCTACATTGTGAGACCCTGTCTCAAAAAACCAAAAAAAAAAAAAAAAAAAAAAAAAAAAAAAAACTACG
>NW_022900946.1:25022184-25043274 GCF_012274545.1 Fukomys damarensis | reverse complement strand
AAAAAAAAAAAAAAAAAAAAAAAAAAAAAAAAAAAAAAAAAAAAAAATTACTCTGAAGGTTGAACCTGCAGTTTCAAAATGTAAAAGGGAAGCCAACAATGATGGTGCACTCCTGTAATCCCAGCACTGAGGAGGCTGAGACAGGAGTATCACTGCAAGTTCAAGGCCAGCCTAAGTTATATAGTGAGTTCAAGGCCAGCCTTCAAACTACATAGTGAGATCCTGTCTTAAAAAAACCAAAAAATGAAATGAATGAATAAATAAATAAATAAAGTGAATGGATGACACCAAACAGAATTAACTCAGAGATACAGAAAATGAATCATTGCTGGGCATGGTAGCGCACACCTGTGATCCCAGCACTCAGGAGGGTGAGGCAGGACTGCTGTGAGATTGAGGCCAGCCTGGGCTACAAAGTTAGTTCAATATAGCATTTATAAGCAAAAATAAGCAAGCCAAATAACATAAAACTATTCATGTTATAATTTACAGTGACTGATCACAAAATAATGATCTAGTAACTGAATGAACATTCTGATCCACCTTGCAAGCAGGACAGCATTCATTCAAATTTAGGTTTAGGTTTAAATATTGCCTGATATTTATTTATACATAAAAGATAAATAGCACGTGTTTGGTAAACCAAAGTGAACATGATGTCAGGACCAAATTCACAAATATATTGAATTCAGGAATATGTTGCATTTCATGGAAACGCACATCATTATCTTCTCTAATAGAATTCTAATAGTAGACAACCTTTCTTATATTTACCTATTTTTCTTTTTCTTTTTCTTTTTTTTTTCATATTCCTCTTTCATTTTCGCCTTTCCCTTTCTGTTTATAATGGAAGCTTCTGAAAATTGCTAAAGCTCTAACTACAGGCACGGCAGAGTCCAAAACACTGAGATACCAAACACCAAAAGAGACTCAGGTACATAAAGCTGAATCTCATAAAACTGCCTTGAAAATATTTTATAGCTCTGTGTAGATAAAAAGACAAACACATAAAATAATTCCTTAGCACCCCAAAAAAAATCACAGGAAAAAAAAAAAGAATATAGCACAGAGCTTCTCTTGGTATAATTTCTGTAAAGAAATACAAGTCCATCTCATCCAGTGAAATGATGCTCAAGGATCTCTGACATCTCTAAAATGTATACAAAAGAATAAATATGGGGCTGGAAAAGGTCATACAGGCTCACCTACCAAATGTTTTAGGTAGGCCACATGTTCTTCTATCCTACTCTTACAGATTAGATAGCCAAGCCTAGATAGGTCAAGTACAAATGAGGCAAAAGGCTCTTAACTTGACTCTCTCTGTAACTTTTGGTCCTCCATACTTAATATTACCACTTCTAGTTCTTACCTTCAGTGGCTCTCCAAAAAAAGTCTCAATGCATCTCCCAGCCTGGCAAGTACTATACATTCAGGCCTCTATATATTTCACTTCTTCCCAGGCCTTTTCCATGGTTTTCATCCATCTACATCATTTCACCCAAACTGTTTTCTCTCCTATAAAAATTTTACCCATTCTTCCAAATTCCATCTCAACTGTTTCTTGCTTCTTGAACATTGTTTCAGACCCTAGCAACTTCAAGGGATCATTATATCTCTCAATGGCCCATATAGAATTTTGTACTTCTCTTGGGTTAATTATCTTGCTTATATTTTATTTTGGAATTAGTTGTGTATTTATCTTCATCTCACTGCAGATAGTATTATGTGCTTCTTATCACTGTATTCAGTGAACACTACACATTTCAGAACTTTAATGTCAAACTACTTAGTGGGACAAATCAATATTACAGACCTTTGATGAGGCAAGGAGAGAAAAGAGATAAAGGAACACTAGAATTCAGCTTCCTAATGCAGGGTTAACGATGCTGTGATACCTGTCATATAAGGAGCATAGTGATCTTCCCTTACCCATAGGGCCATGTTCCAAGATCCCAGGTGGATGACTGAAACAGAAAATACTGAACCCTATAAAAGAATGTGTTTCTCATATTAACTAAGCACTTATCACACACTGTGACCCTAACTTTTACAGTTTGGGGCAACAGCAAAGCTAACAAATTTCCATTTCCTTCTTCACAGTTTCATGGGTAGATTTGCTTCTATTGTAGCTCTTAGTAATCACAGCAGTTTTTTTTTATTTTCTTACTAAGCCAAGAATTTGAATTTTTTCATTTAAACAAAGTACAGCTTCTTTTTGGCATGTCCAAATTGCCAGCATCACTACTCTTGAGTTTTGGAGCCAATATTATCAATTACCTGAACCTAAACACTTTGATACTGAAACATTTGATCTGATAACCAAGATGGCTACTAAGTGACCAACAGGTAGGTCGCATACACAGTCTACACGAGATAAATAGATGTTTCACATCCCAGGCAGGATGGAGCAGAACAATGTGAGATTTCATCATACAAATGGGAACAGTACACAATTCAAAATTTGTTTATTTTTGGACCTTTCCACTTAATAGTTTTGGTTCAAATAGACATTTGAACAGGGCTAACTGAAACAAAGAAATGGAATACCACAGACAAAGAGAGAAAACTACATCCATAAGGTTCTGACATTCAACTGCACTGAATAAATAGCTGCTCCATCGCTGAATGGAGGGATAGAGAAAACACTCAAATGAAGTGAATGCCTCACAAGTCCTACAACCTAGTAGAAGTTTCAAAATTAATATAAATGACACAACACCTATTTTATACCACAGCCCAAAAACCAAATGATTGACGGTCTGGCACAAAGTCACAGGTTTGATGCAAAATACTCTCAAAAAACTGGGGCTCTAATGAGAAAAATATTGAAAAATTGGAATCTGGGCCCTATCAAACGTCACACACATCAGATAAGGAAAAACGAGTTCTGGTGGGTGCCATACTCTAAACAGAAACAATCATCACTCATTAAGTCTGTACCACATGCTTAAAACAACTCATTAGGCAGACACTGTTCATCATACAAATGAAGAAACACACTCTGGGAAGTCAAAGTCCTAATGCAGAATAAAGCTTTACAACATTTGCAAAGCTTTAAAATAGGATCTCACTATGTAGTTCAGGCTGGTCTTGAACTAACTATGTAGCCCAGGCTGACCTCAAACTTGAGGCAATCCTCCTGCCTCAGCCTCCAAAGGGAAATTACAGATGTATACCACCACACCAAGCTATAATCTTTTTTAAACAAACAAACAAAAAAAATAATTAAACGATTTTCAGAATTACATAATAAACTAGCAAGTGGCTGTTTTTAGGTCATTATTAATGGCCACCAAGCTCAAACTCTTCCAGAAATAGTCAGTTATGGTGGTGCATACTTTGAATCCCAGAACTTGGAAGAGTGAAGCAGGAGTATCTCTGCAAGTTCAAAGACAGCCTGGGCTACACAGTGAGTTCAAGGCCAGCATGAACTACATAGTAAAACCTTAACTCCCCCAACACACACCAAAAAAATTCCAGAAATAAACAAGGTTATTCTTTTTATTTTCTTATGGAACATGTTTATAGTACATAATGATTACATTCATTGTGGGGAATTGGTACTTACATATTGTTACCCTTCCCTTCCATCCCCATTTTGTTTTTTGACATTAGATTTCTTTTATATCTTTATCAAATTAATTATCATAAACACAGATTGACAGCCAGACTAATGGGCCAAAAATGTAAGACAATTATACTAAATCAAGGTACACTTTTAGATACATTGGTCATGCTGGACTACAATAACTTTTTCTCTCCTTTCTTTTCTCCCTATTGTCTGTCTTTTATTTTGCACTTTATTTATATATTGGGTTTCTCACATAAGAGAAATGATGGGATATTTGTGCTTGCATGTCTGATTTACTTCACCGAACATTATGGTCTCATGACACATTCATTTTCCTATAAATGACTCAAATAAATGACTTATCCTTCTTTATGGCAAGGTAGTACTCCACTACTTATAAATACATCTGCTGACAGACATACAAACCTGCTTCTGGGGCTTGGGATATAGTTCAGTGGCGCCATGCCTGCCTGGCAAGCACAAGGCTCTGGTACAAGTTCAATCCCTGGTACCAAAAATAAAAAACTCAAACAAACAATAAACCTTCTAAGATTTAGCTATTATGAATTTTGCTGGCTACAAATATAGGTATGCATGTATCTTGGTGATATGATGACTTTAACTGCCTCGAGAAGATATCCAAAAAGGGAATAGGTAGGTCAAATGGAATTTCTATTTTTAGCTTTTTGAGGAATCTCCATACTGATTTCCTTAATGGTTATATCAGTTTACACTACCACCAACAATGAAGAATTGTTCCTTTTTCACCACAGCCTCCCCAACAGTTGCTTTCTGGAGCAAGTTAGAATCTCAGTGTTGTTCTAATTTGTATTTCTCAAATGGCCAGCAATGCTGATCACATTTTCTTTTCTTCCCCCACAGTACCGGGGATCAGACTCATGACCTTGCACTTGTGAGGCAGACATGGCACCACTGAGCTAAATCCACAGCCCCTATTTTCTTGTATTTAATGGTCATTTGTTCTTCTTCATCTGAGAAATATATATTCATTTCAGATGCCCATCTTTTGACTGGATCTCTACATTTGGGGGAGTTAATTTTTTGAGTTCTTCATATACTCTAGATATCAGTCCTTTGTCTGAGAAGTAGCTGGCAAAAATTTTTTGCCCATTCTCTAAGTTGTCTCTTTACTCTATTGGCGTTTTCCTCACTGTGCAGTAGCTTCTTAATTTGAAGTGATCCCATTTGTTGATTCCTGGTATTATTTCTTGTACAGGTGGGGTTCTGTTCATAAAGTCTTTGCCTACAATGGTATCTGCAAGAGTTTTACCTATTTTGTCTTCTGGCAGATTAAGTGTTTCTGTTTTAATATTTAGATCTTTGATCCATTTTTATTTTAGTTTAGTGCATGGTGATACAGATCTAGGTTCAATCTTTAGCATGTGGATAGTCAGTTTTCCAAGTATCATTTGTTAAAGAGGCTGTCTTACTTCTAATGAAAGTATTTGGCCCCTTAGTTAAAGATAACATAGCTGAATGTGCCTGGAGTTATTCCTGTGTCTTCTACTCTGTTCCATTGATCCATAAGTCTGGTTTTTGACCCCCCATTACCATGCTGTTTTTAACACTGTAGCTTTATAGTAAAACATGCATTCTGGAATTGTGATAGCCCTGCCTTGCCCTTGTTGCTGTTTTTGCTATTCTAGGTCTCTTTTGGTAGCACTTGCAATTTAAGACAGCTTTCTCGAGTTCTGTAAGGAATGCTAATGGTATTTTGATTGGGGTTGCACCAGATCTATCTAACAGTTTTGGAAGAATAGCTATTTTGACTATGTTGGTTCTGCCTATTCAGGAACAGGAGATTTCCTTCCATTTTCTGATGTCTTCTTTGATCTCCTTTTACGAATTCTGTTGTTTTCATCATAGAGGTCTTTCACTTCCTTAGGTTAATTCCTAAGTATTTCATTTTTCTTGATGCTAATATGAAAATATTGTTTCTTTCTTGCTGAGTTTATTATTGTTGTACAGGAATGCTATTGATTTTTGAGTGCTGACTTTATATCCCGCTGCACTGTTGAATTTGGCTATTAATTCTAGGAGTCTTTCAGTGGAATTTTAGGGTTCTTCTGTGTAGAGCATCATGTCATCTGGAAATAATAATTTAACTTCTTCCTTTCCTGTTCATGTTCCATTTATTTCTCTCTCTTGTCTAATTGCTCTGGCTGATGTTTCAAAACTCTTATATTGAACAGGAGTGGTGACAGTGGATATCCTGGTCTTGCTCCTGATTTTAGAGGAAAAGCTTTCAGTTTCTCCTTTAGTATGATGTTTGGCCACTGGTTTGTCACAGATGGCTTTTATCAGACTAAGATAAAGACATTCTGTACCTATCTCCTTCAGAATTTTTATCATGAATAGATGTTAGATTTTGTCAAATACTTTCTCTGCATCTATTGAAATTATCACGATTTTCTGTCCTTGTTTCTGTTTACATATTACATATGATTTGCAAATGCTGAAACATCCCTGCACCACTAGAATGAATCCTTAAGTCATGATATATGATCTTTTTGATGATTTGCTGATTCTGTTTGCCAGTATCTTATTGAGGATTTTTTAAAAATCTATGTTCATTAAAGAGATTGGCCTGTAGTTCTCTTTTTTGGCTGAGTCCTTTTCTGATTTGGGAATCAGGGTAATGCTTGCTTCCAGGAATGATTTTGGGAGTTCCCTTCTCATTTCATCAAAGAGTTTGAGGAGTACTGGGATTAGATCTTCTCTATAGTTCTTGTAGAATTCAGCAGTGAATCTGTTTGGACCTGGGTCTTTCTTGGTTGGTAGTTTTTTTTATTCTTCACTTTCAATAACTAATATTGGATTATTCAGGATTTTTTGTATCTTCTTGATATGACTTTGGTGGTACATATGTATTCAGGAATCTATGCATTTCTCCTGAAATTTCCACTTTATAAGAATACAAGTTCTCAAGGTAGTTACCAATGATCTGCATTTAAGCAGAATCCATTGTAATTTCACCATTTCTAATTGCATGGATTAGAGTCTTTCCTTTCCTTATTTTGGTAAGATTGCCTAAGGGTTTATCTATTTTGTTTAATTTTTCAAAGAAACAACTCCATTATTTGTATTTTTCTTAAGTCTCAATTTAATTAATTTCTACTCTGGTCTTTATGATTTCCTTCCTTGTACCAGTTTTTGATTTGCATTATTCTTGCATAGCTAGGACCATGAGGTACATCATTGGATTATTTGAGTTTACTCTTTTTCTGACATGGTAATTCACTGCTACAGTCTTCTCTCTTGAGACTGTTTTCATTGTGTCCCATGGATTCTACTATTTTTTTACTGGCATTATCATTTGATTGTAGGAACTATCTAATTTCTTTAATTGCATCTATAAACCACTGATTATTTAAGAAGGTATTGCTTCATTTCCATGTGTTTGCAGTGTCTGGGGTTTCTTTTGCTACTGATTTCTAGTTTCATTGTATTATGATCTAATATGTATACAATAATTTTGATTCTTTTACACTTTCTTAAGCATGCTTTATGGGCTAGTATGTAGTTTTGTTTTTCTTTTTGTTTTTGTTTGGAGATAGTCTAATACACTTAACAGTACTAACATTCTTCTCATTGCATTATTTTCCTATTGCTGATACCCTTATTTTTGTCTTTTTGCTTAACTTCTCATCCCAAGAGGTGTAATCATTCTTTTTGACTTACTGACATTATTGGTTTTGCTGCCTCTTTCAAGGATATCTTTGAGAATCTTTTGTAATGCTGTTTTGGTGGTCATGAATTTCTTGAGGTCCTCCTTATCACGGAAATAACTTATTTCTCTGTCTGTCTATTTACTTATTTATTTGAGACAGGGTCTCCCTTTGTAGTTCAAGTGGTCTTGAACTCACTATGTAGCCCAGTCTGGCCTCAAACTTGCATTGATCCTCCTGCCTCAGCCTCCTGAGTGCTGGGATTACAGGCATACACCACCATGCCTGGCTCCCTGTCAATTTTGAAGGAACATTTTGCAGATACATAAATCAGGGTTATAAATTGTTATCTTTTAGAGCTTGAAACACTTCATTTCAAGCCTTTAACATTTGTCTTGAGAACTCTGCTCTAATTCTAATCAATTCACCTTCATATATAATTCATTGCCTTTCTCGAACAGCTTCTAAGATTTTGTACCTGTGGTGGACTTTCTGGTACACTGAATGTAATGTGGTGAGTAAAGGTTCTCTTTTGTCATGGCTATTTGGGGTTCTATATGCCTCACTTATCTCTATATCCTCACTTATTTCTCTCCTTATATTTGAGAGGTCTTCTACCATTACTTCTGTGAATAGGTGTTTTTGTGTGTGTGTTTGTCGTTTTTTGGTACCAGGGATTGAACTGAGGACCTTGAGCTTGTGAGGCAGGCAGCAGAACCACTGAACTAAATCCCTGGCCCATTATTTCTGTGAATAGGCTTTTTTTATGTCATTTGGGTCATCTTCTGATTATGCACTTAGTCTAGTTACTCTTATTAGTCTTCACTGCATCATCTAGTAGCTGTTGGTTTCATTTTTCATGTTCTCTTGTTTCCTTTAAGGTGTCTTTGAGTAGTTGGCCTTTGAAGACATCACTGTCTTCTAGTTCTGAAATTCTATCCTCACAGTGATTGCTTCTGCTACCTAGACCTTCAATACAGTTGTTAATCTTAGATTTCTGATTGAAACTTTATCATGGCTAAACTGATAATTCATGTTTTATATTATTTTGTTTAGCTCATCTAGTTTTTTCGTCTTCTAAAAACTCCTGGATCATTTTGGTTATTACTTCCATTATCTATTTAGTTATATCTTCTGTGATCCTCTTTGACCTGTTTTCTAACCCCCACTGTTATCCTTATGAGTAATTCACGTGTATGGCTTATGCTATCCTCCCACTTGATGCCCCCCAGATGAGCTTCAGGGAGTTGGGAGTTTTATGAGGCATTTTGTTGCCTTGGCTTCTCATGCTTCTATTGCTTTTTTTGTTTGTTTTGTGCTAAGGTTTGTAGACACTTACTAGTGTAAAGACTTAATTGCCAGTATAGAGATCTCTTTAGTCAATTTTCAGAGGTATATTTTGGGCATGGCTAACTATAGTCCTTTGCGTCAACCACCTTGGTTAATTTCAGAGGACAGAATGCAGTGTAACTAGCCCAACTGAGTTCTCTGGAAATGTTACAAAGGTAATTTGAGTGTTGGCTTACAGAAAAATATCAACAATTATAGGACCCTGGTAATATCAAGTAAATCAGCTACAGTATTATGTTATTACTTGTATCTAGAAGTCCCCACAAAGCTTCATGTGCTCATAGGTGGGGTTTTTGGAAGTAGCTGGATCTAGGATATATGAATATAGATTAAAGGTGTGGTAAATGGATTAGTCCACTGATTGGTTTAGCATAGTTCTGAGTATGGGTAATGGGAAACCCCAACCAAGGTGTGGGTGGCACCAATCAATAGGCTTATAATTTGAACAGAATACAAAGGGAATAAAAGGAAGGCAATCTCACTGGTTGCTTCCTCCTGCCTGCTCTGCCATGGACTGTTTCTACTCTGCAATGCCTCTCTGCCATGCCATCCTACCTGGGAACCAGCCAATTACAGACTGAAACCTCTAAAATTTGTGAGCCAAAATAAACCTTTCATCCTTTAACTTGTGTGTTTGAGTATTTTATCCCTGCAACAAGGAAGTAACTAAAACAATGTCCAAAACAAACTAGTATTGACATACTATAGGAACCAATTGTGTACCACCCTTAGCCCTAGAGAAGAAATCCACAATTATCATGTAAACATTAAGACAACACAAGTGTTGACTTACAGCTAATATGTACTAAATATGACAGCTATATCTCCACAGACAGTAGAAAATAATTCAACAGTAATTTTATAGTTAACTAAGTACAAATAATAAACTTTTATGGTTATACTAATAAAGATGTAAGGTTTGAGAAGGGGGCAATGCAAGAGAAAAACTTGAAACCTTAAATTATATGATATGAGAAGGAGGAGAGAATTAGTACCAAGGATCCTAACTGGGGAATTGAAGGATGTTTACAGAATTGGGTAAAGGTAAGAGAAAAAACTGAAGAAAAATAAAAGATAAAAGAAAAAAAATTATATGAGAAGTAAAAATAAGAGAAAAATTAAAGGGAGAAAAATTAGCAGAGAGAAGAGGAAAAGTAAAAAAAAAAAAAAGAAAAGGAGCTAAGAAGGACAAATAATAAAGGAAAATTCTTCAAACCCCAATAAAAACTTATGAACGAAAGGTGAAGAGGAGAAAAAAAAATTAAAGAAAGAAAGATTGATTCTTGCTAGAGAAGAAACCTTGACTGTTTAAAAAACAATGCATTGAAAAGATGAAAAATTAAATAAAGGTGTATCATCTGGGAGTGGGGGGAGAAGGGAGGGGGAAGGGAAGGGAAACCCAAAAGACAATGAGCATACTCATGCAAAAAAGAAAAATTTTCTCTATGATTTTGAATGTGTGGTTTTCTCCTGGGATCTACAATTTGGGGGCTGTATCCAAGTCAAGACATGTTCCTGCTCACCCTGATAGATAATAAAGGCAGTCAGACTCCTGATCTGTACTGGATGCAGGTACCAGCAGGCAGTAGGAGTATAGTAAAGGCACCAATTCTGTAACTTTCAAAATCCAGAGCAACTTAGGTTGAGCCAGGCCTCTGGCCATGGAGGCAGGCCTGCGTCCTTTAGCCCAAACCCTAAGAGTTTCTCTTTCCAGCTTGACCATGAGTCCCTGACCACAGCTATCTCCTATAGCTGTCTCTCACCCAGTCTCTATGGGGAATGTAACAATGGGATCCCGGAAGTGAAGCCACCCTGTGGATCCTCTGAGTCCTGGGGTCAATCAAATCTTTTCCCAGAACAGCTGGCATCCAACCAACCACACTTTCCAGGGATATATGGTATGCACTTGGACTGGAGTCACTCACCAACTGTTTTCTATTGAAGGACTCATGTGGGAGCAAAATCCTGCGCTCTCCCTGCTGCTCACACCACCTGACATCAGTTCCACCACCACATTTCTCCATGAAGCCTTCTAGAGTCCTTAATTTTCACTGTGTCTTTGTAGATTAGGTCTCCCTTTCGTGCAAGCCATGAGCCAGAAGTCAAGGGAGAAGGGGCAGACTGTTCCTTCTCTCTTCCATATTGTGTTCCGTCTCTTCAATTTCTCTATAGTTTTTAATTTTCTTGTCAGATCTTTCCTGGTTCACAGTGAGCTTGTTCTTTTCTTTTTCTCTCCCCGCCCCAAGTTGTTATTTTCTAGTGTCGGCATTGCAAATCTCAGAGGCTGAGGTGGTGTTTCTTGCTGCTTCACCATTTTCCCTGAAGTCTTAAACAAGGTTATTCTTTTTTTTGCTTTATTTTGTTTCTTGAGACACAGTCTCACTTTGTTGTGTAGGCTGGTCATAAACTCACTATGGACCCCAGGTTGGCCTTCAACTCACAGTGATCCTCCTGCCTCAGCCTCCCAAGTGCTGGGATTGCAAGTGTGAGCCACCACACCTGGCAAGGTTATTCTTATTTACAAAAAGGATCTACTTTTCTTCCCACTTGAGGTCAATAAACCAACTGATCAAAGGAAGGCAACAGGTATACCCTACCTACACTTTGATAAGAATTCATGACAATACATTAACTCCAGACAGATATCTCAATTAAATGGATTTTCACTGCCAACATAAGGAAATGATAAGCCAAGGAGAAAATAAGATGCCCCTGGTAAGTCTAGATGACTGAACAGAAAACTGTAGATAAAAATCAACCATAATAGAGTACCTAGGTAACATATACAGTCAAAATAAAGCCATGTAATAAAAGCCACAAAAGCTGGCTGATTAAAATTTTAAGAGTACAACTTTGGTTATTAGAAACCTCTGTGAAAAGCCTTTCTGAAGAAACAAAATTCCCTGAGAACTAAAAGCTAAGAAGCTTTAAGCATTAGTGGTAGGTTTTTGTAAAACCATTTTTCCTCCGGGTACTGGGGATCAAACTCAGGGCCTCGCACTTGAGAAGCAGGTGCAGCACCACTGAGCTAAACCCCTGGCCCCTTAAAACCATTTTCAATTGTCCTTCTCAAGTGTCCTGCACTCTTAGAGAACATTGAATGTAAGCTTACATTTTCTAAGTAACTCAGAAATATCATGCTAGACAAAGGTGACTGTGACATGAGAAACAGAATTAGAGATAGAGATTTAGTTAAAGGTGCTCTTTTGGTCACATGCAGATGGATGCATGACCTTCCAAACAATTAACATGGCTTTCTATGACATTCCACACAGAGCCTTACATGTGCTTTTATATACAATTAACAAGTCAAAAAAAGAGCCCCCCCCTTACTTGAGACATGCTCAAGCCTTGACAGTACAGAATGACAGATGTACACATCTGATTCCTGGTACATCTGTTTCAATAGCAATACTCCAGTAATCAGAGATATTGTATGAAGTCAAAAGATGCTGGTTTTCAGTCCAGTTCTGTCTATTCTTACATACGTGACAAAACCTACTTAAACATCTCTGCCTTGTTTTCTTCTGTAAAACACAGACAAAACGCTAAGTGTATATACAGACTGAAAAGCGTTTTTTTTTTCACTTATTAATTGTATCTTGCTTCTATCATAGAACTATGCAAAACTGCTTAGTCATCTTCCCTGAGTCTCAATTTTTTCATGTATAAAAGGATAACCACACATTTTTGGAATGTTTGCTCAAGTAATGAAATCCTGTGATCCAAGAACATTCACCTACAGCTATGAGGGAATTAACAGGATCCGATCGGGATTTATTTTCTTAGAAAAATGGACAAATACACAAAACCAATGATTTCATAACTCATCAAGCAGCAACGTACTATATTATTTGAAAGAGAGGAAACAGGGCCGGGGATTTAGCTCAGTGGTGCCTCCACCTTCCTCGCAAGTGCAAGGACACGAGTTCAATCCCTGGTACCAAAAAAAAAAAGAGAAAGAGAGGAAACAAAATTGAGTCCTACATTATCCTGGCTGTCAGCCAGAGACATATCTAGACCTCAGAACAGAGAAGGGCATCCCCAAAAGATCATGGTCATCTCACTAAACTGTGAAGCCAGAAATGGGCATAAAGGAAATCTAAGTCAGCTGGAAATTCCAAGGAAAGCAAAGCAGAAATAAATCTCCAGAAATCTGAAGCAGAGTTTAGTCCTTGATGAAAACTAAGATAAATCAAGTATGAGGTGATAGTCCATGAAGTTGGGCAAAGAAGAAACAGAATTGTGAGCTGAATGGTTCTCAAAGTTCACACAGAGCTGAGAGGAGTCTCAATTACTCTCAGAGCCCTTAAAAAGCTCAGTAGAGACTTCAGAAGGATCACACCTTAGTAATGGAGGTAAACTATGCCCACAACAAAAGCTATATTAGACTTGATTTCACCAAGTTTAAAAATTAGCTTCACTGGGCCTGGTGGAGCATGCCTGTTATCCCAGCTCTCAGGAAGCTGAAGCAGGAGGATCACTGCAAATTCTACACAGCAAGATCACCCTGTCTCAAAAAAAAAAAAACAAAAGATCTGGAGCTGGGGGTATAGCCAAATGAAGAGTACACGCTTACCTTGTGTAAGGCCCAATACCACATTAAAAAAGAGAGAGATAAAACAATTATAAATGTATATCAACCTGGGTAAAATTTCAATACGTATTAAGAGCCAGGCATGGTGGTGCACACTTGTAAACCCAGCACTTGACAGGCCAAGGCAAGAGGGTGGTCAGGAGTTTCATCCAGGCTGAGCTACACAGTGAGTTCAAAACCAGTCTGAACCCTATCTCAAAAAAATCAAAAACAAACAAATCAAAATTTAAAAAATAAAATAAAAATCTGAAGATGTGGTGTAGTACAAAGGCCCTGGGTACAATCCCTTAGTGTCACAAAAACAAATAAAAAACATTTTTAGGTAAAAAGAAGAAAGACTAAGGAAGGTTAGAAAATATTTACATTATAATGAAAAGGAAAATACAGCAAATCCTGTGGGATGTCTCTAAAGCAGCACTTACAAGGGAAATTTGTATTTTCAAATTTTAAGAAGATGCCAGGTGTAGTGGTGCATATGTGTAATCCAGCCCTAGGGAGGTGGACTCAGGAAGACTGCCAACAGTTCCAGGCCAGCCTGGACTACCCAGTGAGTTCAAAACCAGACTGAACTACCCATCTAGACCTTATCTCAAAAAACAAACAAAAAAATCAAGTTTTAGGAATCCTATAATCCTATGCGTATGTAAATTCTCTCCAAAAATCTGCCAGTCTATTTTCCTGAGTGAGATAAAACACTAGAAAAATAGTGTTTAACATTGATACTAAGTGGTTTTTATTTTTGTTTTGGAGAGGAGTTTGTTGTTACTGTTTTGCTGTTCTGGAGACTGAATTCAGGGGTTATCTCACTGAGCTATATCCCACCCCTCCCCATTCCCTTTATTTTTTGTTATTGTTGTGGGGATTAAATAAGGGTTCTTGCACTGAGCTACAGCCTCAGCCCTTTTTTGTTTTGTTTTTTGTTGTTGTTTGAGTCAAAATCTCATTAAACTGCTAAACTGGATAGATTGGGCTTGATTGGCGATCTTCCTACTTCAACCTACTAAGTGTAATTTTTTACAAATCTATTTCAAGTGACCTTAAAATATTTCCTTCTTAGTGCAAGGACCCTAGTTTGATCCCCAGTACCCCCAATAAAAATTCCTTATTATATATTAACTGTAACTGACATTTTATTTTACTTTGTTATTAATACTTTAATTCTTCTGCAATCTTCTAAAAGCTATTAAACTATTAAGTTGCTTTTAGGATAAAGTCCAAAATCATTTTTGTGACCTGCCCTCAGGCAGGTCCCTTAGTTCCCTTAACTATGACCACTACTGCTTTCTTCAAGACCATCCACTGAGACAAAATTTTTGGTACTTAAACTGAATTTGCTCTAATGCCAGGGTCTAGCATATTGCAAACAAAGACTTATTACATGAATGAATTTGCAATCTTTTGTTTTCACAATGACTTAGAGGTCCTGAATCTTGGCTTCCAGACTAGCTCTAAACCCAAAACATTCAGAAAAAGAGAATAGCTTCTATAGTGGAAACAGTTTCTCAAAACTCAATAAATAAATGCAAATTAGACATCAGAAACTTCTGCATCAACCCTGTTTTACTTGTCAGTTTACCATACAAATGAAATTAGTGTCCTCACTGACCTAGCAGTCTTCATGAAAGGCCCAGGTTTTTTTTTCCAGTATTCCAAGATATATGAAAGAAACAACTGTATTTTTTGTTTTTGATTTTTGTTTTTTATTTTGGTACCAGGGAATCAAACTCAGGGCCTTGTGCTTGTGAGGCAGGCGGCAGCACCACTGAGCTACATCCCTGGCCCAAAGCAATTGTAAAAATAAATAAATTTCAAAAATTAAAATCAGGGCCTGAGATGTAGCTCAGCGGAATAGTGCCTGCCTGGCAAGCACAAGGTCCTGAGTTCAATCCTCAGTACCAAAAAAAAAAATTAAAATCAGTAATGGGCTGGGCATGGCACTCTATGACTGTAATTCCAGCACTAGTGAGACTCACAAGTTCAAGGCCAGCCTAAGCTACACAGCAAGCTCCTGCCTCAATAAATAAATAAATAATTTAAAATCTACAATGGAAAGAACTAGAGGTAACATCTTCATGGAGCAAAAACTACAAATACAGAAATAAAATAATCCATAGTTAGGAATCAAAAATAGAACATTTTTCCCTCCCCATGGGGAAGGGGCAGAGAGAAAAGATATATGAAGTCAAAGGGAGGTGGATGTCTACAACCCAAGAAGAAAGGCCACAAAAGAAATTAGCACTACTGACACTTGATCTTGGACCACTAGACCCCAAAATTGTAAAAAAGTGTTTGTTATAGAATCCCTAGCAAACTAATATAGTTAGGATATTAGTGGCAGGAATATAGATAAGGATTTTTTCTTCTAATTTCTTCTTAAAATATGTTGAATAATCTGTGCCAACTCTCATTCATTCACCACTTGCTCTATGGATGGCTCTTTTGATATGGCCTCACAAATGAAAGGTAAAGATAGAATATCAGCTTCATAGTGCTGAAAACAAGCATGATTTTACTTCATAACAGTCCAGAACAAACTGGATATCCATGAACTGTAAAAAGCCCTCTGTTTAAGCACCTGAGCACACATTCCTCCAATCATAAGAGTTAACAAGCTCACCTTCTGAAGCACATGCTATGTCCTGCAACCACAGAGGTTTTTCCCTGTTCCTAATGCCACAGTGCCAAGCCAAGCATGGTGGCACACGCCTATAATCCCAGCTATTGGGAGGCTCAGGCAAGAGGATCACAAGTTCAAGCCCAGCCCAGGCAAATTAGTGAGACCCTGTCTCAAAATGAAAAATGTGTAGAGATGTAGCTCCATGCAAATGTCCCAGCACTGGGGGGTGGGGGGGAAGCCACATGCAATGGCAGGCTACACAGAAGGCTAAGGCAAGAAGACTGCTGAGTCTAGGAGTTCAAGACCAGCCTAGTCAAAATAACAGACCCTATCTCACAGAAAAAAAAAAAAAAATTTAGATCAATAGTTAAAGCCCCGGGTGTGGTGGCGCACGCCTGTAATCCCAGCACTCGGGAGGCTGAGGCAGGAGGATTGCTGTGAGTTCGACCCCAGCCTGGGCTACATAGTGAGTTCCAGGTCAGTCTCAACTACATAGTGAGACCTCTCAAAAAAAAAAAAAATAGTTAAGACACCCACAGAGCCTGGCACTATAACTGAAGGAAAGAGAGAAGACAATTTAGGACGTGAGGAAAGGACTGATCAAAGGCTCCTGAGAGTGAGCTGGAATGAAGGGCAAGAAATGCTGCTTACTTTGTGGTTCCTGCCAGGACAGGACTTGGGGCCGGGGGGCTCCAATGATATGACACAGGCCTGAGGAGAGGCAAGCACAGGTCACGGGGTTTCCTGACAGGAGAGAAAACCAGGCAGAGCCAGGAGGAAGATTCTTTGTGGCAGCTCAGCAACATTCTGAAGATAGGTAAGAACCAGAAAAGCAGAACAAGACCAATAGAAATTAGGGCCTGAGTCTGAAAACTGATCATATGAAGAGTCTATGATTTTTCTTTTTTTGAGACAGGGTCTTATTATGTAGTTCAAGCTGGCCTTGAACTCACTGTGTAGCCCTGGCTGGCCTGGAATTGGTGGCAATCCTCCTGCCTCAGCCTCTCAAGTGCTGGGATTACAAGCACATGCCACCACACCTGGCTTGATTCTACTGTTGAGAAGACTGACTTTATTCTTATCTGTTTTTCTCCACTATACTATATTCCTGAGGGACAGGGCATAGGACAGAGTAGAGTCCATAAGGCTTCACAATGTCCTGAGGTAGGATACAATCTTAGGGGCAAGTCTCAGGAAAGAAACTCCAGTCTTAGGAGCAGCCTAAGGAAAACATCAAAGAACACAAGTGAATCAAAGGAAAGATGTCCAAAGGTTTAGCTCTGTGAACACAGCAGGAGTCTGGTTGCCAGGCTCAGACAATGACAGCAGATGAGAGAACTTTCAAAAAGTCTTAACTTGTTGCTGATCATCTGAGCAATCAAATTAAGACTAGTATTTTTTTAAAAATTTGCCTGGCCTTGGCACATACCAATAAACAGCAATTCAATAAACATTTTCTGAATGAAAGAGTGAATGAAGTAACTAGAGAAAAACAATAAAATCTGAGTAATGATACGCTTGGTGTCACCACTTGAGATTAGAGTGGAGACTAAACTAAAAACAACTGTGGCATGTAGCGGGACAAAGGTAGGGAAGATATGTCATTAAGGTGCCTCAACCCACTAAAAGCATTTCAGGGCTGCCTGCATTAATTACCAATATCTGAGATGTCAGGTGCAGACCAGCAAACCGAGCCTTCCCCAGGTCAACCCTAACTGACTGACCTAAGCTTCTCTTAGTCCTCTGACAACTCTCTCAAAGAAAAGAGAGAAAAACAAATAAAGGGGTTCATTTTTCAACACTCACCTCCCCCTTAACTGTCCATTTTTATAAATCCAGTTGGATACTCAGAAATTTCTATACTCTTAAGAATCTCAAGAATTTTTCCTTAGGTATGCTAAAGACTTCTGCTGATTGTTTTAAAATAAGCAATGTAGGCCGGGCGTGGTGGCACACACCTGTAATCCCAGCACTCGGGAGGCTGAGGCAGGAGGATCGCTGTAAATTCAAGAACAGCCAGGGCTACATGATGAGTTCCAGGTCAGCCTTAACTACTTAGAGAGACCCTGTCTCAAAAAACCAAAATAAATAAATAAAATAAAGGAATGTAGTAAGCAGATACATATTACAGAACTAAATACACAGTAACAATAATCCCTGCCATAAGGAAGTCCCAAGATCATAGATGATGTCGGGCACAGTGGTGTATGCCTGTAATTCCAGCACTTGGGAAGCTTAGGCAGGAAGATCACTCCAAGTTTGAAGACAGCCTGAGCTACACAGTGAGTTCAAGGCCAGCCTGACCTACAAAGTGAGACCCTTTCCAAAAAAAAAATCCCAGATGAGGATGAGAGGAATTCCCATATATTTGATGGGATCGGCTGCCTATAAAAGCCTCTTCCACATATAAATTGTCTCCGTAGTTTCCAAGAATGCCCATACATGTATAGTTGTAGATGTGACTAGATTTTAATATAGTGAAAGGCCATCAGCAAGGGAAAAAGACACAGATATTATATGGAGAAACCATTTCATATGCTTATGTTTTCTCTGTCTTGTGAGGATAAACACTAACTTATTCCTTGCTGCAACAGCAAAACAATACAATCATATATATGCAATGTTTGCACCCAGAGAAGTCCAGTGAAGACTCAGCAACCAAGGCTTTTATTGAAGGCTAATCACATAGTCACCATCTGCCAAGCAACTACCAAAAAGGTGTCATGCCTGTAATCCTAGCATTCTGGAGGTTGAGGCAAGAGGATCACGAGTTCAAGGCCACCCTAGGCTACACAGCAATGTCAAAGCTACCGTACACTACATGTGAGACCCTATCTCAAACAAACAAATCCAAATTCCCAGAAGGACAGCGCGTGTTTGGCATAAATCATACAGTGTATACAAAGAGTTTAGGCACAGTGAACCACCCTTATCAGAGAATGAAGGGAACAGTTCTAAGTGCTAAATTCCCAGGTGACAGCCAAAGGCCAAACTTGCAAGCAGGCTCTTGTAAAGACAGCCACCTCGATCTGCTCTATTAACTCTTCTGCAGAGAGCACTTCCCAAAGTAAGTGGAGGCAGTGTTAATTGTAAAATATAATCTTGACAAGCCCACACTCTTAATGAGCCATATTATGAGCCCCCATAATACACTTGTATTGAAGGCAGAAGTCAAATTGAGCTCAAAATGCACTTTTAAAAGTGGGAAAGGTTACCATAGTTATGAGTTATAGGACCATCATCTTAAAGACCACCCAATTCCCTGAACTCTCTTTTCTCCCTGAACCCAACAATCAAATTTCTGGTAGGCTTGTTGCTCCTCTTACCAAGAAGAGATTGTGCTGAGTAGCCAGTATGAGTTTAATAAACTAGCACTTTGGTCCATAATACATAGGCTCATCTAAGAACACCAGTGATCTTTCCTTAGATACCCACAGACCTGCCTTTATTCATGTCACTTTGTTGATCTTCACTACATTCCTATCAAGTACTTGCTTTAATAAAAAAGGCAAAATCAGAGGATCAGAGTTGACCTGCTCATCAGATGGTTCTATCATCCAAATTCATGCTCTTTTGAGTCTATTGTACTTTTTTTGGAGGGAGGGGGGTGGGAGTTGTACCCAGAAAGCACTGAGCTACCATCACCAGCCCTCTTTTCCAATTTTGAGACAAGGTCTCGCTAAACTGTCCAAGATGGGCTTGAGCTTATAATCCTCCTGGCTCAGCCTCTGAAGCCCCTGCGTATGGTCTTTTTTTTTTTTTTTTTTTTTCGGAGATGACATCTTGCTATGTTGCCCAAGTTGGCCCTGGATTCCTGGCCTCATAGCATCCACCTGCTTCAGCTTTCTGAGTAGCTGAGACTACAGGCACATGCCACCATGTCCAGCACATACTGTTTAACTAGGAATGAGGCTGGCATCAGTCTCCCAGGACCTGCTCATCATGAGGTAATAAAATCACACTTGAGAATCTACCAAGTAAAGGACTAGGTCACTCTGTCCAAATAACAACTAAAATAGCCTTTCAGCTTCATTCATCACCAGAGCCACAAAACCACACCCAACTCCACCAGATAGGTCTGCAATCATTGCTCTTATCCTGTCAGAAAACATCCTCTTTCCAAATGCAAAAAAAGTTGAGAAAACAATCTAATCCCTTCAGTGCTAACACTGTGCTGAGTTTTCATCACACAAGCTGGTGGGTGAAGAAAGCTGACTTTACTCTTCACCCACTCTTACCTAGCACTCAGCGAAGCATTTCAGACTTCAACTCATTTCCTCAAGGACAACCACACTTTACAGACAATGAAAGAGGCTCTGAGAATTGAAGCGACTTGCCTAAGAGAATGTACATCAAGGGACAGACCAGGTACCAGAATCTGTGTTCTTTCCACCATACCAGGTACACCTTTGAGTTACCTTTCATTTCTCTCCCAAGATAAGAATGCCCCCTGCAGGAGTTTTTTGTTTGGTTTGGTTTGGTTTGGTACCGGGGATCGAACTCTAAGACAGGAAGTGGAACCGCTGAGCTAAATCCCGGACCCTCCTGCAGTTCTTTCTCTTCTGAAGCAACACCACCTCAGCTCTGCCCACTGACAGTTCACAGCTCCATCCCTGCCACTGTCCCTTCTCCAAAGACGCAACCTTTTAGCAAGTCTAATTCCTTCAAACTGGTTGAATAAAGCAGTCGGTTTACAGTTCAGAAAGCACTTTAAGACAGTGATTCATCTGCCCTACACGACAATGGGAGGAAGAGAACAAAGCACGTTATATAACAGCACCCCTATTTCACAGGACATCTCCCCAAGGTCAAGGAGTAAAAACCAGATCAAATCAAGACCAAAGGCCCAGGTTTGAAGCAGAGGTCCTTGGCTCATCTCGCTACTCCAAACAGGCGCCCAAGTTTCAGTCAACGCGCTACCGATGTCACAAGATGCCACCCCACACCCACCTACCCGCAGCGTCCCCGCCCACCCCGCTGATACCACTCCCTGCCCTCACCGACCACCACATCTCCCCAAACCTTCCCCTTAAGGGCCCCCTCTCTGCCCGCGACCCCCGACTGGGCCTCGCTCAATCCCTCTCCCCGCCTTCCCGCTCCTACGCAGGAGGCCCCGCCTCCTGTCAGCTGCGGCCGCAGCCTCCGGAGTTACCTTCTCCAAAGAGGCCGGCCTTTGCACCGCCAAGGAGCGGGCCAGTGACAGGACTGTGTTGAAATAGAAACCCCGAGAGGCGCTGGAGCCGGAACTGGAGCCGAAGCTGCTGCT
>NW_022900946.1:24962929-25021776 GCF_012274545.1 Fukomys damarensis | reverse complement strand
CGACGACGATGCGGAGGACGAAGATACACGGCCGGATCCGGGTAGGGACGCCCGTGACCCCGCTGACGGGCCCGCCGCGCACGCAGACAGGCAGCAGTACCTACGGCAGGAGGTGCTGCGCAGGGCCGAGGCCACGGCCGCCAGCACCAGCCGGTCTCTGTCTCTCATGTACGAGTCCGAGAAGGTCGGGGTCGCCTCTTCTGAGGTGAGCCTGGGGCACGACGGAGCTGAACTGGGCAACCTCTGCGTTTTCAAACGCGGTCGAGAAATGTTTTTTCCTTATCTTTTGAGAACCCTCAAATTGCTTACTAGCAGGTTCTTATATTTAGTGACTTGATGGTTTGTAGTAATGTCTTAATCATGTAAAGAGATGTGTTTGTGGAGTACTGAAAGGGACGGTTTACCTCGGAAATCTTTCTTATGTATTACTCTGCTTAGTTTTTTCTTCCTCGATATCTAGTTCAAACATCAGGGCCTGTTTTTTCTACATAATTTCTTGCTTTAGACCATT
The DNA here is from genome assembly GCF_012274545.1 of Fukomys damarensis. Classification (NCBI taxonomy): domain Eukaryota; kingdom Metazoa; phylum Chordata; class Mammalia; order Rodentia; family Bathyergidae; genus Fukomys; species Fukomys damarensis. The sequence continues at coordinate 25,021,265 of NW_022900946.1, read as the reverse complement.
CTTCTGGAGTGACCCAGAAAGAGTAGGGGCTGTGTGCTGCCGGTGTCCGGCAATGAATGGGCTTCACCGCTTCTCCACAGCACCAATAGGGATGTTGAAGTCACCTCTGCCTAAGTGCCTGCTGAATGATCCAGAGCCTCACTTTGGTTGACACTAGAGCCTAACCTTTATTTCCCAAACCCTACACAGACAACATGTGGGTTGTGACAGTTTCTTGCTCCAGTTCGTCTTTGTCAAGTCTTTCAGCTTAGGACTTTCAGTGAGGATTATTCTTACACACCACATTCCCTCCTCGGCCCACTAATAAAACGGCATTGTTTGGGCAAAAAGAAAAAAGAAAGTTGTTTTGATTTCTTTAGTCAGGATTTCACTGCATTGCCAGACTGTCCTGAGATCAGAGATTTTCTCCTGCTTCAGCCTCCGAAGTGCTGGGATTAAAGGCGTGTGCCACACTACCCAGTTTGGGGAAAAAAGCAAAAAGGCTTAGCAAATGTAAGAGATTACTGATATATCAGCTAAGAATAATTGTATTTTGAAATGTAATGCTTGAAATTAAGGTGTTGTCATCCTTCTTAGGTCTCTTCATAACTCTTCTCTGACAAAGTTCATTCTCATCTGATCACTCAGAGTGTTGGACAGGTGTGAGTGCATAGATTCACTTCTCAAATAGTCTATCTATCTATGTCATTTCCCCATTGCTGCTTTTGAGGTTATTCCTTTCCTCACTTCTCTCCGATAATATTATCCCTCATTGATCTACTTTCCTTTCTTTAGTCTTGAAGTTTTGCTTGTAGTTCTCATATCTCCTAGTTTCCTATACCCCAGGCCAAATGTAAAGAGCTGCCTTAGATTTGGAAGGATCACCTGAGGTTTTAGAGCCATCGTGAACTTATCACTTGATTGAGGAAACCAAGCCCAGGGAAGTCAAGTAAGAACTATTTGAAGAGACATCTCTGGAAACTATAAGGAAAAAAGTGAAAGTAACAAATAAGAGTGATATAAATTAATCTATTGTAATAGAGGATGAACTTGAATCTGGCTTTGAAGGCTGAGAGGCTTAGACATGAGGAGTAAGGATGAAGGATCCAGGGGTGAGTGAGAAATATGTGAATGTATTGGCCCAACAATGGGGCTCTAGAACTCCTGTCAGGCAGGACATGATGGACAGGTGTGCAAAGAAACAGGAAAGGGGGCATCTTAGGAGATTTTGGAAGTCAGAGGGAAAGGTCTGTTCTCATAGCTTGGGAGAAGCAGAAACACAAATGTTATATTTATGTAATAAAAATTGTGGTTATGTGCCCCATCCTCCTCCAAAGTAAGGACTGTGATCACTGAGGTGGGGTGGCACCTCTGACACAGGGGGCTTAACTTGGGTGTTTCTCAGTAACCAGACAACAGTCTATCTCACCAAGGTGATTACACATAGAATTTTTCCAGGACTAAATCAGTTCTCAGTTATTAGAGACCCTGGGAGTCAGAAATGAGCTACTCCCTCACCATATTCCTTATTTTGTAACTGTCTTTGAATCGCTCCTTCATTCCCTTCGTTCTTGGGAATCTGAACTTCTGCACAGTGTGACACCCAGCAGACCCCAGTTTGGTGCCCTGCTAACCTCCCTACTTTGGTGGGTGCCTGCTGTATATCCAGCACTGTGAAACTTGCCAGATGCAGGACACATTTTTATAGAATATTAAGAGTTTATAAATACTACAAAGTTAGGAAGATCATAATTCAGTCTTAGGTTGGCAGAAATAGGAAAATTACTGAAGTCACCTTTAACAAAAGACAATTGTTTGTTTCTGGAAAAGGCTACAACCACCACTTATGACCACCAAAGAACAGGAGAAATAGGACAAGGCAGGTACCTGGCTTACCTGGTAAACACTTTATAGAACTGTAGAGATAATTTATAGGCCACTCATTCTGTCTGCTTGATAAGTGTATCTTATTTTCCCTGCAGTTAATTTTTATGAGATACTCCAATCACATGCATGTTCAAAATTCAAGACATACAAATGGATTTGAAATCTCCTCCCTCCCTTCCTTGGCCTTAGCTTCCTTCTTCCCTTAAGGCAGCCAGTTACCATCAGCTTCTTCAGATATTCTATGAATAAAAACCATACATATGTGTGTATTTATGTATGTGTGAATTTATATTTATATATATATATATATGTATATATTATATATATACATATATGTGTGTGTGTTTTGTTATTTTGTCTTTTTGAGACAGGGTTTCCCTATGTAGTTCAGAATGACCTTAAAGTCACTGTGTAGCCCAGGCTGGTCTCAAAGTTGTGATGATCCTCCTGCCTCAGTCTCCTCAATGCTGAGATTATAGGCATATGCATCCTTCACAGAAAAAATTTGTTAAATTAAAATGAATCATTCTAGTCCGTATATTGCTTAATGGGATGTAATATATAATAAGCTGTTTGGTAAAAGGGTAATTTGTTTTGTGGTATCTGGGGATTTAACTCAGGGCCTTGTCAATGGTAGGCATGTGCTCTGATGCTGAGCTACATCCTAGCTCTTTTCACTTTTATTTTGAGACAGAATGTGGCTGAGTGTCCCAGGCTGGCCTTGAATTTGTGATTCTTCTGCCTCAGCCTCAGAGTAGCTAAGATTACATGTGTGTAATCCAGCTAGGATTACATGTGTAATTGTATGTGAGCCAGGCTTGTGCAGTGGTTATTTAATGGCTGTATTGTATTCCATTGAGCACCTCGGTGCTAGAGTGCTTACCTAACATGTTCAAGACCCTGTATCAATCCCCAGTATTGGAAAAAAAAGTCAAAAACAAAAAACGAAAGTGGTAGGAGAGACAAGAACACCCATCCTACCTCAGGATCTGTGGCCATTGAAGTAATCTACTCAGGATATCCTTGTAATTTAGACATATTGCCACAGAGTGATACCCTCATTTTCTGGAAAGCTGGTCTGGAGCAGCTCACTCCTGATGTACCAGATTTCTTAACAAAAGTTAATAGATACTTGGGAGGCCAGAGTATCTTGGGAGGAGGGTTGCAATTACAAGGTCAAGGGCAGCATGGGCAACTCAGCAAAATAAAATTTAAAAGGGGCCGGGATTGTAGTTTAGTGGTAAAGTGCTTACCTAGCATCCATGAGGCCCTGAGTTTAATCCCCAATCCCACCAAGAAAAAAAAAGGAAAAGCTGATAGGAGAAAGACAGCTAGCTGCTAGACTAAGTTTTCAGTATATCTCTAAATGTCAATTGCTGGAGAGAGACAGTCTCATTCATCTCATAGTCAACTTTATACTCACACCCATCTCAGCAAAATGTCCTTTTTTCATGCTGTGTGTGAGGTCAGAGCGGTCCTGTCACTCAAGCATTACTGGTTTTAGTCTTAGCAGTCAGGCTGATACTGTGTGACTCAAGGACCCTAGCAAAAATGACAGCGTTAACAAATTCTCTGGCCCGGTGTAAGCACTCTGTCAAGTCAATAGAGATGCCCTTGCCAGGCAAGATATTCCAAGGGCAAGGAACCTGGAAAGAGCCAGATTTGATGTGTGAAGAGTAGAGAACCAAGACCTACTGAGTTAGTCCTTTACTCAGCCCCAGGTCAGCCTGTACACATGGAGTGAGTGACACCGGCATCCCCATCTTTGCCCTCTGATGTTTTTGTAATACTGGGGACAGAACCCAGGGAACGTTGACATATAGCCCCAGTCCCACCCCCACCCCTTTTTAAAACAAGGTCTTGCTAAATTCCCAGGCCAGCCTCACATTTGGAATCCTACTGCCTCCCGAGCAGCTGAGATTACTGGCATGTGCCACCATGCCAGCTTGTTTGTTTTCTGTGGTGCTAGAAATCACACATGCCAGTGTTCTGCCTTCACTGGTTTTGTTATGCAGCCTGAAGCCCAGTTTGAGTTTGAATCCACTCCATGCCACAGCGACTGCACTCAGACTAGGCTCCAGGCCTGTGCATGTTACACACACACACACACACACACACACACACACACACGTGTGCACAGGTGGCCCGCCAGTGCATGTGTATGTGCATGTTCCATTGGGAGCAGAGAGATGTGACAAAAACAAATCTCAGATTTCTAGATCTGATGCCAGATTAACATCTTATCTACTTACCAATTAGTACCTATTAATTACAAGCTCAAAATGAGAACTTTAGAACCCAGGGAATGAGAAATCCCATATAGTACAGGGTGGATGCCTTGGCTGTAAGCTGTGGCTGAGACCTAGTTGTCACTGCTGTCCTTGGAAGGTCTCTGCTTCATCTCAGTGTTCCTTGCTGGGACCTGCCGCAGATCCCCACCCGCTCCTGTTCTGTGCTCACTGCACAGTTCTACTTCCCCTGTAGATACATGCTGCTTGTTCTACCCCATTCACTTGCCCCACACCCATCCTTCGGACTCCTAGATTCTCAGCTTTCAGTCTGTCCTCCAGCCTCCTCAGGGACCTCCTCTGTTACACACCACCCCTTAAACCAGGCCAAGAGTTCTTTCCCAAGGGCTCTCCCTAACAAAGGAACAAACGTGTATGTGTATTATGACTTTCTTTCCTGTCACCCCTATGAGACTGTAAGTTCAGTGAAGCAAAGATCCATCTGCCTTCTTCAATCCTCAGTACTTCAACGTTGTCAAAAATTTTTTAAAAATTAGACTGACTTCATCTTTTCATCCACCAGACTGCAAACGCCATCAGGACAGACTTTTGGGGTTGTTTAGTTCACTCATGAATCATTAACACCTGGAAGAGTAGGTGCTCAATAACATCTGTGGGTGGAGATCTTAGAGCACCTACTCTGCTGTGGTTTGTTTGCAGTCCTGGGGATTGAACCCAGAGCCTTCACACTGAGCTACACCCCTAGCCCTTTTTTTAAATTTGGAGACAAGTTCTCACTAAGTTACTAAGTTGCCCAGGAACTTGGACTCCTCCTGCCTCAGCCTCCCATAGTGCTTTGTGATGCTTTAAAAGAACATTCTATAGTCAAGGATCCCATGCTTCAATTCCTCACAGTGACCTTCAACACAAACCATCTGGGTAAGTGTCACCTTATTTCAGGCAAACTGTGCCCTCACAGGGTCTTTATCTGCCTATCTTGTTTCCCTTGCTCTCATTGATAAAAAAACACAGCGAAAGAGGATTTAAGAATCTGAAAACCATCCTTTTTCTCTCTCCCCTTCTCTTTCCCTGCCCTTATCTACCCTCTTTTCTTCTCCCCTTCTCCCCGCTTTGGCATTGTACTTCCAGCCCAACCAGATCCTTTCTCTGACCTTCTTATTTTTCCAGTTCTAACTTTAGAAGACTACTTTTGGGGCTCAGGGAAGAAGGGTGGAAATCACCTCATCACCTGTAATGTAAAGTAAGCACTTTGCATGTTGAACTGAAACACAGAGGGCATTTTCCAGGGCTCGATTCTCTCCTAGCCACCCTGGTCATTTCAGTGACCTTATTCTCACAGGGACAGATGGAGACAATATGACATGGCCTGCTTCTGGGAGATGGGAGCATACCTTCTGGAAGCATTTGAGACCTGTCTTCACAATTCCTGGAGTGCCAGCCCATTCTTATAGACCATGGTGCTTCTTGCTGTTTGTTCTACTTCTTCCTTGTTGGTTAGAACTACATCACTAATACATTGAGTTTGGTTATTTCTTCTGCCTTCCAGGAAAGGATTTTGATGAAGCCCTTCCTCCTTTGTTGACCTCATAACCTTTAGGGAGCACAAGCTTCCAGCACACTGAAACTTCCAGAGACCAGGGCAGCACTCCTTTGCCTGGCCTTCCAGCTGCGCACGCAGAACAAGGCACTTCTCTACACTTGTTATAACATCTACATCAGATGTCTGGTTTTCCCACCAAGTAAACATAACACACCTCTGAGAGTCTAAAAGAATGTGTCACTGTGAGCAGAAGAAACTGAGGTCTCACTGCAAATTGGAGAAGGTTTTGTCAGCTGCTTGTTACCAATGCACCTTTCCAAATGGAGGCAGGGAAATGAGTGATTTGTTAGATAAGTCAAGACAGGAAGCACTCACTGTTGGAGAAATCAGGGACCTTCCTTATAAGCCTTGGCCACCCCTACCCTCCCCTCAGGCCTTAACGCCATCCTCTGCTGCTCTGAGGCTCATTCTGCTCAGATTCATGTTTTCTCACAGCTACAAAATAAGCTTAAAAAAAAAAACTAGGACTGGACAACTAGAAATAAGCCAGACGGGGCATATAGTGGTGCACACCTGTAATCCCAGAACCTGAGAGGCTAAGGCAGGAGGATCACCAGCAATTTAAGGCCAGACTAGGCTACATAGTTTAAGGCCAGCCTGAGATACATAGCGAGACTCTCTTAAATAAATAAATAAATATCAAAAATAAATAGATATCGAATGGGGGGTTGGGGGTGTGGCTCAGTGATAGAGCCCTTGCCTAACATGCATAAGGCCCTGAGTACAATCCTGCATAGCTTGCATATTTGTGCACGCGTGCGCACACACACACACACACACACACACACAAGAGGAAAGGAGCAAGCCAGCCATGGTGGTGCTTTCCTATAATCCCAAAACTGGGAGATTGAGGCAGGAGCATTGCAAGTTCAAGTCTAGCCTAGGCAACATAGCAAGACCATGTCTCAAAATAGTCTGTGGATGTAGTTTATTTAAAAGCCCTGGGTTCAATCACCTGTACCAAAAAGGAAAACAGGGAAGGGTGATCAATTTAAAACCAAAAAATGGATGCTAGAGAAAACCATTGTCATACTAATTTCTAGCTCTGCCTTATTCCAGAAAAGTCTGTCTCAGCTTTGAGTTTAAAATAAAAAATCATTTTTTTAAATTGCCAACGCACGTATTTAAAATTTATTTAGAGCCAGGTGTGGTGGCACACATGTAATCCCAGTACTCCGACAGCTGAGGCAGGATTGCCATAAGTTCGAGGCCAGTCTGGGGTACATAGTTCAAGGCCAGCCTGAACTATCTAGTAAGATCCTATTTCAAAAATAAATAAAAAATTTTTAAATAACTAAAATTTGTTTAGGACTCTGTTCCTTATGGTGTTTGTTAGTTTTTGTAATACTAACCAAGGGCTTTCCCAGTGAACTACAATCCAATCCCTCTCCCCTTTTTGAGACAATCTTGCTAAATTGCCCAGGCTGGTCATGAACTTGCAGTTCTCTTGCCTCAGCCTCCCAAAATTCTGGGATTACAAGTTTATACCACTATAGGGCCGGGGATTTAGCTCAGTGATTCCACCGCCTGCCTCGCAAGCACAAGGTTCCAAGTTCGATCCCTGGTACCAAAAATAAAATAAATAAGTTTATACCACCATGACTAGCAGGATTTTGTCTTTGAGAGACAGCTCTAAAAAATATTTGCATGGTTAATATAATTGCTCAACAGTACAATGACACTGGGGGAGGTTGAGGAGGGAGAATAGCAAGTTTCAGTCTTGTATTAAAAAATAACTTTTTCAAATGCTGAGGATGTGGCTCAGTGGTTCAATCACTCAGTGCCCCTGGGTTCAATCCCTAGTACCTAAATAAAATAAAATAGAAATAAAAATAATTGTTAATCCATAGGGAGATGCATGGATAGAAGATTCAGAGGAAGGGAATGGAAGCCAGAGACTGTCTTATCAAGTAGGAAAAAAATAAAGCTTAAAAGTCTTCTGCATGCTTGTAATCCCAGCACTTGGGAGGTGGACGCAGGAAGATTGCCTAGCACACAATGAAGCTCTGGGTTAGATCCTCAGCACTGTGAAATAAATAGGGACTCAGGCAAGCTTGGTACACATAAAGGAGTGCATTAGTGTTGCTGTTGTGAGTTCATATCTGTATCCAGAACTATCAGCTCTACAGGAATATGGGCAAGGCTATTCGTATATCATTGTGGCTGGAAACCTTTCTCCTCAGCTCCTGACTACATTCATTTCCTCAACATTTAGGCTGTAAATGCTGCATAAATTGAGCCTCTATTAAATTACCACTGTAGTCTTTGTGACCCCAGTACACAGCAAGCAGCTGCTGAATTAGGTACTAGAGAAACAACAAGCAAAAAGCAAGTTCCTGCCTCAGGAAGCTTATGTGCTATAGATAGAACTAAAGTGAGTGGAGAGGAGAGAGCTGTTGAAAGTTCTACTCCAGAGAATGTTTGGAGACAGCCTGTCTGAAAAAGTGGCTTTTGATGGAGACTTGAATTAAATGAGAGACTGAGCCACACAAATAGAAAAGGTAACATTTGTTACAGGTTTTAAAGCTGAAACTATGGACAGACTGTATTCGAAAACCAGTAGGACTCAGGATCATGAGACAGAATTTGAAGATTTGACCAGGGGTGTTAGTAGTAGGCTTAGGTGGCCTACCGAGAACTTCCACATCTAAACAGGAAGAGTACAAGGACCAGAGTCCAGGGGGCAGTGCCAGGTCCAAGCCTGTACGGGTTATCAGGACTGGGGGGAGTAAAGAGTGTGCTGTCCTGATTCCCACAGGCACACCTGCATCCATCTCATTGTAGGCCTGTGAGCCAACCTCTTTGGCAAAGGGACTTGAGAACAAAGAAAGCAAGTAGAGGTAGGGTAGACAAGGATAGACAAAGGAATATTGTCAGAAAATGTCAGTCCCCATATGTGTTCCCTGAGTGTTTACGGAGGACCTTCTTGGGGGGGCGGGGACTACCAAAAGGTATAATCCCACTGCTTCTTGTTTCCCCCAGGAATTGGTCCGGCAGCGAGGAGTCCTAGAACGCACAGAGAAGATGGTAGACAAGATGGATCAAGACTTGAAGACCAGCCAGAAGCACATCAACAGCATTAAGAGCGTGTTTGGTGGGTTCATCAATTACTTCAAATCCAAACCAGCAGAGACCCCAGCTGAACAGAATGGCACACTTGCTCCCCAACCCAACAGCAGGTGAGTACAGCTTCCTCCATCTGGATATAAAGTAATAGAAGTAGGTTTCAGTAGCCAAAACTTTCAGGCCTACACTTGACCTACACACACCTGCACAAACTGAAAATTTAGTTTTTCCCTTTTTGTAGTGTTTTCATCATTGTAATCATAGTGTCCTCTGGTCTTATAGCCTGTTCCTTCCATTTAACCCAGAGAGATGATTCATGTAATGTGATTACTAGGTTGCACAACTATCTCTTTTAATTCTATAGTGCAGTTATTTGATAAGAGAGGAAACTTTTTTAATGAGGAGGAGATTAAACCCAGGGCCTTATATATGTTAGGTGAGCTTTCTACCACTGACTACATCCTTAGCCCAGGAGAACTAGTTTTTTAAAAATACTCAGAAGCATAGTAAAATGCATGTATCTTAAGTGGAGAGGCAATGACTATGTGTCTGTGAATACGCCACCCAGACAAAGATGTAAGGTGCTATTAGGAAGAAACTAGGCAACTATTGCAAGCTGAAGGAGCCAGTGTGGATAGTAGAAATAACAGACAAGTAGGAAGGCCCAGGAAACTGCAAGGATAGGAAGCCTCAAATGCACTAGCCAGGGTTATGAGAGTTTATTTGTGTACTGACTGAGCCATAGTCACCTGTATTCCAGATTTTCCAGCCCAATTCTAGTTTTAAATATCTGTCACTCTTTTAGCCTCACGTGGAGTTTGGTTTTTCTTGGATTACATTTACCTTACATTTACCTTACCTTACATTTATAGGTTTCATATCCCTCACCCAAAATGCTTGGGACCACAAGTGTTTCAGATTTCACAATTTTATAAGTCATGGAATATTTGCATTACTAGTTGAACTTCTCTAAACAGAAATTTTCAGTCTGAAATGTCCTGAAATCTGAAACTTTTTAAATGCCAACATCATGCTCCTAAATTTTCATATTTTGAGCTAGAGGTATAGCTAAACAGTAGAGCACTTAGCTAGCATGCACTGGTCCCTGAGTTCAATCCCTAGCATCTCAAAACAAAGTCAAATTTTGAAGCATTTTAGATTTTTGGATTAGGGATTATCAACCTGTAGCACAGGAGAAATAGAATATTCACTCATTTTGGATTAAGACATCCTCCTTGCACAAAATCAGGAGCAGAGCAAGCCCTTGGAGGAGTGGAAGGTGGACAGACTTGTGACTGGCACACTTCTGCATTCTCTATACCTCTTCCTGAAGCTCTTAGAGGGCTTACAGTCCTGAAAGCTGCTAGAAAAGCATGGTTCCAGTAGTAGTTTTCTTATTTTTATTTATTTTTATTTTTAGCAGTACATGATTGCAGTATGTGATGGTTACATTAATTATGGGAGTTGGGACATTAACATAACACATATCCCCTTCAATTTTCTTCTTTTGGAGCATTTAAAAAACTCAAGCCTTTCTAACAAGGTCTTCTCAGCAATGAAGCAGCCACAGTATTTCATTGACCTGGGCCTCAAGGTGCCAGAGTCACTTACCTTGCCAGGCCTTCTGCCATTAGATCAGCCCCAGTCAGTTGTGGTGTTCTTGTCATCCACTTACTACAAAAAAGTAAGACTATTTATTCATACAGTACTAGTAATTAGACTTGGGCACACTACCACTGAGCAACCTCCCTAGTTATTATTTTTTATTTTGATACAGGATCTCACTAAGTTACCCAGGCTGGTCTTGAACTTGAAATCTTCCTACCTTTGCCTTCTGGGTAGCTGGTATTACAAGTGTGCACTACCACACCTGGCACAGAACTTTTTTTTTCCCCAGCCCTATCTGACTGTGTATAATGTTTTTTTTCTTAATAGCAAAATATTTAAATGTGAAAAATAAAAAAAAGGGCTAAAGGTGTAGGGGAAGTGGAAAGGGTAAAGGAAAGGAAATGGGAAAAGAAAAAATATGAGAAAAGGAAAAAATAGAAACAAAATCTCTGTGAATAGGGAAGGGTGGATGGAGTGAAGGGAGGGCAGGGGTATCGGGAAAAAATGAGAACCAAGATCTATCATGTGAAGGTACAAGATCGCAATATAACTGTACTGTTATACTTAAAAAGTACCAATGAACTAAAAAAAAATAGCAAAATATTTATTGGTACATTTTAGATGTACATAATGATAACACTCATCATAGGGAATGTCTGCCTATACACGATACCTCCTGCCTCTTTTTTTCCAATTTCCCCCTTCCCTCAAGCCCCTATGTACAAAAGCTTTGTTTCCATTTTTTTCCTTCTATTTTCACTTTTTGTTCTGTCCCTTCCTTTCTCCCTCACCCCTCTCTTGTTCCCCTTCCCATTTCAACATTTTCTTCCCATTTCCCAATATCTATTATACACTTTAGTCCTTATTTCCTCTTTCGGTTTCTCATACCAGAGAAACAATATGGTTTTTTAGAAACTTAAAAAAAAAAAAAAAAACTGGTTCTCAGTATGTAGTTCAGGGTGTCTTTGAACTGTTGCCTAGACTGGCCTGGAACTCACAAGGATTCTCCTGCCTCAGCCCACCAAGTGCTGGACTTATAGGTGTGCACTACCATGCCTGTCTCAACAATGCAATATTTAAACACATGTGTCTGATTTATTTCACCTAAGAGTATGGTCCAAAGACACATCGATTTACCTATAAATGTCTCAAGCTCATCCTTATTTATGGCAGAAACTCCATTGTGTAAAATAAAATAAAATAAAATACATGTTCTTTATCCATTCGTCAGTTGATGGACATTTGGGCTGTTTGCAAGATTTAGCGGCTATAAACTATGCTGCTATAAACATGGATGCGCATATATCACTGTGGTAGGATGCTTTTAATTCTTTTGAGAAGATACAAAGAAAGGGAATAGCTGGATTGTATGGAACCTCTAGTTTTAGTTTTTTGAGGAATTGCCACACTGATTTTCACAGTGGTTGCATCAGTCTGTACTCTTAGCAACAGTGGAGAAGGATTCCTGTTTCCCCACAGCCCCTCCAGTATTTGTTATTGGTTGATTCTTGATAACAGCCATTCTTTGTGGAGTAAAATAGAATCTGAGTTGTTTTAATTTGCATCTCTCAAATGACCAGTGATGTTGAACATTTTTTCATGTATTTATTTGCCGTTTCTAATTCTTCATCTGAGAAATGCCTGTTCATTTCAGATGCCCATTTTTGGATCGGGTCTTTAAATTTGGGAAGGTCTGATTTTTTTGAGTTCTTTATATATTCTAGATAGTAGTCCCTTATCTGAGGAAGAGCTGAAAAAACATTTTCCCACACTGTAGGTTGTATCTTTACTCTGTTGGTGGTTTCTTTTGCTGTACAAAAGCTTTTTAATAAGATGAGGTCCCACTTGTTGATTTTTGTACTATTTCCAGTGCAATCTGGGTTTTATTCATGAAGTCTTTGCCTATTCCTATATCCTCAAGCTTTCTACCTATTTTCTCTTCCAGCAGATGTAGCGTTTCTGATTTAATATTTAAATCTTTGATCCATTTAGACTTTAGGTTAGTGTGTGGTGAAAAATAGGAGTCTAGTTTCAATCTTTGGCAAGTGGAAAGCCAGTTTTTTCAGCACCATTTATTAAAGAGGCTTTCTTCCGGTGAAGGTTTTTGGCCCCTTTGTCAAAGATGAGGTGGCTGCATATGTCTAGAGTTGCTTCTACATCTTGTAATCTGTTCCGTTGATCCTCAGGTGTGTTCTTTTGCCAGTACCATGCTGTTTTTATCACAATACCTTTTTAGTATAATTTCAGGTCAGGGATTGTGATGCTCCCTGCCTTGCCTTTTTTGCCCAGAATTGCCTTTGCTATTCTAGATCTCTTCTGTTTCCAAATGAATTTTAGGATTGTTTTTTCTAATTCTGTGAGGTATGCTGTAGATATGTTGATTGGGATTGCATTAAATCTGTATAATAATCTTGGAAATATGGCCATTTTCACTATATTGATTCTTCCTGTCTAAGAACAAGGGATATCTTTCCATTTTCTGATATCTTCTTTGATCTCCTTTTTCAGAGTACTGTAGTTTTCAATGTAGAGGTCTTTTACTTCCTTCATTAGATTAATTCTTATATATATTTCAGTTTTTTTGGATACTATTGTAAAAGGGATTGTTTTCCTAATTTTGCTTTCCATGACTTTTTTTTTTTTTAATTTCATCTGTGACCCATTGGGAGGGTGACTGTTTGGGAGGATGTTATTAATTTCCATGTGTTTATGAAGTTATTGTGGGTTTTTTTGCCATTGATTTCCAATTTCATTGCACTATGGTCTGATAATTTGCATGGGATAATTTTAATTCCTTCGCATTTACTTAAGCAGGTTCTATGAGCTAGTATGTGGTCTATTTTGGAGAATGTCCAATGTACAGCTGAGAAGAATATGTATTCTGAAGTTGTGAGGTGCAGCATTCTATAGACATCTACTAAATCCATTTGTTCAAAACTTTGGTTCAGGGTCAGGTATTTAGCTTAGTGGTACCACTGCCTGCCTCACAAGCACTAGGTCCTGAGTTCAATCCCTGATACCAAAAAGAAAGCAGTTTGGTTCAGTTCTGATAACCTTTCTGTGATCCTTTCAAAACCTTCAGTCCATAAATCAGGAATATTGTCATTTAAAAGCTGTTAAAAATAAACGTCTCCTGGCTATCATAACTTTTCATGATAACCTACACTGTGTTCCCCACACACAGTATGTCTTGCTCTTACCCTCTTTCTCTACTCAGACCAAGACCAAGATTGCTCTGCAGAGCCAGTATCTCTCCCACTCTTCATTTTTTCTGTCTTGAATAAACTTTGCCACTGGTTAAAAAAGAGAGTATCTCCTAATCAAGTTGCACTTCCTGTGTATGTCCTTATCACATAAGCCACTGCTCTCTCTGCAGTCTTGTGTGTCTGTTAATAAGTCCCCTTTTTTTTGGTACTGGGATTGAACTCAGGACCTTGTACTTGCTGAGCCACTTAGTTATATCCGATACCTTTTTTGTTTTTTAAAGAAAGCCTTGAGGGCTACGTCTGGAGACTTTGCTATGCTGTAGGACTAAGGGCCTACAAAACTCTTACCCAACAGGACATGGGACTTGCTGTGGGAGGGGCTTGTTTTTATGAGTAGAAAGTCATTAAAGACTTTCAATTAGGGCCAGATATTTAGCTCAGTGGTTCTGGCGCCTGCCTCACAAGCACAAGGGCCCAAGTTTGATCCCTGGTACCAAAAAAGACTTTGAATCTGAAGCCAGGCAAGATGGTAGCACTGAGGAGGCTAAAACAGAATTGTTGTGAGTTCGAGACCTTCCTGGATTACATTGTTCAAGACCACCTCAAACTACAAAGCAAAACCCTGTCTCAAAAACAAAAGAAAAAAAAACTTTAACCAGAGAGTTATATATCAAGGATCTTTTTATAAAGATGCCTGGCACCCATGAAAAGTAAGGATTTGAGAGGAAGAAGTCAAATTTAGAGCATTGACATAATCCATGTAAGGACAGAGAGAGGTAAGACAGAATGGGCTAGATTTCTGGGATGCTTGAAGAGTGGGAGACCCAAAGGATATTTGTTTGCACAGATTTCTAGCACTATGTAGAGGGGAAGGCAGAAATTAAGAACCTGGTATAGTGACCCACACCTGTAGTCCTAGCTACTCAAGAGGCTGAGGCAGGAAGATTGCTTGAGACTAGGAGTTCAAGTCCAGCCTAGGAAATGGAGATAAATCTCATCTCATCTCAAAAAAAAAAAAAAAAGTATTAACTGTAGTCAGGCTGTGATTGGGTAGAGATGGAGAAGACCAGGCTGTTGGGGCACGCAGTCCTAGATGGAGGCATCTGCCATGTTCCTGGGAGTCTAACAGGATGTCAGGCACAGTCTGGTCAACGCTAAGGTGTAAAAAGAAGTCACTGTCCAAAGTCAGAGTCAGCAGGTGAGGCTTTGTGGGTCAGGAAGCAAAACCAAAGATCTCTTAAAGAAACTTACCATATATAACGAGAGGGAAAAAGACAACACCCACAAGTTTTTAGTGACACTCCAAAATATGAAAACAGTCAGCTGTGGTGGGGCACACTTGTAATCCTAGCACTCAAATTTGAGGCCAGCCTGGGAATGAGACCCTGTCATGGAAAAAAAAAAGTACTGGAAAGAAGAAGAAGAGGGGCAGATGGAGGGGAGTAGGAGGAGACAAGTTTTTACTAATGAGAAAAATGAGATTCTTTCTTCTTTCTCAGCACTGGATATTAAATCCAGAGCAGAGTCCCTGCACTGAGTTACAGCCCCAGTTGTTTTTTTTTTTGGTTGGGTTTTGTTTTTTGTTTTGAGACAGGGTCTTGCTAAGTTGACCAGCCTGGACTTGAACTTACAGCCCACCTGTCTTAACCTCCCTCAGTGCTGGGATTTCAGGCATGTACTATCACACCCAGTGAGAAGAATGAAACTCTTGATGTTCTAAACTAATGTTCCCTATTAACCAGTCCAACAAAAATGGTCATCTGTCTGTAAAGGCCATGTGTTGCTCTTGGCTCCCCAAAAACAAATGATAGGGCTGGGAATTTAGCTCAGTGGTGCTGCCACCTGCCTTCAATCACAAGGTTCCAAGTTCAATCACCAGTAGCAAAAAAAAAGGATAGAATTTTATCATGTGTGTATATTACAACAATTTTTAAAAATGGGTTACAAAAAATAGCAGTAGGCCAGCTTTAACCCACAGGTCATAATTTGCTAACCCTTGGTCTAATGTACCCATTTGGTGGTTTCATCTACTTTTCATTCACCTGGTCCCAGGACTCCTCATTTGCCTGTGCAAGGGGCACCCAGCAAGATGCTGCACTTCTAAAACAGTGAGCTTCCAGAGCTCACCATGAAGCTGACTATACTGCCAAGAAGGGCTGTGGAAATCCTTGCTTTCATTGAGAGTCTGGCACAGGGGAGGCATTTGATTTTCAGCTGACAGGCATCAGTTGAAAAGACTGATGACACTGTCAGAGGTGTTTTTTCCTTTTTAAATGTTTTCTTTTACTTTTATCCAAAGATTGAAAGAAGCCATAAGTACAAGTAAAGAACAGGAGGAAAAGTACCAGGCCAACCACCCAAACCTCAGAAAGTTGGATGATGTAGGTGAGTAGGGACCTGTGTACACACATCTACATTTGGATCCTAAGGGGCCTCTATATCAGACCTTGGGGGCTATGGGGAGCAGCTGCCTCTCTAGTGTGCAAGGGGTCCAGCTGCTGCCATCTCCTATGCTAGTTGAAGAGCCATGTGTGCCTTCAGAAAACAGTGTGTATTATATGGAGTTCCTTCCTCTCTCCCTCTACTCTAGACAGTGGATTAAGAAAGTAGAGGCCTGTGTGCCCTTGAAAATGAGCCTGCAAGCCATTGATTCGTACATGGTATAGCTTTGAGCTATTTCATAGTGAAAAGCTTCCTACAAGACCCCTCTGATTTGTAATGTGTTGTGTATATGTACCAAGTCCCTATGAGAATATGACCATTATATACTAAAGAATGTACAAAAAAAACTGGGTATGGTGGCACACCCCTGTAATCTCAATACTCTAAGAGGCAGAGGTGGATTGCTACAAGTTTGAGGCCAGGCTAGACTATCTGGTCATTTGAAGACCTGCCTGAACTATATAGCAAGACTTTGTTTCCCAAAAAAAAAAAAAAAAAAAAAGCTGGGGATTTAGCTTAGTGGTTCCAGCGCCTCCACCCAAAAAAAAGAATTACAATATATCATGTACATGTACCAGCTCCTCACAATGAATGTAATCATTATGTACTAATAAAAATAAATAAAATAATAACCCATTTGGTAAGTATGTTAGCCCTTAGAGCTGTCCACATCCTAATCCCCAGGCCTCATGGGTATGTTAGGTTGTAGACAAGGAAATTTACAGTTATAGATAGAATTATAGTTGTGAGTCAGCTGATTTTGAGATGGAGAAATTATCCTGTTAGCTGGGCTTAGTGTCATTACAAAAGTTCTGTATAAGTGGAAAGGGAGGCAGAAGAGAGAGTATAAGAAAGAGGTTCAAACCTAGTACACTGCTAACTTTGAAGATAGAGGCAGCCAGCTGCCAAGAAATGCACATGAACTCTAGAAGCTGAAAAAGGCAAGGTCTCTGATTCTTCCCCAAAAGCCTATAACCCCGTTAATACCTTGAACTTAGCCCATTGAGACCCATTTGGAATTCCAACCTCCAGAACTGAAAAATAAGTCTGTGGCAGTTTGTCACAGCCCAGGAAGAAACTAATATAACCCCCAAGCCCAGAAGAGGACAAGCAGCAGCGTGGACAAGCTAGACAGGGTATGTCTCAAGCCAATCTATGTCATTAATATTAAGTGATAAATCCAGAAACATCTTTATCTGGAATGGAATTTAGATCCCTAGGAACTGCCATGGACCTTAGAAAGCCAAGCACATAGAAATGGTGCTAGAAACCAAATGTTGACTGAGTACCCTTCAAGAAGACAAGACACATCCCAGCAACACCAGAACCTACTGTAGATTCAGGTGTGGGGCCACATGCCTATAATCCCCAGAAGTCTGGGAGGCTGAGCCAGGAGGATCACAAATTAGAGCCTAGCCTGAGCAATTTAGCAACTTATCAAAAGCTTGCCTCCAAAAAATTAAAAGAGCTGGGTGTGGTGGCGCACAACTGTAATCCCATCACTCAGGAGGCAGAGACAGGAGAATTGCCACAAGTTTCAGGCCAGCCTGAACTACACAGTGAGACCGTGTCAGGGCTGGTGGGTTGAAGGGAGGCCTGGTCATGTGAGGTTTCCAAAGAAAAGGGCACATGTGGAACAAACATAACAAAGCAGGAACCAAACTTTAATTTGTAGTACAGAACTTATAGTATTCTTTATCAGCTTACTGAGAGAGTAAGACAAAATATTCTGAGCGACTTTACAGAAGCCCCCATCCTGTGCCTGCACCAAATGACAGGATCATGTTCTCAGATGCCTTCAAATGTCCTCAGATTCCCAGGCTTTGACACATCTCACAACAGCTTCCTACTTTCCATCCTTTCAAAGATCAGGGGGCTGCCACTTCTTGTGAATGGCACACAAGGCTACCCAGAGTCCACAAAAGCAATTAAAGAAACAACACATAACAATAGCAACCCCATTGCTATTGCACCACCACTGAGAGGTACCCAGTACCAGATGGATCCTAGGGATTCCCACCATTGGGTCAGGGGGTCTTGTTGCAAGGCCTGGATGGCAGACACTCCATATCCATCTCTTGGAAGGCCTCTTATACTCATTCCTTGTTTAGGAATAAAAACACAGTATTTTCCATATAGGAGGGCACAAGTGCCTTCCTGTGCTGCAGTCAACAAATCCAGAGCCATACAGTTCTGTAACACTACCTGTCTCATCTGGGACGTTTCATCCATGAGCAGCATCAAAGACTGGTGCATGATATTTAAGGTCTGTACCATGTGTTTAGCTGAACTTTCAACTTGGAGGGCCAGGTCTGTAGACCCTGCCTCGGGCACCAGTACTGCCATAGGATAAAGCCACCAGGCCACTCATTTGACATAATGCCATCTGTGGGGTTTGTCTATCAGAGTGGCCCTGATAGGGCCTTTAATATAGGAAAATCCCTATGTGCAGTGCCCTGTCCAGTGCTTAGGTATGGCCAATCCATAGTGCCACAGACCCTTAAGACATCCACCATGGGCCAGTGAGAGGGCACTGTACCTATGAGCTTATGGTCATCCCACCAGGCATTTGTGTAATTTACCCATAACTTATTCTTACACAAGTGGAAGGGTATCTATCCCACTGTGTGATTTCCCACCGACACTATATATTGACCTGTTCAATATATAGTGGGACAGTATCCAAGAGTATTACTTGATTCCCTGTCACCCACTCCCAACCATTATGCATCATAGGTCCCAGTCCTTGTGGGTGGTTATGCCCTTCCAGATCAGTGCCTCAGCAGCCTGGCATCACTGATCCCAAGCAGCTCCCATCTGGTTCTATTGTCCACTTGCACAGACAGTCTAATGGTTGCAGTTCTCCACAGAAGGCCTTCGGCCACATCCATAGGGAGTTCAGTGCACACCCAACAGTGTGATTGCTGGAGCACACACGAGCAAATGTGTGTGCCTAGGGGATAATGCTGTTAGCTTGACTCATCTTGGTCAGAAGGACAGGGCAGAAAGAGAAACCATCTTAGGGAGGTCTCGCCCTTCAGGGAGGATCCAGGCCACATGTTCCATCCTATAATAGGCTGATGACCGGGGTCATTATACATCCTGGTTTAGAATACCAGGCCTGTGTCCCTGTTGCCACTGGAGGCAAGGGAGTTGGAGCCAGGTCTGTAACCCCTAGGAGAATTGGCCAAGCAGCCACAGTGTCACTTCCCTTTAGAATGGTGGCCCTGGCATCAGATGGAGAGCATACCAAGGCCTTCAGGTGTCATATTGAAATCTAAGGCTAAACCTCTGTGTAGCGCAGTCCCTCCTAACAGGGCTCCAAGAGAAATACCCAATTCCTCAGCAGTGAGCCTGTGGGCCACTCCTAAGTCCATCGGTACTGGGTCCCCAGCCACATAGGTTCTAGTGTGGGAAGGATCAAAGCCCCTTTTACCACCTTAGGACCTTGCTCTGCTGGTCAAATGCACAGAAGAGTTGTGTGCTTTCAAAAGGCAATCCAATGGGCTGTATGCCGGGGCTGGTCACTGAGCAGTTGAACACCTGTTGTAAGGCCCACGCTCACCTGATAAACTTTGGAGCCAAATAGGCCAGCTTAGTTTTCAAGAGCCCATTATGTCTCTCAATCATACCAGCAGCTTGTAGCCGGTGGGGCACATGAAAGTACCAGGTGATGTTATTGTCTCTGGCCCATTGTTTCACCTGAGCCCCTGTAAAGTGGCTTTCTCAGTCAGATGCTATTCCTAGCAGCATCCCACATGCTGCAATCAACCATTGTAATGCTTAATAGTATGGTCCGGGTCAGCAGAGGGCACAGGGTAGGCAAAGCCCATTCCCATGGCAGTATCCACAGCAGTTAGAGCATGTTTATGTCCCTGTGAGAGAGGCAGGGGCCCAGTATAGTCTGCCTGCCATTGCTGCAGGGGATGAGGTCTCCATGGTATTGCAGCCAATTGGACACCCTCTTCCTCCAAGGGCCAGTTGGACACATTGAGGACAAGTTTTTACTGCTGCTCTTGCCTCTCTGGAAGTCCAAATGCCATCGCTGTGCTACAGCTTGCATGGTACAGGGTCCTACAGGCTCCAATTTCTTAAGGAGCTAAGGCACCACTGCTGAGGGCGGCCCTCAGAGGGCTGTTACCCTTATCAAGGAGTCTGCTAAATCATTCCCTGGCAAGGGGAGAGGCCTATGTCCTAACACATGGTATACCACATGTATTAGGGTCTGGCCATGCTCCCATAAGTCTCGCCATAACTCAGCATCCCTTAGGGGTCAATGACCTATCTACCAGTCTTGGGCCACCCAGGTCAGTAACTAGAGTATCAGCCTTCAGGATATGGCCCCACTGCCTGTGCAGACATGCAGAGGTTGTTCTCATAAATGACAAGTAACCACACTGCCCACAACTCTACTGTCTTGACTTGCCTATCCCAACCTCAAACCAGAGTGTCCCTCTTCTGGGTTGGACCGCAACCACCATCTGTTGTGGGGTTGTGCCACGACTACAGCCATCAGTATGGTATACCAGACCTCAGCCAGGGGTCTCTCCTTCCCTTCCACATAGGACTAGGGGTCATGATCGGTAACTCCTCCTGTAGTTTCTTTGGCCAAGTATGTCCTCGGACGGGACATCCATGTGCATACCCAGCCCTCTGTTGGGTTCTTAGTTTGCACTTCTACAGCCTGTTGCCCTGTAATTCCTTCACAGGCATGCAGAGCAGCACAACTGCTTTTTAACCAAGGAATACCTGCTTTCAGCTCCTTTCCACAACTGTGACCAAAAGCCAACAGGGTGCTTCCATTTCTCTTGCTTTCACCACAAACCCTAGCCAAACCCACCCTCATCCACATTCACCATTAGGGTGAAAGGCAAGGTAGGGTCAACAACTCAAAGGGCCTACACTTGAACGACTGCCCTCTTCAAGTCCTGGAATGCAGCTTCCGCTGCATCAGTCCAGCCCCATGTCGCACCATTTCAAGTCATCTAACATAGAGGGTGCAACAAGGTGTCTATGTACACAAGGAAAGTCCACCAGAAACCTAGCGCAAGTGCATGTACACTGTAATGGTGTACAGTTGTCGGTCTGTGCCACAGGTCAAGCCTGAGGATGGCCCTTCATGTCTTCCCTGCTCCCTTCTCCTCCATAGATTACAGACACATTCTGTTTGACTCATATTGTAGACCCGGGATGGCACAGCCCAGGGAGACAGTTACCTTGTATCTTTCTCTGGTCCCTTCCTGCACATGCCCTGATCACGAAACAATCACCTAGGCCACAAAGGCTACATAACACTGTTTGCCCCTCCTTCTCTTCCTCTTTGCCTTCCACTGTAAATAAAGAGCATGGGGTGCTCCAGGCAGCCCTTAGCTCCTGACAAGCTATGGTTTCACCTGGCCCCAGTTAAGAGTAATCTTGGCAAGGACTCGAGTTCAATCCCCGGTACAAAAAAAAAAAAAGTTTAAAAGAGTAATCTTGGTCTTTGTTGTCTTTCTTCATCTCCCGGCTCTGGACCGTATGCTGTGTAGGTCACGGCAGGTCTGGGGTATGCCTGGATCTTATCAATTACTGCATCGAGGATAACTTTTGTCTTACCAGACCAGATGACACCCAAGAATTTGACAGATAAACCAGGGCCCTGGACCTTGTCTTCGTTGGTGGCCTGCCCCCAGGCCAGCAAAGCTTCTTTTACATTGTGTGCCACAGCTTCCAAATCTGTAAGGCGATTAGAAGTTAACATGACCTCATCAACATAATGGGAAATGTGACCAGATCCGGAGCCACCAGGATGTGGCACAAAGTAGGGCTATGCATATACCCTTGTGGCAACACTTGGGAAGTCCATCGTCTGACCTCCCAGGTGAAGACACACTGGTCCTGACACTCAGGCCTGATAGCAATGGAGAGCATGTTGGCCAGGTCTACTACACAGTGGTTTGACCAAGGTCAGTGAGCCGGTCCATCCAGTCAGCAGTATTGGCTCTTGCTGCATGTGGTGGAGGAGTCACTTTGTTCAGTTCCCAGCAGTCCACTTACTCTCTTAAGTCCCATTAGGCTTCTGCACAGGCCAAATGGGAATCAAAAGGACTTTGTGCAGGGCATGTCACCCTTGCGTCTTCCAACCACAAAACAGTCTGTCCTATTTCCTCATGACACCCAGGCAGCCAGTACTGCTTCAAACACAACCCGAGTTGCCTGCAGGAGAGTTAATGGTGCGTGATGGGGATATCCTCAGACAGTATTTTTTAATCACGTGAATCCACAATCTGAATTCACCCTGTGTGGTGTCTAACCTGGCACCACTCAGTATGTCGATCCCCAGTATGTATTCAGCAAATGGGGAAACATCAGAGGGATGTGGGGCCAAGCACCCGATGCCCAGGGTCATCTTGGCCTTCCAGGTGATAATGTAGTGACCTCCTATGTGTGCAGTGGGTCCTGTGAAATGGTCTGCATTGCCATGGATAAGTGTGTATTCGGCTCCAGTATCCACCAACACCAGGACACTGCACATTTTTCGGGGGCCAATAAATAGTTAATTCCACATGTAGCCTCCAGTCTCGAGGGTCCCTAGAAACTGTACCTCAGCCTGTCTCTTAGGCTGGGTAAAAGGCTGCCAGCTTCAGCTCATCCTGTTTCACAGGGGCTGCCTTTACCTTTGGGCCCATGGGCCAGTATTGCTGGTCAGGACACAACTACTTCTACCCCTCCAGCTTCAGACCTGTATATCCAAAGAAGACCCTGGAACTGATCTCACTTGGATGTAGACTATACATTAAATCAAGAAAGAGATGTTTCCCCCAAAGACATAAATTGGAATGACAGAGCTTTTTTAGTCTGTGTATGGAAACTGAAGTTCAAATAACATTTTGGGGGTCAAATGTGCATTCTTTAATATTTCCACTTTGCTTAAGTGAAAAGATAGCCTAGAAATAAATTTCCAGAGGACTGAGGTTATAACTCAGTGGCAGAGCACTTGCCCAGTATGAGTCAGATCCTGGATTTAATACCCAGAAAGAAAGTTCAAGAAGAACAAAAATATCGAGTCCCACAACATAACAATCTCTCTCTCTCTCTCTCTCTCTCTCTCTCTCTCTTTTTTTTTTATTAAAACAGGTTCTGGGCTGGGGATTTAGCTTAGTGGCACTGTGCCTGCCTTGCAAGCACAAGGTCCTGAGTTTGATCCCTGGTACCAAAAAAAGAAAAAAAAAAAAAAAGAAATAGGGTCTCACTAAATTTTGAACTCAGTATTCTCCCACCTCAGGCTCCCAGATTGCTGGAATTACAGGCATGTGCCACCACACTCAGCTTAACTTTTATTTTATTTTGATTTGGTTTGGGGGTTTGGGTTTGGGGGTTGTTTTGGTTTTGTTTGTTTTTTTGCTACTGGAGGTCAAATTCAGAACCTTGCACTTGCAAGGCAGGTGGCAGAACTACTGAGCTAAATCCCAGCTATTTTTGTTTTTGACAGGGTCTCCCTATGTAGTTTAGGCTGGCCTTGAACTCATTATGAAGCCCCACATTGCCTTGAACTTACAGCGATCCTCTGCCTCAGCCTCCCAAGTGCTGGGATTAGAGGCATGAACCACCATACCTGGCTCATAGGTTTTGATTTTTAAACCTTGTCTCTGCTAGGTACAGTGTCACCCACCTGTTAGTCCCACCTACTCCAGAGGCCAGAGCAGGAGAATCACTTGTGCCCAGGAATTCAAGGCGAGCCTGGGCAACATGGAAGACCCATCTCAAAACACACATACATACATAAAAATAAATACAAGTAAATAAAGGAGGCCAAGAGGTGTGGCTCAGTGGTAGAGTGCTTAGCATACACTGGATTCAACGCCTAACATCCAATCAATAGAGGGAAAAAAAATACTTTGGCTCCAGACCTTGTCCATGAACCTATGTAATTTTGCATCAGTACAGTTCCTCTGCCATGCTATTATTTATTTAATGTATTTTTCCAGAGCTAGTATATAAGGATTGGACCAAGTAACCAGTTTTTTAAGACAAAGTCTTGCTACATTGCCAAACGTGGGGTCAAATGATCTTCCCATCTCAACCTCACTACATAGTTTAGTCTGGCCTTGAACTCACTAAGTATCCCAGTCTGGAGTCAGCAATCCTCCTGCCTCAGCCTCCTGACTAAGTGTGCCATCACACCCAGCTGGGTTAAGGGTCTTTAATCTCCCAAGGGCTGAGGAAGAGGCTGGATCCCTGACCTGCCCCCAAGGTAATGTCTCCCTCCTATCCATGAATCTGCCCTGAGCTCCTCCCTTGTGCACTGTATCCTTCCCTATCCCTATCCCTCTGCATGGTCTCAGAGCCAGCCATCACATTCCTTCTACCCATCTCCCAAATTGGGAGATTCATGATAGAACTGAGGGGTGGTGTGGCTCAATGGGGGATGTGGACTGACCATTCTCCTGGTGTTTCTTTCTAAATTCAGACTCCCAGACTAGCTCTGCTGTGAATACTGAGGCTTACCCAAAAAACCCACACCTTCAAGCCTATCACCAGAAGATTGACAGCAACCTAGGTAAGACTGACAGGTGTGCCAGCCTCCATAAGTGACTTGTCCTCCATGCACAGGGAGCTACTGGTTAGTTGCTCCCTTGTCCTATGTCACTCCCCACAGAATCACTATCGCAGAAATCTATCCACTTCTCTCCTTGTACTTCCTTTAGTTCCCACCAAGCCACCTTTACCTCTTTCTTAGATCCTGACAGCAGCAGGGACCTAAGAATCCCTGTGAGGGCCTTAGCACTGCAGCCTGCATCCCACCACCTGTTCTGTCTTTCCCACCTGGCCACATGGTATTCCCATTTCCTCCCCTGAAATCAGCTGTCCCCGAGGGATGTGGGGAGGGTCCCATGAGCCAACACCATCAAGCGCTTCCTGGCCTGGTAAGAGTTAGCACTCATGTTGGCAAATGGCCAGAGTAATCTTTTAGGAAAGAATTCAGGCAGTACGTTCTTCTGAAACACTCTCGAGGATCCCCCCACAATTCGAGTCCAGGTTTCTTGGCTCAGCTTTTGTCCCCTTCCTACTCCCACCTTTCTTCCCTCATCATTGTGGGCTGCTATGAACCTTGTGGTCCCAGTTAAATCCTCCTCATGTCCCCATCTGCCTGGAGTTTCCTTCCTCCCGGTTCTTTGCAGGCTGACCCCTTCTCATGCCACAAGGCGTGCTTTAGTGTGGCTTCCCCTCAGAGTCACTGGGAACCCCAGTATTTCCATAGCGCGGCTATGAGTAATCCTCTATCTGCAGCTTTATCCATTGTCTTACTGACCGAACCTGTCGATTCCAGGAGGGCATGGGAATGTTGCAGGTACTTGGGTTTTTCAGTTTTTGAGGTAGGTACTGAGGACTGGACCCAGGAATTTACACACACAAGACACACATTCTTGGCTGAGCTTCATTCTCAATCCTTTTTTATTTTTCTTAATTTTGAGACAGTGTCTTACTAACCAGCCCAGCCTGCCTCAGCCTCTCAAGTAGCTGGGATCACTGATGTATATACCACCAGCAGTATTTACATTTTGCCACTACTTTATTCACTGGGCCCAGTAGGAGCACTTAATTTTTTATTTTGCTTGTTTGTTTTATTTGTAAAAGGGTCCTCTATGTAGCCAAAGCTGGCCTTGAACTTACTATGTAGCTCAGTCTGCCCTCCAACTCATGATCCTACTGTATTCCTCCCTCTCCCAGCTCTTTTTTTCTGTCTTCCTTGGATTAAATGATGGTTGTAGTCTAGTAAGAGACTTTTCTTTTTGTTGTTGTTTTCTTGTGTTTTGTTTTGCTGAGAACTGAATCAAGGGCCTTTGCACTAAGCTGCTTTCCCCACCCTTTTTTAATTTTTTATTTTGAGACAGAGTCTCATTAAGTCACTAAGTTTTCCCAGCGGGCTTTAGCCTTTAATCCTCCTGAATCAGGCTTCCAGAGTGCTAGGAATACAGGTGTGTTCCCTTATGCCCATCTTTCTTTTGGCCACATTTTGTAGCTCAAGTAAGAGAAACGGTTATATAGTCGATAAATGTTGTCTTTCTGAGTATTAAAAAATGTTTACATAAAACACGGATTATAGAGGACAGACACAAGGGCAAATAAATAAAAGAACTATATTTCCACCACCCACAGGTCAGCACTGTTATCTTCCTTGGGAATGTTAACTTGTTTCGTTTTGTTTTTCGAGATGGGGTCTTGCTCACTATGCTGCCCCGGTTGCTCTCATACTTCTAGCATTGAGTAATTCTTCTACCTTAACTTCTGAATATCTGGGACTGTAGGCGCGTGCCACCATGCCCAGCCGTTAGCACCTTAGACCTGCATGGTAGGTTTTCCCAGCAGCAGCAGGGAAGAGGACCCATCTCAGTATTTTCCACATCCACAGCTTTCTGCCCCAAGCCCCACCTACCCTTTGCCTTGACAGCCCAGGAAAGCTCAGCCATCTGTTCTGTCCTGTAGACTTAGCCTCCGAAGCCAGAGACTTTTCTTCTCTAATGCAGAAGGTGTGTTTGCCGAGATCTGACTTCTGAGATTAAACCCAAAGAGGCTCCAAAGCCCCTTGTCCTTCATCAAGAGAAAGGAGTGGCAGAAAACCACTTTATCTTTGATGTCTGCTGGCAGGGGAAAGGAGAAGGGAGGCCAAAAAGGAAGCTGAGTTCAAGAAGTGAGCAGGATAAGGGCTGAGGCTGTCCACCACTGTACACTCAGCATTAGCCCTGGCATGCACCCCAACGCACATGGTGTAGAGCCGAGGTGGGGAGGTAGCCAGCTGGCCCTGCTGACACAGAGCCACACTGGCACTTTTATCCATACGCCTCCTCCTTCCCCATACCCTCCCCTTATCTTAGCACTCCTGCAAGCCACCTCTGACTTCCACTTCCTTGCCTCACCAGGCTCTCTCATGTTTTAATATCTTAGTCTAGTTGTTTGCCTGGCCTTTGCTGCATCAGATCCTGAGAAGCTCCCCGATGCCGGAGGTGACCACATAGGTCATGGGTTTCAATAACCTCAAGAAGCATAGAAGCCAAGTAGGGTGGTATATGCTTCTAACCTCAAGACTCGGAAGGCCAAGACAGCTTTGCAAGTTCAAGACCAGCCTGGACTACGTAGTGAGTTCAAGAACAGTCTTGACTTATCTAGAAAAACCCTGTTAGAAACAAAAAGCACCTAAACCAAGAAGCATGAAACCAAAGACTTATAAAACAAAACAAAACTGATTTTGCTTAGAGTTGTGGTACCAGTGATAAATACTTTCATCGGAACTAAGAGGGCTCACAAAGGACCACCTCTTCTCTTTTACCTCTGGCTCTTTCCCAGCCCACTGTTCTCAGTACAAGGGCAGAGAGCAGACTTGGATGTATTCCCCTACCTGAGTGTACATACATGTGCGCAAACACACTTGAGCACACCCACTCTGTGACAAAACCTGGAAGGAGGCAGAATCAGTAGGTAAGACCTGCCAGGGGACACTAGAGTCCCTCAGCATGCCTTTCCCTCACCCCACCCTCTCTTCACATCATTTTGGGATTATAGGCATGAACCACCATGCCTAGCATTCTTTACATCATCTTGTACCAAGTATACTTTTCGTACTCCTAAGGCTGGCCAAGTCCTTGGAGCCATTATCCCTCTTAGAAATGAATGTTAAATTGACCATAGTGGCACATGCCATAGTCCCGGTTCCCCTAAGGCAGGGGAGTCACTTGAGTCCAGGAATGCAGGGCTAGCCTGGGCAATATAGTCAAGACCCCATCTCAGAAAGTCAAAACAAAGAAAAAAAAAGAATATTAAAACCGTGTGGGGCTGGGGATTTAGCTCAGTGGCACCGCCCCTGCCTTGCAAGTACAAGGTCCTGAGTTCGATCCCTGGTACGGGGTGGTGTGGGGGTGGTGACACACACAAAATGAGTGTGGTGGTGCACATATGTAATCTCAGGACCTTCAGGCAGAGGATTGCAAGTTTTAAGCCCAGCCTGGACACCTCAGCAAGACCGTGTCTCAAAATTTTACAATCTTTTTTTCTTTTCAAAATTGTAAAATTTTAGGGGCTGGGAATTTAGTTCAGTGGTTCCACCGCCTGCTTCACAAGCATAAGGTCCTGATTTTGATCTCTGGTACCAAAAAAAAAAAAAAAAAAAAAAATGGTTTTTAAACTTTAAATGCGCTAGGGATGTAGCTCAATGCAAAGACTCTAAGGTCAATCCCTAGTACTACAAAAAGAAAAAGAAAGCAGGGAGGCAGGGAAGAGCAGGGAAGGGGTGGGGGAAAGAAAACCGGAAAGACCTAAAGAGAGAAGTAAGTCAAAGGATTCTACCATCAGAGTAGCTTGTTGTGGCTAATCTGCTCCTAGGCATCTTCCTCTGCTCACCTCAGCTTCTGGTTGAGTCTTGGGCAAGCCAGAACATGCCTAAAACACAGGGACAGGATTTGAATTCAGACCCAGAGGAACTGTCCTAGTTCTTCCATGCTTCATCTTGTACTATACTTTCCTCCTCTGAAACTAAGGCACTTTCTCATCATGTTCAAACCTGAATTTTGACAACAATGGTGTAATCTGTTACAAGAGTAAAACTTTTTTTTTTAACTAAACTTTATTTTATCCCATCCCCCCCAACTCCTTCCCCTCCCTATGTAGAAAAGCTTTGTTTCCATTTTCCTTCTATTTTCACTTTTTTTCTTGTCCCTTCCTTTCCCCCACCCTCCTCTCTTGTTCCCCTTCCCATTTAAGAGTAAAACTTTTGAAGCTGGGTGCTGTTATGCACACCTGTAATCCCAGCCAGCCCTCTGCGAAGTTGAGACAGCAACGTCACAAGTTCAAGCCCAGGTTGAGCAACTTAGTGACCCTGTTTTAAAATAAAAATTTTAAAATGGTTGGGGGTGTAGTCCAGTACAAAGATCCTGCTTTTAATTCCAAGTATCACCACCATCAAGATAGAGAGAGGGAGGGAGAGAGAAAGACAGAGGAGAGGAGCCTTTGACAGAAGTTGTGTGTTTCAGTTACCCAAGGCTCTGCCCACTCAGACCCCCCTCAGTATTGGTTCTTTGACCTGGGGGCCTTGGACTACAGTGTACCTAGACCACTGTTGTCTTCCTGCCCACAAAATAAGCAAAAGACATGGACCAGTGTGGTTCTGAGAATTGCAAGCCAACTGGTAACTCAGCGATTCATGTGTTCATGGCTCTGGAAAGTAGTAGCAATGAATGAACAATGTGGGAAAATATGTACTTAATAACAGGGTTTTCACAGTATTTGGGTCCTATAAAAACATCTGTAGATAATTGTTTTCTGGCAGAATTCCCCAGATAACAGGACAGGGATAGAATCACTCCAGCTGCCACCTGCCAAGTGGGCTGGGGATGCGTCTTCTGAGGAGAGCTTGGGGCTGGAGCAGACAGTGCAGGGGCTCCAGCTAGACAGGTCTGTCTCTCAGAAATGGGGATTCCCCATATTTGCTGCTCCAGTTCTATACCAGATCCAACTGGAGCTAGAGATGGAAGGAGAGCAGGCCCTGCTCAATTCAATCCACTCTGCAGGTTGTTTGGCTCCTAAGGAGCAGGCCAGTATGATAGGCATGGTGGCATATGCTTGTAGTCCCAGGTACAGAGGAGGCTGAGACAAAAGGATTGCTTGAGCTCAGGAGTTCCAGAACAGCCTGGACAAGAGAGTGGCATATACCTCTTCCATGTCTTCACCATGAAGTATGAGAATAGAATGTTTTTCAGGCTATTCTGTTCTTCTCTTTTCTTTGAATACTAACTGATCTTGAAATGTGTAGCCACCTACTAGATCAGTGATGGCAAACCTTTAGAGATCCAAACTGAACCCAAAACCCACTTGTTTATAGTATAGCAAAGTGCCAACAGTTGCAGTTAAACCTGAATACTGAGATTTTAGCTTAGAACAACAACTCTTATCCAGCGCTTAGCTGCTGGGGTGACTTGGTTCACGTGCTGACAGAGAGGGCTCCGCATGCCCACTGTGGCACACATGCCATAGGCTCACCACCACTTCACTACGTGGTCCAAAAGCACCTGAAATTTTGTAGGTCTGTATGCATTTTTTGAAATACTGAAAATGGCCAAGGACATAGCTCAGTAGTACAGCAACTTGCCTACCATGCATGAGGGCTCAATCACTACCACCAGGGGAGAAAAATACTGAAAAGACAAAGAGTTATAACAGTGGTTATCCTGGAGCAGGTGAGCAAAGACGTCTTCTACATTAAGTTCGTACTACTTTTTCTACCCCCTGGTACTGGGGACTGAACCCTTCACAATGAGCTACATCTCCATCCTTTTTTTATTTTGAGACAGGATCTCGCTAAATCACTCCACATATTTTAGAAAATTTAACCAAAGCCCTGGAGCTTAGCTTATTTTAAGAGAAAGAAAACTCAATTATCCAAGTGTTACTAAATACCTGGGAGGAACCAAGAAGCATTTCCTGGTGCCACTGCTGTATCTGCTCAAACCTGCATGTCATTTCCTTCTCTCACAGATGAGCTATCCCTGGGACTGGGCCGCCTGAAGGACATAGCACTGGGGATGCAGACAGAAATTGAGGAGCAAGATGACATTCTTGACCGGCTGACAACCAAAGTGGACAAGTTAGATATCAATATAAAAAGCACAGAAAAAAAAGTCCGACAACTCTAAAGATAGAGGAGTTCTACTCTATTATGATGACAATATTTGAAAGATCTCTTTATAAACTCCCAAGAAATTTCACTTATTATTTTAATGTGTGTTTGCAAATGCTGTCACTGAATAGATCTTAAGAGATTCTTGTTGTGATGAAGAAATGTGTGTCCTCTTTGTCTCGGGGCTGACACCTCCTAAGTTCTTTCAGCAGAATGTTGAGAGTTTGGTTCTGAGCACAGTAGCCCAGCCCTGAATATCTTAGGCCTTTGACTGTCATGCTGGAATAAGTTGAAAAAGTTACATTTTCATGAGTATATGCAAAGATAAAAGCAGAATTTCAGTCTTGCATCCACTGCCCTTCATTTCCCTATTGGCTATCTTTTTTTTTTTTTTTTTTTTTTTTTTGGTACCGGGGATAGAACTCGGGTCCTTGCACTTGTAAGGCAGGTGGCAGAACCACTGAGCTAAATCCCCGGCCTATATTTCTTATTCCTAGACCTTGTGAGTTCAATGTTTGGGACCCTGGGGAGTCCCCTCCCATATTTTTGTACAGGAGACATCGTCTGCATACACAAATGTACCTTGTGTTTCTCTCCTTTCCCTGGAAAAGGATCAGTGTTAGATCTGGAAGTGCAGTGTCGCATTCTTTGCTCTTTTGTTGACAGATGTCACCTCATGCCCTTTGTCGTCGGCATGCATTTTAGTAGAAGGGCTTCAGAGTAACACCTGGAAATGTACAGGGAATTGGGCAAGCCCTTCTTCCCCACATGCCTTCTTATGTTCACCTGTGGTTGGGAGTAGATTCTCCACTGACTCAAGGCCACGTGGCTGACAATAGGACACCCTGTGGAGATTTGGGGAACGAGAGCGTTACTCAGATGTGGACAAGCGGTGGCCTTCCTCCACTAAGCCTGACACCCCACCACTGCCAAGCTTTAGTATGGCAGTGTTTTTTGGGTGCTCAGGCCTCCCGCACCATCAGGACTCCTACTCACTCTTGTACTTCTTCAGGGTGACATTTAAATCATCACTTGGTTCCCTGCCACCCAGTTTTAGGAATAAAACTTCACAAATAATGCTGACCTTATATGAAAGATTTGGCTAAAGAAAAAAAAAACTCATATAATTTTTACTAGCTCAGCTTGTTCTCTGTATTCATTTTATAAAAGGAATCATCTGTAAAAAAAATTGGTTTTTGGTTTTTTGGTACCAAGGATTGAACTCAGCACCTTGCAGTTTCCAGACAGGCAGCAGAACCACTGAGCTAAATCCCTGGCCCATCTGTAAATATTCATTGCAATTGATTTCTAGAATAAAATTAAATTTGGTACCTCTGTCAGAATTATTGAAGCCACAAGTCCCCTATCTTTTTAAAAAATTAGATATTTTGAAGATGGTGAAAGGAATTGATTTTAGCAGGTATGGTAGTGCATGCCTATAATCCCAGAACTTGGGAGGCTGAGGCAGGAGGATTGCTGTGAGTTCAAGGCCAGCCTGAACTACATAGCAAGACCATCTCAAAAAAAATAAAGTAATTAATTTTAATAGTGATAAGTCATAGCACCTGTAATTCCAGCACTCTGGGAGGCTGAGGCAAGAAGACTGATTCCAAGTTTGAGCCAGCTCAGCCAGCGAAAATTAGCAAGACCTTGTCTCCAAAAAGTTAATAATAATAATAAGGGCAAGGCATATAGCTTAGTACAAAGGCTATGAGTTTAAAAATAAATAAACTCATTTTTCTTGCCAAATGGGATCCACAAAACAGATTTCTAAACAGGTGTGGTGGCATATGCCTCTAATCCCAGCACTAGAGAGGCTGAGACAGGAGGATTGCTATGAGGTCAAGGCCAGCCTGGGCTACACAGTGAGCTCAACGCCATCCTGAACTACACAGTGAGACCCTATCTCAACAAAAGACCAATTTCCACGGTTTAGCTGGAAACAAACTGTGCCTTCAAGTAAGTAGCTTTTTCTAACTTTAGGTCAATTATATACTAAGTGTGCTACTAATAAAAAGAAGTCCATTCTCTTTTCGAGGAGACTGTTTATAACATCTAGCACTTTATAATTTAACAGCAGTGGAATGACCTCATGGTTGTCTTCTTTGTATTCTGTAGGACAGGAGACCTGAACTTAAGTGGTGAGAAAAAAGTACAGCACTGCATTTTCTTTCTCATAACTTGTTATTGTGAATATATAATTTTAAATTACACTACACCAATTTAGTAAGTTCACCAGTGTTGTTAAGCATCTTCAGCTCTGATGAATGAAATGATTTGTGTAGAAATTGATGAACCAAGTCATTGTATGTGCTCATGTTTCAGGGAAAGGTTGGGGGCTTTTTGTTTAATCTGTATTGCGACAGCTTGTCCTCCATGTCTTCAACTCTGCAGATGAGCATATTCCATAAAATAAAAGGTGAAGTTTTTCAATCAAATTCTGTCTCCTTCATAGATGTTTTCAACATGTTAGTGGGGATCCTTGTAGAGTCTTCACGTGTTTGGTCCTTAAGCCAAATTTAGAAACCTTTTGGCTGGGGCATATGACTCAGTGGTACAGCACTTACCTTGCATACATAAGGCCCTGGCTTCCATCCCAGCACTTCAAAGAGAAAAAAATGAAAGCTACTCATATCATCAAGAACTGTTCCAGTCTATCTTCGAACTCTTCACTCCTGCAGCAAGACACCAGGCAAACATCTGCATATTTTTTCATTCCTTAGTCATCTGTCACCTCTCTCAGTAAATGGTATCACCTCTCATCTAATATAGTGGCTTGGCAAATTTTTTTTCTTTTGTCCTGGAAATTGAACCCAAGGCATTTGCACTGAGCTACATTCCCCAGCCCCTTTTTTTGAGGGGAGGCGGGTACCAGGTATCAAACTCGGGACATTGAGCTTGTGAGGCAGGCTGCAGAACCACTGAACTAAATCCCAAGCCCTTAATTTTTTTTTTTTTAATTTCAAGACAGGGTCACTAAGTTGCCCATGTTGGGCTCAACCTTTCAGTTTTCCTGCATCAAACTCCTAACTACTGAGATTACAGGCATGCACTTCCACGCCTGACTTTAAACAAAATTCTTTTTTTGGTTTTTTGAGACAGGGTCTCACTATGTAGTTGAGACTGACCTGGAACTCACTATGTAGCCCAGGCTGGTCTTGAACTCACAGCGATTCTCCTGCCTCAGCCTCCCAAGTGCTGGGATTACAGGCGTGTGCCAACACACCTGGCTCAACAAAATTCTTAACAGCCACCTGTTCTAGTTCTTGAACTCACAGCGATTCTCCTGCCTCAGCCTCCCAAGTGCTGGGATTACAGGCATGTGCCAACACACCTGGCTCAACAAAATTCTTAACAGCCACCTGTTTACTCCATTTTCTGTCGCTGTAATTGAACACTACAAACTAAGAAATTTATAAAGAATAAAGATTTATTAAGCTCATGGTTCTAGAAGCTGAGAAGTCCAAGGTTGAGGGGCCACACTAGTGCAGGCCTACTTGCTAATAGAGACTTAAAATTTAGCAAATACCTGTAGAGATATAGAGATTAAATGTTTTAAGCCCACAGGCCAAATAGTCTATCACAGCTATTCAATTCTGCCCTTATAGTACAAAAGCAATCAAAGAATACATAAATGAGTTTATTTATGAACATGGACATTTGAGTGTCAGAAGTTTTTTTTCACAATTCACCGTACTAGGAATTGAACCCAGCACTGAGCTGCAGTCCCAGTCCTTTTTTTTAAAGATGGTCTGCTAAGCCTCTAAATTGCCCAGGCTAGGCTTAAAATTGCATTCCTCTCATTTCAGCTTCCTAGAATGTGGAGATTACAGGTATGTACCACCATGCTCAGCTCATCTTGGAAATTTTCATTTGTCCATGTCTCAGAGGCCACACTGGTTTTGGTGGATATCATCTTTGGACGTCATTGTAAATAAAGAATGATGAAGATTTAAACACAAGCAGTGGGCTTCTGGGGAGATGAGGCACAGGATATTACAGAAGAGGCACAAAAGACTCACGGTGGCCTTTTCCCTGTAAGGGAAGGGCCACAGTGTGGGATGTGGATTGGAATTGACAAGAAAACCAGGAAAGTCCCAAAAGAAAGGCAAGGGAGCCCAACAATGGCACTGATGAAGCCTAAGCAGCAGTGACAGGATCAGATTTGGGATTTATAAGGATCATAAATAAGAGCAAACAAAAACATCCCCAGAAGCCACCTAAATAGAAGATGATAGAACATATTATTACTGTTGCGGCTGTAAAGTTTTCAAACAGCATATAGGGTAATGCTTATGAGATTAACATTATGGGGAAAGAATGGACATAAAATAATTACTGCATACAGTATGGTCCCAATTTTGTGGAAAAGCAAGATTTGAATTTTTTTTAAATTGACTTTTATAACAAGACTGAGTAGGCTAAAGAGAAGACTTTGGAAACTGTCCAGGCAAGACCCAGACGCTGTGGCACATTCCTGTATCCCAGCTACAAAGAAGGCTGGGGCAGGAGGTTCACGAATTTGAGGCCACCCCAGGCAACGTGAAACCCCACCAGAAAAATTAAGAACCGGCCCAGGCAAGAGCTGGAAAGGATCCCCAAGGGATAATAGGACAGGAAGAGGAATAGGAGTTTCCAGGCTTTAATGATTAGACAATGAGGGATGATGGAGAGGCAGAATTTGATGACAGCACCCAGGTTTCTGGCCAAATAAGTTAGCAGACACTGTTTTGTTGTTGTTCTGTTTGTTTTTGAAGTGCTGGAGATCTAATCTATAGCCTCATAGAAGATACACAAGCACTCTACCACTCTACTCCAGCTCTATTTTGTTTTCTGAAACCCGGTCTACGTAGTTCAGGCTGCCCTTGAACTCACTGTGTAGCCCAGGCTGGCCTTGAACTGAAGATCCTCTTCATGCCTCAGCCTTCCAAGTGCTGGGATTACAGGCGTGCGCCACCCCACCTGGCTCCTCGGCTCTTTTTAAAAACATTTTTATTTTGAGCCAGGTCTTGCTAAGTTGCCTAAGGATATGTGCAGCAGCACACATCTATAGTCCCAGCTGTGAGGTCAAGACCACCCTGCACAACATGGCAAGACCCCATCTCAAAAGACAAACAGGCTGGGAGCCTAAGTCTGTGGTAAAGTGCTTGCCTAGAATACATGAGACACTAAGCCTGATCCTTAGCACTGCCAAAGGAAGGCGGGGGTGGGGTGGGGGCAGAACGCCAACGAGAGGTGCTCAACATCCTGAACTATAATACAAAAGTGCGCTAAACGTTTTTAAGTGCACTCAACTCCATGAGGGAGTTTCATGGAGTGGCATGGGTGTGGAGTGAATGTTCAGCAAGAAGAAGGCAATTACTCTCGTAAACTTGGCTGTGAAGGAGAAAGACAGGGTGATCACCTAGGAAGGAGGTGGAGAACAAGATCGCAAGAGATAACTGGCGTGATGGTACGTTCCTATAATTCTAGCACTTGGGAGGCCAAGGCAGAGCCCACAAGTTCAAGGCAAGCCTAGGCAACTTAGCAAGAACTTGTCTCAAAATAAAATAAAAATTACAAATGAGGGGGAATCTGGGGATGTAGCTCAATTTAAAGGTTTTACATTCAGGGCCAGGAATGTAGTTCAGTGGCACCACACCTGCCTTCCAAGTGCAAAATCCTGAGTTCAATCCCTGGTACAAAAAAAAAAAAAAAAAAAAAAAAAAAAAAAAAAAAACCCAAGGGAGAAATGGGACTTTGTATAAAGGGCAAAGGGGAAAGAAGATTAGGGAAAAAAATGAGCCACATACTCAAAAAGAGAAAATTCTTTCCTCAAAGAAAGAAGTGAAGAAAGATAGTGGGCATACATATTGTGATTCCTGGAGCTTCCAGGTATACTGAAGTACACAAACTAGATGGATTTTGCAACAGTTCTGGAGGCTGGATGTCAGCTGGGTTATTTCTGAGTAGAGAAAGCTCTGTTCCAGACCTCCTTATCCTGTAGAGGACAATCTCTGCTATCTCTTTGTATCTTTTTATTTTATTTTTCCTGTTGTTTTTTATCTCCTTCTATCTTTATATCACCATCTCTATCTCTGTGTCTAAATGTACCGTTTTTAGAAGGATACCTATTGTGACCTATTCAAGGCCCGATCAACAATCACAGCCAGCCTGGGCAACTTAGTGAGACCTCCCTAATGACCTCATTTTTAGTTGGTCACCTCTCCAAATAGTGTCTCATTCTGAGGTACTGGGGATTAGGACATTAATATAGTAATTTGGCAGGGGAACCACAGTTCAACCCATTAAAGATCCAAATAAATTTGTAGTTGGAAGGAGCTGCCACCTGACAGTCTTTGCAAGGTTGATCGAAGCTTGGTAGAAGCTGAAGTAGAAGACAGGAGAGATCAATCACCAAAGAATAGACTCTTGCAGACCCAAGTGAAATGGGGGACTAAGAAAGACATCAGTAAGTAACACATCTCACACATTTTAAAAAGTAGAACTAGATTTCAAGTCACCAGTTTCATGACTGCTTGTCAGCAGATAGCAGAGGCTCTCACAGTTTGGCTGGAGTTCAAGAGATAACTTCTCAAGCCATATGTGGCGATCCATACCTGTAACCCCATCACTCAGGAGGCTAATGCAGGAAGACTGCGGTGACTTCAAGGCCATCTGGCTTACACAGTTCAAAGCCAGCCTGAACTACACAGCGAGACCTCGTCTCAAAACAACAAAATGACCAGGCTTTGCTATCCCTGTGCTAGCTAGCAAACTCAAGGAAAGAAAATAAAAACTCAAAGCTCTGACCTCAGGTCTAAATTAAAGGTGCAGTTCCTTAACCAGGATCAGAGAGCAAAAGTCCAGGTCGAGGAAAGAAAGCAAAACTACTTGGCATTGATCTTTGCACTTTAGTACCTTTAACTGTCCCAGAAGAATAACCGAAGTCTAGGCATGACCTGACTTAAAGGTAAGAATTTTTAAAAAAAAAAAAAAAAGCTAAGAGCAGAGAGTGAAGCGTGCCATTAAAGATAGGAAAGAAATTGCTTACCCTAGAGAGGTAGCCCTTAAAGGGATACAGCACCCAGAATTCAAAGGCAAACCTTTGAACCAAGAGCACCTCAAGGCCATTTAGAAATTAAATCAATCACTTCTTGTATATATAGAAGATCAAGTGAAATGAAAACCAAATTATATTGTGGATTGGTTTCCACAATACTAAACGCTAAGATGTGTTTAGTTTCAATTCTCAAAGACGGGGTACTGCGGATCGCGTTATTCCACTATTTGAAAACCTTGACTGGCTCCTTCTGTGGTTATAACAGAAGTCATCTAGGGAAGTCAGCCAGCTTTAGCAGCCCATGACACAAACTCCATGGGCAGCTTCAGATGTGGTGCGTGCATGTCCACAGGAACAGAGGTTTTTTACTTTCTTGCAGATGCTAACCAAGATCCCAAGAAATTTTAAAATGAGAAGGCCATGAATACTTCTTTACATCACGAAATTAAATTGTCAGACAATTTAAGGTGGAATATGAGTCCCCTAAAGATGGGATTTCAGGAGCATCGTGCCTAGCACGGAGTAGGTAGAACTGTTTTTTGCTAAATGAATAGTAACAGGAAGAAGAGGAAAGAAAAGGATAGTATGGAGGAGAAGCAAGAGGGCAAGAAAGTAAAATTCTCAGCACAATGTTAAAGCTTAGTTTTTCTATAGGAAGGCTATTGAGGAGCCCAGTTGAAATCAGTTTGGGCAGGGGCGTGGCACATGGTAGAATGTTTCCCTATCACACACAGGACCATGGGCTTAGTCCCCAGCACCCACACATACACACAAAACACTGAGCACCACCAAGCAGGACCACCTGTTATTCACCTTTCACCTTTGCGCTCCCAGTCTTATCTCCCAGAAAATGCCCAACACAGGTATGGTGAGTTTACTCAGCCCTGGGAAAGGGCTTCTTTGAAGTGGACAGGGTGGCACATGCCTGTAATCCCGGAACTCCAGAAGCAGATACAGGAGGATCATTTCAAGTTCATGGCCAACCTGGGCTACATAGCAAGTTCAAGACCAATCTGGAATGCATAATGAGGCCCTATCCCTCAAAGGGAGAAAGGAAGGAAAAATGGGAGGAGAGAAGGGAAAGGAAAGGAAGGAAGGGAAAGCAAGCTTACTTTCCTAAGACCCAGCAAGGGGAAGTTTTAGTCCAACATGTTCTTGATAGTCTACCTACCCCAAAATAATTTTTCCTTCTTCAATGGCAAAGCCACAGTATTTGTTGCTGTTGGTTTTGTTTGTTTTTAAAATGGGAGTCTATGTTGGCCTCTAACTTGCCATCCTTCCAGGTAACTGAGATCACAGATGTGTCATCGCCCTGGCAAAGCCAGTCTTATGTGGACTAAGCAAAGCACACATGGTTCCACTCCTGCTATCCTCGCCTTAGAAATGGGCATGTGAGTCAGTGTGGTGGGGATGCAAAGGACGATCTCTCAGAAAAGTTTCTCAGGGAGTGTTCTTCGCTTTTAAAAAGGGAAGCAGGGGAAGCCAGGGATTTAGCTCAGCGGTGCCACATCTGCCTTGAAAGCACAAGGTCCCAAGTTGGATCCCCAGTACCACACACACACAAAAAAAAGGAAACAGAGCATGTATGGTATGGCACATGCTTGTAATCCCACTATTCAGGATCGCCATGAGTTCAAGTCCAGCTTGAACTACATAGTGAGACCTTGTCTCAAAAGAAACAAAATAAAACAAAAATAAAAAGGGAAACAGGAACCGGGCTTGGCACACACCTGTAGTCCCAGTATTGTGGTGGGCTGAGGCAGGAGGATCACAAGTTCAGCCCAACTAAGATGAGGCCATCAACAAAGGATTCCCAACTTATGGGAAAGAAACAGTAAAAATTTTGGAAAATTTCAAATAGAATAACTCATCAGAATTTCTGCACAAAAAGGAAATGAAGCTATAAAACAAGTTCCCATACAAGAAAGTTTACTAGTGGTGAGTTCAAAATAAATTGAGTTTGATTGTAGTTGCTGAAGAAAGGTGTCCAAAAAAACATTTTTTAGACTATTAGCTTTTAGTGTGAAAGTTCTATAGACTTAAGGATATGCTGGGGATTTAGCTCGGTAGTACTGTGCCTGCCTCACAAGTGTAAGGTCCTGACTTCGATCCCCAGTACTGGGAAAAAAATAAAAAAGACCTAAGAACACAGGGAAGACTATGAATGATCACTTTAAAAACAAAGCAAAGAGCTAGACATGATGGCACACATCTGTAATCCTAGTACTCTGGAAGGCTAGGGCAAGAGGATCACAAGTTTAAGTTCAGCTTTCACAATTTAGTATTGTAGACTCTCTCAGAGTAAAAGAAAGAAAAGAAAAGCTATACCTTCAACTCTTGGAGTATCTACAGACAAGTTTTTTTTTTAAATAATATACTGGGAATTGAACCCAGAGCCTTCTCACTGAGCTATATCCCCACCACTTTTATTTATTCAATAATATTTTTTGAGATAAGGTCTTACTATGTCATTCAGGCTGGCCTTAAACTCACTATGTAGCCCAGGGTGGCCTCACACTCATGGTGCTCCTTCTGCCTCAGCCTCCCAAGTGTTAGGATTATAGGTGTGTGCCACCATACCTGGCCCCCTTTTTTTAAATTTGAGATAATGTCTAAGTTGCCCAGGCTAGGGTTGAATTTGCAATTCTTCTGCCTCAGCTTCCCAGAGTACTAGGATTATAGGTGTGTACCACACACCTGCAAAACTATATCCAGAGAAGTTGAAAAAAAACACTAATTCAATATAAACTACCTGTTGGGCTGGGCATTGAGCTTAGTGGTTCCACTGCCTGCCTCACAAGCACAAGGACGTCTAAGTTGCCCAGGCTAGGGTTGAATTTGCAATTCTTCTGCCTCAGCTTCCCAGAGTACTAGGATTATAGGTGTGTACCACACACCTGCAAAACTATATCCAGAGAAGTTGAAAAAAAACACTAATTCAATATAAACTACCTGTTGGGCTGGGCATTGAGCTTAGTGGTTCCACTGCCTGCCTCACAAGCACAAGGACCTGAGTTTGGTCCCCTGTACCATAAACAAACAAACAAACAAATAAATGAAAAAGATTAGGATACACACACACACACACACACACACACACACAAACACACATACTGGCAAGGAATCTGCTAATATGTATCACAACTGGTGAAAAAGATGCCTGAAGTAGAAAGTCTTAGTTTAACTAATTTATAAAGTTCTAGAAAGTGTAAGGTATTGTCTTAGTTACTTTTCTCATTGCTGAGACAAAATACCCAATAGCCAAAGTTAAAGGAGGAAAGGTTTATTCACAGTTCGTAGGGGTTTCAGTCCATAGTCGGCTGACTACAAGGCAGAGTGGCACATGACAGAGGGCCAACAGTTCATGGCACACTGATGGTAGCAAAGCAACAAGGGACCTTAACAGTTATCTTTCTGGCCCTTTTATCCTCTGTCTAGGCTACTGGGATTAGGGTGTTGCCAAACCGGTTAATCAGTGGACTGATTTAGTAATCACACATCCTTAATCCGAACACAGCACCATGAACCAGTCACACACTCTAGATACAGCCACCTCTGAAAAAGCCCTACATGGGGCTTTGGGAGGACATCCAAACACAAGCCATAATCAGTATTCAGTGCCTACAGTTACTCATTATTCATATGGAACTTGTCTGAAGAAAATATTTCAATCTATACTGTGTTACCAAACTAGAAAATTTTTCCATTAGCTTTATTGGTACATTTTAGGTACACAATATGCTGGCATTCATTACTGGGAATATGAACCTTTACATAATATATCTTGGTTCTTATTGTTTTCCCCATTCCCCTGTCCTCTGTTCAACCTCTCCACCCTTACCTATTTACAAAGACTTTCTTTCCCTTTTTTTCCTCTTTTCATATTTATTCCTTTCACATCTTTCCTTTCCCCTACCCTTCCCACTTCCCCTTCCCCTTTGGGCCTTTTCTTCCTATTTCACATTATCTATCATACAGTTTGATCTTTATTTACACTTTCAGTTTATCACACCAAAGAAACTATTCTGTATTTGCACATGTGTCCTATTTATTTCACTTAAGAGTATGGCCTCAATGTACATCCATTTAGCTATAAATGTCCCTAGTTTCTCATTCTGTATGGCTGAGTAGTACTCCATTTTAATTTTTAAAAACACACATTTTCAGGCTGGGGATTTAGCTCAGTGGTTCCACCGCCTGCCTTGTAAACACAAGGACCGGAATTTGATCCCTGGTACCAAACAAAACAAAACAAAAAACGTTTTCTTTGTCCAGTCTCCAGTTGAAGGGCAATTGGGCTGTTTCCAAGTTTTAGCTATTACAAACTGTGTCACAATGAACATGGGTGTGCATATATCAATGTGGTATGCTTTTTTAAATTTTTCTGGGAGATAACCCACAGAGGAATAGCTGGGTCACAATGAACATGGGTGTGCATATATCACTGTGGTATGCTTTTTTAAATTTTTCTGGGAGATAACCAACAGAGGAATAGCTGGGTCAAATAAAACTTCTAATCCTAGTTGTTTGAGGCATCTCCATACTGATTTCCACAGCAGTTGCACCAGTCTGCACTCCCACCAATGGTGGAGAAGGGTTCCTGTCTCCCCACAGCCCGACCAGCATTTGTTACTGGTTGATTTCTTGATAGCAGCCATTCTTTCTGGGGTGAGGTGGAATCTCAGCATTGTTTTCATTTGCATCTCTTGAATGACCGTATGTTTATTTGCTATTTCTACTTCTTGAGAATGTCTCTTCATTTCAGATGCCCATTTTGGGCGTTGGGTCTTTCAATTTGGGAGGTCTGATTTTTTAAAGTTCTTTATATATTCTAGATAGTAAACCTTTGTCTGAGGAACAGCTGGTAAAAATATTTTCCCACATTGTGGATTGTCTCTTCATGCTGTGGTGGTTTCTCTTGCTATGCAAAAGCTTTTTTTTTTTTTTAATTGAGTTTATTGGTACATTTAGGGATACAGTACAGTTACATTCATTGTTGGGATCATGTACCTTTACATGGCAAGTCTTGATTCTCATTTTTTCCCCTTACCTCTGCCCTCCCTTCACCCCCTCCTCCCCTCCCCATCTACAAACACTTTATTTTCATCTTTTCATTCTCTCACATTTTTTTCTAAAAGCTTTTTAATAAGAGATCCCACTTGTTCTTTGTGCTAGCTGATGTGCAACTTAGGTTTTGTTCATGAAATCTTTTCTAAACCAATGCCTTCAAGAATCTACTTAACCTCTTTTCCAGCCAGTTTAGCATTTGTTTTAATATCTAGATCTTTAATCTGTTTCAATTTTAGTTTCGTGCATGGAGATATAGACGAACTTTTAATCTTTGTCAAGCTGAAACCCAGTTCTTCCAGCACCATTTATTAAAGAGGCTATCTTTCCTCCAGTGAGGGTGTTTGGCTCCTTTGTCAAAGATGAGGTGGCTGAGTGTGTCTGAAGTTGTTTCTGCATCTTCTAATCAGTTTCGTTGACCCTAGGGTCTGTGTCTTTGCCAGTACCATGCAGCTTTTATCACAGTAGCTTTGTAATATAGTTTCAAGTTGGGGATTGTGATACCCTCTACCTTGTCTTTTTTGCCTAGAATTGCCTTTGCTATTCTAGGTCTCTTGTTCCAAATGAATTTTTGGATTGTTTTTTCAAGTTCTGTAAAATATATTGTTGGAGTTTCAATTGGTATTGCATTGAATCTTAGAAATTTTGGACATATGGTCATTTTTACTATATTGGTTTTCCTACCCAGGAGAAAGGGATGTGTTTCCATTTTCTGATATCTTCTTTGACCTCTATTTTCAGAATACTATAGTTTTCAGAGTAGAGCTCTTTGACTTTGTTGATTAGGTTGATTCGTAGATATTTAAATTTTTTGGATGCTATTGTGAAAGGCGTTGTTTCTTCAGTTCCTCTTTCAGTGAGCTATTGATTTTTGTGCATTGACTTTGTATCCAGCTACTCTATTGGATTTGGTTATTAAGTCTAGAAGACTTTTGGTGGAGTTCTTGGGGTCTTCTATGTAGCGTATAATGTCATCTGCACATAATGACAATTTAACTTCTTTGTTTCCTATCTTTATTCTTTTTCTTTCTCTTTTCTAACTGCTGTGGCTAAACTATATTGCATAGGAATGGTGATAGTGAATATCCTTCTTTTGTTCCTAATTTTAATGTGAAGGATTTCAGTTTTTGACCATTTAGTTTAATATTGGCTGTTAGTTTTTCATAGATGGCTTTTATCAGGTTGAGGTAGAGATCATCTATTCCAATTTTCTGTAGGGTTTTTATCATGAATGTGTGTTGGATTTTGTCAATCACTTTTTATGCATCGAGATTACCATATGGGTTTTTTTCCCTTAGCTATATTAATATTGTGTATTACATTCATTGATTTGTATGTACTGAACCATCCCTGCATCCTTTGGATGAATCCCACTTGGTCTAGGTGTATGATCTTCTGAATGATCTTCTGCATTCTGTTTGCCAGTATCTTATTGAGAATTTTCGCATCTATGTTCCTTAGTGAGATTGGCCTATAATTCTCTTTTTTGGTTGGGTCTTTCTCTGCTTTTGAAATCATGGTGATGCTTGGGAGTATTGAATTTGGGAGTACTGCTTCCCTTTCGATTTTATCAAAGAGTTTAAACAGTAGTGGCAATAGTTCTCTAAATATCTTCTAGAATTCGGCAGTGAAACCATCATAACCCAGGCTTTTCTTCAGTGGTAAG
Organism: Fukomys damarensis; assembly: GCF_012274545.1. Classification (NCBI taxonomy): domain Eukaryota; kingdom Metazoa; phylum Chordata; class Mammalia; order Rodentia; family Bathyergidae; genus Fukomys; species Fukomys damarensis. The sequence continues at coordinate 24,976,806 of NW_022900946.1, read as the reverse complement.
TCTTTCATTACATTTTCAGTTTCATTGATTGATATTGGGTTGTTTAAAATTTTTCAGTCTTCTTCATTAAACTTTGGTAATTCATATATATCTAGAAATCTGTCCATTTCTTCTGTTTTCCATCTTACTGGCATATTGGTTCTCAAAGAAGGTATTGATGATCCTCTGGATTTCTTCTGAGTCTGTTGTAATTTCACACTTTTCATTCCTAATTCCATGGATTTGGGTCTTCCCCTCCCCCACCACGTTTTGATAGGGTTGGCTAAGGGTTTGCCAATTTTGTTTATTCTTTCAAAGAACCAACTCTTTGCCTTTTTTTTTTTTCATCTTCTTAGCCTCTATTGCACTGATTTCTTCTCTGGTCTTTATAATTTCCTCCCTTGTATAAGCTTTGGAGTTCTCCTGCTCTTCTTTTTCTAGAAGGTTGAGGTTCCGCATAAGGAACAAAACAGATATACTCAGTGACAGCGTGCTTGCTTAGTTAGTCTGGGGCTCTAAGCTTGATCCCCAGCACTACAAAAAAGAAAAGAACAAAACTGTTCTTTTTAGTATATTTAGTGATACATCATTATATTTTGAATCAATCAATAAAATTTTATAGAAGTTTTTCATTACACAAGTACCTACATAATATCCTTGATTTAGCCAGCTGTGGTTGGTGGTGCAATTCTGCAATTCCAGCTGCTTGGGAGGCTGAGTGACGTAGACCAGAGTCCAGGTGAGCATGGGCAACACAGCAAGATCTCATCTCAATAAGAGGGAAAAACAATCACTGAATATCCTTGATTTTCCTCTTGGTCCAAAAAGCCTAACATATATACTAGCTGGCAGTAAACATTTTCTGAGCCCTGGTTCAGAGTTACATAGAACTGGCTTTTTTTTGTGTACCAGGGATTGAACTCCGGTCTTTGTGCTTGCAAGGCAGGCGACAGGACCACTCAGCTAAATCCCCAGCCCCAGAACTGGCTTAAGTGTGAGAAGGAATCCATGACTCGTAGTCATGGATCATTTCCTGCTTAGAAATAATGATGTGTCAGTGTTCTGAAATCCAGGGGAAACAAGATTATTTGCCTATCAGAACAGAAGTAGCTAAGTAACAAGAAAGTGGATCACTGCAAGTTAAGGCCAGCCTGAGCTACACAGTAAGTTCTAGGCCAGCCCAAACTACATAGTGAGATCCTATCTCAAAAAACAAAACAAAAGAAAGTAATCATTGAAGAGTTGACCAAACAATTAAAATTATATTAGAAAATGGTGATGCTATGCCTAGTGGTGTGTTCATTCACCCAGCTACTGAAGAGGCTGAGGCAGAAGGCTCACGTGAGCCCACCAGCCTGGGAAATATAGTGAAATGCTGTGTCAAGGGGGAAGGAGGGATGCATGAGGCCCTGGATTCAATCCCCAGTACCAAAAAAAGGAAGGAAAGAACATGGCAAGAGGTACCATGTACTAAAATGAGCTAAGAGTGGTGGCATACATCTGCAATCCCAGCACCCTGGCATACTGAGGCAGAAGAATCAGAAGTTCAAGCCCAGCCTGGGCAACTCAGCAGTGACTTAGCAAGACCCTGTCTCAAAAAAGAAAGGACGAGGGATGCAGTTTAGTGTGAAAACCCTAGGTTCAATTCCCAGTACCACACAAAATAATCAATCAATCAATCATTTGGACAAAAGATCAGGGGTTTTTTGTTTTTGTTTTTTGTTTTATATCAGTGTTTTTTACAGTGGTCAAAAGGGCTCCTGGATAAGGCAACTAAGTCTAAGTCAGAGACAGCATCCCATGAAAGAAATGACTTTCTGGGCCCGGTGGCACACACCTGTACTACATGTTTAAAGCCAGCCTGAACTATAGTGAGACCCTGTCTCAAAAAAAAAAAAAAAAAAAAAAAAAAAAAGAAAGAAAGAAAGAAAGAAGCAACTTTGAGGGATGGAGGGGTGATAGAGATGTGTAACACAGGGCTTTGCACATGCTATGCAAGGGCTCAAGCCCTGAGCTACACCCAACTCAGAAATGATATTTTTTTTGGTACTGGGGATCAAACTTGGGTCCTTGCGCTTGCAAGGCAGGTGGCAGAACCACTGAGCTAAACCCCCAGCCCCAGAAATGATTATTAAATTGATAGCTTGGTATGTAAAATTATAATTGGGGTTGGAAGGGAGCACAGTGATAGAGTACTTGCTTAGGATGAATGAGGCCCTAAGTTCAGTACCTAGCAACATACACACAGTTATAATTGGGATATGATTACTGTTTCATAAGTATTATAGCAGCAAAGTAATAGAGTGGAAGGAAAAAAGAAAAGCATCAGTTAACCAAGGTGTCTGTTCTGGGGGTATCTCAGTGGTAGGATATTCATCTATAAAATGCAAAGTTAGTTCAATCCCCAGCATTGAAAAATAATTGCTCAAAAATGGGAGACTAAGTACAGATGAGAGAAAATTTACTGCATAGAAACACAAAGAAATCATGAAGTCAAGTTAGTAAACACAATAGAAATGGAACAGGTCTTTCTGTAGAGAGCATATGAAGACTGATGATCTTATCAATTCACTGAAATAAATATATCACGTAATTCCATATCTACATTGTCATGCCACTTCTATTCTTAGCATCATTGCTAAAAAGGAATCAAGGGCAGAAGGAAGGGACAGAAGTTTATTCTCTGTGTCTTATGTAAGAAAGCAGTCTGGGAAGACTGCCAGGCCTTAATTGTTGCCCAAAGGACTGGTAGAGAGAAGAAAAAGTCAATAATAGGTTCCAAAGTTGTAGCCTCTGCAGAGGCAGCATCAGAACTTGGGAGTAAAGAACCCAGACAAGTTGCTCAAAAAGTCTTTTTGATTCTTTGAGTCTAGACTATTATTATCATAGAAAACAGGAACCTAAGTATAATATCACCTGGAAAACCTGGGAATAAGCAAGGTAAGATAGAATCATAAGCTGTATGTTACAGCCCTTCTTTCATGCTTCCATTGCTGCATCTCCACTCACTTCCATTTTGTTGTCTCTTAGTATTTAGGTATGTTTTTTGGAGGAAACTTTAGAAAGTTTGTCTTGTGAGTGCTAAATAATCATAAAGGGCTTGTGTGTGTGTGTGTGTGTATCTGTGTGTGGTACTGGGGATTAAACCCAGGGCTTTTGACCTGGTTGGGCTTGAACTTGCGATCTTTCTCCCTCAGCCTCCCAGAATGTTGGGATTAATAGCACATACCCGGGGGAGGGAAGGAAAAGGATTAAAAAAAAAAAAACTAGCTGTAGTATGTACATGTACCCACTCCCCAAGGTGATTGTAAACTACATGTACTCCACCCACTCCCCAAGGTGATCGTAAACTACATGTACTCCAAACATGTACTCATAAAAAATTTTTAAAACTTAGAAAAACCAGCATGTACTATTATGACAAGTAGGAGATTATTACTTTAAATTTTTATTATAAAAAAAATCAAACAAATAGTACACACTTGAGTAAATACCAAATAGTTTCTCTGGTGTGAAAAAGTAAAAAATGGAAACAAAGTCTTTGTAAATAGGGAAGGGTGAAGGGGGTGAGGCATGGCAAAGGGTATGGGAAAAAACAAGACCCAAGACATATCATGTAAAGGTACAAGATCCCAATGATAAATGTAACTGTATTATTTGCTTTAAATGTACAAATAAATTAAATGGGGAAAAAATTCCAAACATAAAAATAGAATATAATTAGGGCTGGAAATTTAGCTCAGTGGCAATGTGCCTACCTCACAAGTGTGAGGTCCTGAGTTCGATTCCCAGTACGCCCCAAAATAGAATATAATTCACACACACACACACACACACGCGCGCGCGCAACCCAGCTTTAACAATATCAACAACCCATTCTCTTTTTTTTTTTTTTCTTTTTTGAGGGAGTAGGTTTGAGGCAGGGTCTTGCTTTGTAGTTCAAGCTGGCCCTGAACTCACTATGTAGTTCAGGTTGGCCTGGAAACTTGAGGTGATCCTCCTGCCTTAGCCTCCTGAGTGTTGGGATTGCAGGCATGTGCCACCATACCTGGGCACATGACCATTCTTGTTTTACCCTACATCCTATTTCCCTCTGGACGGTTCCAGAGAGGTATTTTAGTCTATCTGTAAGAAATCTTAAAGGAGGAAATAGGCATTTTGGCAGTAGAATGGTGGTATCACCTGAAATCTACGTCAACTGTGAGATAAATACAGCCATCCTATTTCAAGACTAACACTCCCCTCTAACCCCCCTAAAAAAGACTAATACTCCCTTCTGTGACTAAATTTTACTTTGAATGAAACTGTTATGGTTTAGGTCTAATGTTCCCTCAAAGCTTCATCCAATCATAGATGGCTTTTTCAATGGTGGCTGAATCTAGAGTGTGTGATGCTGGGATTAAGGGCGTGTGATTACTAAACTACTACACTGATTGGTTTGGCACCACCTTAATCCCAGTAGTCTAGATAAAATAAAAGGGGCAGAAAGATACTGTTAGGGTTCCCTTGTTGCTTTGCTACCTTTGGTCCAGAGTGAACTGCTGCCCCTCTGCCATGTGCTACCCTGCCTTGGAGCCAGCTTACGGACTCAAACCTCTACAAAACATGAGCTAAACAAACATTTCCCTTTTAATTTTAGGTGTCAGGTATTTTGTCTTAGCAACAAGAGAAAAGTAACACAGAAAGGAAGGCATATGTCAGCGATAGAGAGTATGCTTAGTCTACAGGTTCAAGCTTCAGCACCCCCCACCAAAGTTACTTTCTTTGTACTGGGAATGTAAACATGTACCAATATGCCCAGCTAAAAAAGTTACCTTGTAGGACCTCATCTTTCCTCTCGTCATTTTGTTTGTTTTGCAGTACTGATTATTGAACCTAGGGTCTGCCTTATACTGGGCTACATCCCCAGCCCATTTATTTACTGTAGTGTGGATTGAACCCAGGCCCTTCACACTAAGCTACATTCTCTGCCCCTTTCAAGACAGGATTACATTTAAATTGCTAAATTGCCAATACTAGGCTCAAATTTGTGATTCTCCTGTGTCAGCCTCCCAGAATGCTGAGATTACAGGTATGTGCCACCATGCCCAGCCTTTTCTTTTATTTTTTGAGACAAGTTCTTGCTCTGTAGTGCAAGCTGGACTTCAACTCACTAAGTAGCCCAGGCTGGCCTTGATTCACCATGATCCTCATGCCTCAGCCTCCTCAGTGCTGGAATTACAGGTGTGTGCCAGAGGATGACCAGGAGTTTGCATTTGAGGTCAGCCTGGGCTACATAGTGAATTCAAGGACAGCCTACATTATAAAGCAAGACCCTGTTTCAAAAAAAAAGTTTCTTAAAAATTTTGAGACAGAGTCTCCCTAAGTCACTAAATTGCCCATGGTGGGCTTGAACTTTTGATCATCCTGCCTCAGACTCCCAGAGTACTGAAAAAGTAGACATGTGCCATCATGCCCAGCTAAAAAAAGTTACTTTGATCACTTCTCAGCCTTCTAGCCAAGATCAAGTGTAAAAAGTTACTCTGAAAGATGTTTTCCTATCTGCAAAACAGAAAATGGTCTAAATCATAGGCAGTTGCCAGAGTGAAATATAGGACTTTGATCTCGAATCAAAAGATTTAAAGATTTCCGGAATTCCCTCTTGCACATTTATATAACCTGAAACCACTTAAAAAGGTCTGAGCCTCTGGATTACCTGTAAAAGTGATACTTCATGGGACTTTGGCTAAATAAAACAATGGATTCTATAAAGTTCTGTGAGTTGAAAAGTACCATGTAAATTAGGTATTACTATTGAGTTCTTAAGTGAAAGATTACTGAATTTTTTAGCTTACAAATTAGGAAAATAGTGATGCTACTGATAGAAAAAGGGAAGTTGAAATGTACAATGTAATCCAAATGGAAGATTAAAGAGAAAGGGAACTAGGGAGCTAATAAACTTTAGTTCCAAATATGTTTTACTTATATATTTTTAAATTTTTTTATAACAAGACTTGAACTCAGGATCTTCACTTGCCAGGCAGTTGTGGGCACAACTGAGCTACTTCCCAGCTCAATTTTTTTTAGCTTTTGAGACAAGGTCTTACTGTACAGTTCAGACCAGCATTGAACTCACTTTGTGGCCTGGGCAGGGCTCTAACTCGTAGCAATCCTTCTGCCTCAGTTTTCCAAGTGGTGCAATTACAGGCATAGACCACCATGCCTGGCTATTTTTTAAAAATATACATGTTAACTGAAAACAATTACAGTCATCTTACTGCCTTGCCTTACTTTTCCTAAACTACATTTTCACTTTTGTCTGGCTTCTTCGCATTTTAGCCACCTACATTCAAAACCCATTCATTATGTGCTGGGTACTGTGGCAGGAAGTAAGAATACAAAAATTAATAACACTACAGTCTGTCTCCAAAATGCTCAGATTAGGAAAGGAGGGGTACTATTAGGTAATTATAACAGGTTGTGATAAGAATTAATTTAGGCTGTAACTACAGTTTGCCTAATAATCACAGGCTATGGTCAGTTTTCATTCTACTTTTAGAACATAGGTGTTTTGAGTCAAAAGAAGTGACACAGTGTTCATAATTATTACTAGTCTAGAGACAAAGGTGCTATAAAGGGCTGGGGATTTAGCTCAGTGGTTCTGCTGCCTTCCTTGCAAGTGCAAGGTCCCAAGTTCAATCCCCAGTACCCCCCCCCAAAAAAAAGATGGCAAAAAAGTGCTAAGAGAATGAGAAGGTATATTTGGACAGGTAAAAGAAAACTATGTACGTGTTACAGGCGCTAAACCAGTGGGGGGGGGTCCCAGAAAAGAGATTTTTCTAAATACATATGCTAGGTACATCAAAGAGAGTATCTTCCATGAAGATCACCAACAACCTTCAGAATGTTAGTCCTAGTCAAAACAAGGGTAGAAGCCAGATCAAGCCGGCTGGACAAGGAGTGAATTATGATGTAATGCTAAATCTAGCCATGAAAAAAGCTAGAAAATCAAGTGGAAAATTTTCTCCCCAACCTCACCCACTCACAGAGAGATCTACTCACACTTTTAAACTACGGAGTTAAAGGCTCAGGTTGAGAGTGAATGAATAATGGAAAATTCTTATAACACTGCTTAGCATGTGGCAGCCTCTATACCAAGCATTTTACATGTATTAGCTTGTTTTATATATTTATTTCTACTTCGGAGGTAAATGCAGTTATTACCCCCAAGGTCACCCAGCCAGTCACCTGAGTCAGGATTTGAACTCAGGCAGTATGTTTCAAATTCTGTGCTATTCAAATTGCACCTGAGACTAATACAACATGAAAGCATCACTAGAGAAGATGAAAACATGGTTATGCTGAGTACACATATGCCCTTTAGCTTGCCCTAGGGTAGACATCACCTATCACCATACCACCTAGGATTTGTTGAACTTGGGGGATACAAAAGGCCAAAATGAAATCCCATGGGCAGAGGGATCTGGGTTATGCTTTCTTGTCTACCCAATTGGGGTATATTATTACCAATGATCAGCTGCTAGTGGCTTGATTATTCACAGAAGCCCATTCATTCAACAAATATTTAAGAATCCACTCAAGAGGCATACACTGAACCTTTCGGCCGGGAACTGCCATCTTCCAGTAATTTGCCAAAATGACAAACACAAATAGAAAGAGGAGGGGAACCCAGTAAATGTTCTCTAGGCCTTTTAGAGAACATGGGGCTGTTCCTTGGCCGCATACCTGGGATCTACAAAAAGGGTGATACTGTAGACATCAAGGGAATGGGTATTGTTCGAAAAGGAATCACACAAATGTTACCATGGCAAAACTTCGAGTGTACAGTGTTACCCAGCATGCTGCTGGCATTGTTGTGAACAAGCCAGGTAAGGGCAAGACACTTGCCCAGAGGATTAATGTGCGCACTGAGCATATTAAACACTCAAAGAGTCGAGATAGCTTCTGAAACGTGTCAAGGAAAATGATCAGAAAGAGAAGGAAGCCAAAGAGAAAGGGCCCTGGGTTCAGCTGAAGCGCAGCCCGCCCCGCCCAGAGAAGCGCTCTTCCTGAGAACCCATGGGAAGGAGCCTGAGTCTGTGGAACCTGCTCCCTGTGGATTCACGGCGGGAGCTGGGGATGCAGCTCTGCCCTGCAGCTCCTCATTAGCGGCTGAGCGCCCTAAGCCCGACTTAAAAATAAAAATCATCCTCTGCTGTAAGGATGGTTTTCTTAATTGAACAGGTGTGTGGGGCCTTTACCTCAGAGAAACAACATTTGGAGCAGATTCTCATGACACCCAGTTAATGGTGTCAGGTCTTCACTCTTCTGTTTTTCTCGCTGAAAGATGTGAGGTATTGTGCAGATATGCACCCAAATGGCCACATAGTTATGAAATATTTATATTGGCTTGAAAATCTTCTAAATCAGGTGGGGGGCAAGATGTATCAAAATATTTTATTCTTTTGCTGAATCCCAGCACTCGGGAGGCTGAGGCAGGAGGATCGCTGTGAGGTTGAGACCAGCCTGGACTACATAGTGAGTTCCAGGTTAGTCTCAACTACACAGTGAGACCCTGTCTCAAAAAACCCAAACAAACAAGCAAACAAAATATTTTGTTTAAAAATTTTTTCCATTAAGCTTATTAGTACATTTAAAGCAGAGAGTGCAGTTGTATTTATCACTGGGATCTTTACATATATATGTCTTGGTTCTTATTTTTTCCCCAGGCCCCTGCCCTCCCTTGACCCCCTTCACCCTTCCCTATTGGCAAAGACTTTGCGTCCATGTTTTCCTTTTTTCACACTGTTTTTCTTTTCCCTTATTTCCTTTCCCCTTTCCTCCCCTCCCCTTCCCACTTCCCCTTTGCCCGTTTTCTTCCTATTTCACACTATCAATTGTACCATTTGAACCTTATTTACTTTTAGTTTTAAGATATATCAAAATAAATGGAAGTCAGAAATGGGATTTCAGTTAAATTGTTTAAAACATCCTATAAAAAAAAAAAGAGGCATGCACTGAGCAAGACAGAGAAGACAAAGATTAACAAGACATACAAAGATCCCACTTTCTTAATAATTCACATTCAAGAGTCAAGGATTTAGCTCAGTGGTGCCGCGCCTGCCTCACAAGCGTAAGATCCTGAGTTCGATCCCTGGTACTGCAAAAAAAAATAATAAGCAAAATAAAATTTTAAAATTCACATTCAAGTGAGGGCAGGAAGGAGAAAATAGGTGAGGAGGGCTGACCTAGCTGAATAAACAAGGTGGAATGGAGAACATTAACTGGGAGAAGCAGGCAGAATCCAGAGCGGACAAACGCCACGCCCGATGGGCGAAAATAGTTTGCATTTTACCGCAGCAATTCAGCACCCAAACTGGCCCAGATTATCCCAGGCTGCAGGCTTCCTATACCTTTTACTCTGGTTAACCCATTCTTCACCTGCCCCTCGGGTCACCTAGCCGTCCAACGGACTGTTGGTGGTCACCTCAGCCCCCAAGGTCATCCCTTTCCAGAGCCACTCTGGCCCTGTGTGTCCGCCCTCCAGTCTCCCTTGGATAGCCAGGTCACCTGAATGCCACGCCTCCCAGCTTGTACTTTATGCTTTGTTCCCAGAAGCAGGTTTGCGAAATGACTCTCCCTCTCAGCCCCAGCTGTTTTCCTGGCAGCACTGAGAGACCAGGCGGCGGCAGCGCCCCCGGTGGCACACTGTGGCCCAGGAAGGGAGTGCCCTAAGCCACCGCCTCCTTAGCCTCCTCCCGGAACGCGGGAGCAGGCACTAGCGGCGCAAGCCCAGAGCGTCACGATCGAGCTCCTGATTGGCTGCGCGACCAACGTCACGGGGAGGACCCAGGCGGCCTCTGGGAGCGGGTCCCCGCGCGTGCGCACACGGAGAACGCTGAGCGCAGGGGGAGGTGGCCGGCAGCTTGTCCTGCGTCCGCCATTTTGTTGCTGTGGCTATTGGGAGCCGGTTGGGAGAAACCGCCCCGGAGGCGCAACGTTCCTTCGTGGCTGGAGCTTCGTGTGACAGCAGGGATCGGTGCAGATCCGTGGGGTTGCGGAGTCAGTACTTTTCGGACCGGGAGTCATTGGAGCCACCCTGGTACGCCGGGCAGCCTAAAGTCCCCGGGGCGGCCTCCGCGGCGGCTCGGCTTCTCCCGCTAAGACTCTTGGGCTCTGCCCTGAATTTCCCGGGTCGGCTGTCTCAGTGAGGTAACCCCGGAGCAGACGGGCGGCGGCGGAGGATGCTGCGGGCCCGGAGCCGAGAAGAAGGTGTTGGTCCGTCCCGCTAAGCGCGCCTCGCGCCGTGCCTAGAGGCCCTTTCACAGCTCCAGAGCAGCCTGCCCGGCCAAGGCTTCCACAACAGGCGAGAGCAGCCGCCGCCCGGACCCAGTACCATGTCCTCCGCCAGGTTCGACTCCTCGGACCGTTCCGCCTGGTACATGGGGCCGGTGTCTCGCCAAGAGGCGCAGACTCGTCTCCAAGGCCAGCGCCATGGCATGTTCCTGGTTCGCGACTCCTCCACCTGCCCCGGGGACTATGTGCTGTCGGTGTCTGAGAACTCGCGAGTCTCCCACTACATCATTAACTCCCTGCCCAACCGCCGTTTTAAGATCGGGGACCAGGAATTTGACCATTTGCCGGCCTTGCTGGAGTTCTACAAGATCCACTACCTGGACACCACCACCCTAATCGAGCCAGCACCCAGGTACGTGCACAACCCGTAGATCGCGGAGGAGGGTCGAGGATGGATGGGGTCAGTGGAAGACTGGGGGTGGGAGTGTGGGATGGACCATTTATTTAGATCTAAAACAAGGCATCCCTAAGGGATGGTTGGTGCCAGGATCTGGGACAGTGGATGAGAGAATCCTGTTTAAGCCTATTTTAACGGTGGTTCAGATGCACGCTTTTTTTCTCTTTTGGCAATTTAGCGGGCCACAATACTAGGCTTGCTTGAGGCTCTGAAGATAGCCTCAAGCGTGGCATGTCTCCTCCCACCACCTCTGAAAATTCGCGTACACACAAGTTTGCACGTCGTTCGAGATTCCTGGTTCTTCTGCAGATCTCACAACTGCAGGTTAAGTCCTACTTGGATTGCAGCTTTTGGAACAATTGCCAAATCAAAATGCTGTAGCCTCTCGAAACAAAAAATCTTTAGTTGAAATATCAGAACTATTTACAGTATTAATATTCTGATGCCAAGTTTGAAGCACTCAGACACTTCTCACCTCTTTAACTATACATTTATTTCAAAGAAAAAAGATATATTGGTTTAAACTAGGACATTTTTTAGGAAAGTTTGCCCCTCCCACGCACTAATATGGTAAAGATAAATTTGATTAATTACCAAGGCACAATGGCACTTAACCATAATTTTATACTAGTTCATTTTCAGACATTTTTTGTATTAAGTCTGATGGCTTTATTTTAAAATTAAGAATCCCAAGTGACACTGATCATCAAACATTCTTTCCCAAGTAAAATGAATTATTTTATTTGCTTTGCCTTAATGAGTATTTTCTCACAAGATTATTTAAATTATACTAAATATGAGCTGAAAGATAATCTGGAATTTTAAAAAATTACTTGTTTTTGAGATGGTAGCGTGCCAAAATTTTTTATTTTTGAAAGGCCTGGCAAACGCTAGGCAGTCGTTCTACCACTGAGCTACAACCCTGTTCTAGAATTTCTTAAAAGATATTTTGCTGCCAAGTTTCTTTCTTAAAATACCTAGTTAATAAGCATTGATGTAGACTTTTCAAGATGAGATTTTTTTTTTTTTACTGAGGGGTGTTTGTAACTCAGTGGTAGAATGGCTAGCATGCATAAGGCCCTGGGTTCTGTCCCAGCGCCACAAAAAAATAAAAATAAAAACCTACCGTAATTAAGGACTCCTACTGGATAAGAGTTGCCTCAGTGAAGTAGAGATAGAGAAGACATAAAGCCATGACAGTACAGTGACCATAAGATTAACTGCTGAGTTAAATGGACTTTAAAAAGGGGAAAGAAGTGATTATAAATCAAATGGTCAAATACTAGAGCACCAAGAATCTGATTGGTGAAACTTGCAGGTCGTGACGGCTACTGATAGGTGCAGTCATCTTTGAGCACAGTGTAATTCCAGGTTGGAGAAAATTAGAAGCCACTGTAATGAGATTGGTAATATGTTTAACTAAATTACTCCTATAATTTGTGAAAGTAAATTATGTAATTAATTTCAGGATTTTATTAAGCCATTCTATGTGCGAGGCATGTGCTTACATTGAAGTGACAGGTATTTTAATACCGCTGTTTCAGAAAGTGAATCAATGGCTTGATCCACCTTCTAGAGGAAGAAAAAGAAGTATGCAGTAGCTTCCCATCATCCATAAATCCAGATGATCCAGACATGTGTCTTCTAAGAAACCAAATACAACTTTCTGTCTTTATCTCCTCTCCTTCTGGCCGTGCACCTCTACTAGGCTCCCCGCTATTTTGATAGCCATCCTCACCTATTTATACCTTTGCTTGGGCTGTTGTTTCCACTTATTGAAATCCTATTTCTTGTTGGTAGTCCCTGGACATTGTGCTGCACAACTACAATCCCAGCACTCAGTGAGGCAGGAGGATCACTGAGAATTTACAACCACCAGGACTATAGTGAGTTCAAGGCTAGCCTGAACTATATAGCAGGCTCCTGTTTGCGGGGTGGGGGTCGGACCCTACCGCTCACACTTAGCTTTAATTTATCCTCAAGTCCATGTCCTCTGTCCCAGGTATGTTGTTGTTTTTCATTTTCCCAGGAAGCTCACAATGCTGGTTGAATTGGATCCTGACTAGATTTACTTAGTTATACTTGTTGTTGTTGTGGTTGTTGTTCTGGGGATCGAACCCAGGGAGCACTGAGCTACATCTCTAGTCCTTTTATTTTTAAATTTCAGAATCAGAGTCTTGCAGCGTTGTCTGGGCTGGACTCAAACTTTTTTTTTTGGTTACAGGGATAGAACTCTGGTCCACTGAGCTAAAATCCGTGGCCCCCTAGGCTCAAACTTGGAATCCTCTTGTCTCAGCTTCTGGAACAGCTGGGATAATAGGCATATGCCACCACACTGGGCTATACTGAATCTTTTTTGGTGGTTGGTTGGTTGGTTATTTATTTATTTATTTATTTGGAGGCTGGCTCTTGCTATATAAGTCAGGCTGGTCTTGAATTTACTTTGTAGGCTGGCCTGGAACTCAAAGTGATCCTCCTGTATCAGCCTCCTGAGTGCTGGGATTACAGGCTTGCGCCACCAGTCCCAGTATATACTGAATCTTTTTTTTTTTTTTTTTAACCAAAACCTTTATTGCTACATTTTAGATACTCATGATAGCATTCATCATAGGGCATTTGTACCTGTATGTGATATATCTTGCTTCTTTTTCCTGTTTCCCCACCTTGATCCTTCTTCACTTCTTACTTACAAAAAATTGATTTCCATTTTTCCTTTTATTCTTTTTCTTTTCCTTGTACCTTCTTTCCTTTCCCCCTCCCCCTCCTTTATTCCCCTATCTCATTTGAACATTTTTGTCCCATTTCCCCATATCTGTTATACATTTTGGTTCTTATATCCACTTTTGGTTTCTCACACCTGAGAGACCTTGCAGTATTGATTTGTCTCACTTAAGAGTATGGTCTTGGCCGGTCGTGGTGGCGCATGCCTGTAATCCCAGCACTTGGGAGACTAAGGCAGGAGGATCGCTGTTAGTTCGAGACAAGCCTGGGCTGCATAGTGAATTCTAGGTCAGTCTGAACAACATAGTGAGACCCTGTCTCAAAAAAAACAACAAACCAAAAAACAAGTATGGTTTTAAAGTGTATCCATTTAGCTAGAAATGTCACAAGCTTATTCTTCTTTATGGTAGGGTAGTATTCTATTGTGCAAAAAAAAAAAAAAAAA
>NW_022900946.1:24946782-24962595 GCF_012274545.1 Fukomys damarensis | reverse complement strand
GGAAAAAAAAAAAAAAAAAAACCCACATACACACACACATCTTTATCTAAATGTTAGTTGATGGACATTTGGGCTGTTTCCAAGATTTAGCTATTATAAACTGTGTCACAATGAACATGGGTGTGCATATATCACTGTGGTATGGTGCTTTTAGTTCTTTCAGGAAGATACTAAGAACAGAAATAGCTGAGTCAAATGGCACCTCTACTTCTAGTTTTGTTTGTTTGGTACCGAGGATAGAACTCGGGTCCTGGTCCTCGCGCTTGCCAGGCAGGCGGTGGAACCACTGAGCTAAATCCCCGGCCCTGTAGTTCTAGTTTTTGAGGAATCTCCACCCTGATTTCCACAGTACTTGCATCAGTCTACATCCCCACCAACAATAGAGAAGGGTTCCCTTTTTCCCCACAGCCCCTCCAGCATTTGTTGCTGGTTGATTTCTTGATAGCAGCCATTCTTTCTGGAGTGAGATAGAAGCTCAGTGTTGCTTTAATTTACATCTCTCCAATGACCTGTGATGTTGAACTTCTTTTATATATTTATTTGCTGTATCTACTTCATCTGCAAAGTGTCTCTTCAATTCAGATGCCCATTTTTGGATCAGGTCTTTAATAAGATGAGGTCCCACTCCACTCATTGATTCTTTGTGGTACTTCCTGTGCAGTCTGGGTTTTGTTCATGAAGTCTTTGCCTACACCAATATCTTCAAGAGTTCTACCTATTCTGTCTCCCAGCAGATGTGGTGTTTCTGTTTTAATATTTAAATCTTTGATCCATTTTGATTTAAGTTTAGTGCACAGTGAATGATAGGGGTCTAGTTTCAGTCTTAGGTATGTGGAAAGCCAGTTTTTCCAGCACCATTTATTAAAGAAGCTATCTTTCTTACAGTGAAGGTATTTGACTCCACTGTCAAAGATAAGGTGGCCGAGTTTGTCTGGAGTTGTTTCTGCATCATCTAATCTGTCCCTTTTATCTTTGAGGGTTTTTTTTCCTTCTTTCTTTCTTTCTTTTTTCTTTGCCAATACCATTTTGTGTTGTTGTATTTGTTTGGGGGTTGTTTTGGTGCTGGGAATCAAACTCAAGACCTTGTGCTTGTGAGGCAGGTGTGGGACCACTGAGCTAAGTCCCTGGCCCAGCACTGTGCTGTTTTTATCACAGCAGCTTTGTAGTATAATTTCAAGTTGGGGATTATGATGCCCTCTGCCTTGCCTTTGTTGCCCAGAATTGCTTTTGCTATTCTAGGTCCTTCTGGTTCCGAATGAATTTTAGGAATTTTTTTTTTTTTTTTAATTCTGTGAGGTATGCTTTTAGGAATGTCTGTGAGGTATGTTTTGATTGGGATTGCATTAAATCTGTATAACAGTTTTGGAAATATGGCCATTTTCACTATATTGGTTCTTCCTATCTAAAAACAAGGGATATCTTTCCATTTTCTGATATTTTCTTTGATATCTTTTTTCAGAAAACTAGTTTTCAATGTAGATGTCTTTTACTTCCTTTGTTAGATTGATTCCTAGGTATTTCATTTTTTTAGATGCTATTGTGAAAGATGTGGTTCCCATAATTTCTCTCTCAGTAACTTTGTTACTTGTATACAAAAATTATTTTGATTTTTGGTGTTACCTTTGTATCTAGCTGTGCTACTAAATTCGGTTATTAAATGTAGAAGTCTTTTGGTGGAGTTTTTGGGGTCTTCTGTGTAGATTATCATCCACAAATAATGGTAATTTAATTTTTTCCTTTCCTATCCTTATCCCTTTTATTTCTTTCTCTTGTCTAACTGCTCTGGCTAATGTTTCCAGAACTATATTCGACAACAGTGGTGACAGTGGACATCCTTGTCTTCTTTCTGTTTTTAGAGTGAAAGCTTTCAGGTTTTATCCATTCGATATGATGTTGGTTGTTGGAATATCATAGATGACTTTTATTAAATTGAGACAGACCATCTATACCATTTTTCTATAGGGGTTTTATCATGAATGGGTGTTAGACTGTCAGATGCTTTTTCTGCATCTGTTGAAAGGATCGTATGGTTTTTAATCCTTGGCTCTATTAA
Organism: Fukomys damarensis; assembly: GCF_012274545.1. Classification (NCBI taxonomy): domain Eukaryota; kingdom Metazoa; phylum Chordata; class Mammalia; order Rodentia; family Bathyergidae; genus Fukomys; species Fukomys damarensis. Next base: position 24,960,542 of record NW_022900946.1, on the reverse strand, counting down.
TACAGTGTATACATTTATTGATTTGTGTATGTTAAACTATCTCTACATCCTTGGGATGAATCCTACTTGGTCATGGTGTATGATCTTCTTGATGATTTGCTGCATTCTGTTTTCCACTATCTTATGGAGGATTTTTGCATCTGTGTTCACTTAAGAGATTGGCCTGTAGGACTCTTTTTTGGCTAGATCTTTCTCTGATTCTGGTGTCAGAGTAATGCTTGCTTCCAGGAATGAATTTGAAAGTATTGTTTCCCTTTCAATTTCTTTGAAGAGTTTGAGAAGTAGCAGCATTGGATCTTAAATTACTTGTAGAGTTCAGCAGTGAATCCATCAAGGCCTGGGCTTTTCTTTGTTGATACATTTTTAGTTAAATTTTGAATTTAATTGGCTGATATTTATTTAGAAATTTTGTATCTTCTTGATTCAGCTTTGATAATTCATGTTTCCAGGAATCTATTTCTTCTGTGTTTTCCATCTTACCAGAATACAAGTTCTCAAAGCAGATTTTGATGGTATTCTGGATTTCTGCAGTCTGTTGTGATTTTACCGTTTTCATTCCTAATTGCATGGATTCGAGTCTTTTTTTTTTTTATACAGTTGGCTAATGGTTTCTCTATTTTATTTAATCTTTCAAAAGACCAATTCTTTGATTCATTGATTCTTTGTATGATTTTCTTAGTTTCCATCATTCAGAATCTCTTTTTAATTTTTCCCTGAATCTTTTGATATGTTATTTCCAAGCCTGAAATTCCTGGATTAGGTTTGACCTATTATAGAAAGCTAATGATTGATGGATGTGGTGATGGTACACCCCTCTGCATGTAATTCTATCTACTCAGGAAGCTGAAGCAAGAGGATCGACGGTGCTAGCCTGGGCAATTTAAGGAGACTATCAAAATAAAATTTTTAAAGTTAAAAAAAAAAGGCCTTGGGGTATACAAGAGATGATCAAAAAATAGTGAAGGGGCTGGGAATTTAGCTCAGTGGTGCCACTGCCTGCCTGGAAATCGCAAGTTCCTGAGTTCGATCCCTGGTACCAAAAAAAAAAGAGTGAAGGTTTAAATTTTCTAAAATATTACAGTAAAAAACACATTGCCTTTAATCCCCTTCAAAATACTCCCCTTTGCTTTCAACATAGCGTACTTATCCCACTGTGTGAAGCAGTTCTGGAAGTATTTTTGTGTGTCTGTCCAAGGATGGTGAATGCTGCTGCTGAGTGCCATCCATTGGTAAGACAGGCTCGTAAAAACATTGGTGCAAAGCCGGACGTGGTGGCGCATGCCTGTAATCCCAGCACTTGGGAGGCTGAGGCAGGAGGATCACTGTGAATTCGAGACCAGCCTGGGCTACATAGTGAGTTCCAGGTCAGTCTCAACTACATAGTGGGACCCTGTCTCAAAAAACCAAAAAAAAAAAAAAGAAAGAAAATTGGTGCATCCTCATCCACTTATTCACTGGATCTGACACTGGGACTTCTGGCTCTTCCTCAAAGTCACAGTGACTATTAAAGGTAAATGTTTGAAGCAATGCAGGCATTAAGATACCCCTGACAGGACAACTAGTTATACAGAAGAGGAGTTCAGAGCTGCTTTAGAAAGCAGCAAGGAACCAGGGATTTAGCTCAGTGGTTCTACCACCTGCCTTGCAAGCACAAGGACCTAAATTCAATCCCTGATCGGGGGAGGAGCAGCAAGAACAATGGGATAAGTGTGTTGGAAGGGAGGGGAGGTTATTTGAAGGAGGATTAATAATAACAATGTGTTCTTTACTACAATTTTTTGAAATTCAACATTCACTGTATATTTTGATCACGCTTCATTGCTCAACGTTTAGTGATCCGTTGGTTCATTGCCAGTACCACACAAAAAAGGAAAAGTTAGTGGTGATCAAGATTTGGCAAATACAGAATTTAATGTAATGAGTTTTTAAATTTTTTCATTTTAAGAGATTGAATCACCCTGTGGAGTTCATGCTGATTGATCTCCAAGTGCAGTCCTCCTGCTTCGGCCTCCAGTGCCAGGAATACAGGCTTGTGCCACCAACTCAGCCCACTTAATTCTTTTTCATATCCCAAACAAGATAAATTCAGTGGTTTAACTTTCCAGGAATTAATAACTGGGATTTTAAAGCCAGGGACTTACGTACCTCAGGCAATAGTTTATTTTAAAATTTGTTTTGCTTAGCTGAAATTGCTAATTGTAGCATCTTCTAGCCCCTGGTATGTTTCTTAATTTTTAATTTTAATTCACATATTTATAAGAAGATTATATCCCAGTGTAGGTACTGGGATAGGAGACAGACATACTTTCTTCACTATGAAACATGTTTTTGTGGAGGAAACAGTTAAATACAAGATGAATGCATACTCTGAAGGGAATAAACCTAGATGAAGAGAATATAACGGAAGCGACCTGCCTAATGTAGTGTAGTCCGACAAAGGGGGTCCTATGAGAAAAATTTTGAGATAATGGTCAAAGTAAGGGAGTTGGATTTTTGCTCGAGGCAGGAAGTAGTTTGAAGAGGTGGAGTTCCCTGAGGCTGTCACTATATCCAGGAGCGGAATTATCTGTGACTTGGAGTTGTCTATTTGGAGATAAAAAGTGAAGCTGGTGGGTAGGGGGCATGGATGAGAAAGGGGAAAAACAACATTGGTTTAGGATACTTAAGAAGTTTGTCTTTTGAGGGGGAGATCTAACCTGGGATCCCATTCATGATAGGAAAGTGTTCTCCCATTGAGCTAGACCTCCCAGTCCCAAAATGCATCTCCTTGCTTTTTATATTTATTTGTAGTATTGTTGTGGGTAGATTTAAAATTTAATCCCCCAAAAAGTTACTGTGTTAGATGGCTTTTGTTGCTTTTTGAGTGAACCTGAAGGATTTTCTTTGTACATTTGGAAGTATTGTTTATTATATTGCAAATCAGTTGACAAATGGAATCTTGTGATGATTTTTATTTTAGTTTTGATTACAGAGTGAGACCCTGTCTCAAAAAAAAAGGAAACACACAAAGAGGATAAAAATGAGAAATGGTTCTGTGTGTTGAAGCCTATTGTACACCAAAGCCCAAAACTACACACAAGTCATACAATGGGAGTATACCATGCTTTTGTCTTTGAGAAGCTCAGTCTTTTGAAAGAGTTAAAGTAGAAGGCCGGGTAGCTAGAAAGGAAAGGTGGCCAGCTGTGCCTGAGGGTTGGAGAAGGCTTGAAAGAGGAGGTGCTCTTTCAACTCATTCTTGAAAGTTGAGACCAAGTATAGGAGGTGGAAGAGGTGGTGGCAGTGGCTCCTGGGAAAGGCACAGGGTGTAATTAATGTCAGCGATGGACAGGAAACTAGGTGAGAAGGATAGAGCCAATCTGTAAAGGGTCTCCTGGACCTTGTAAATGAGGTTAACAGTGGAGGTACCCCCGCCCAAGTTCCTAAAAAATATTTGTCATGATCAGTTTCACTTTTTTCTTTGTCGGCTGAGGGTCAGTTTCGCTTTTAGAAACCTGTCAGGGTGGTACAGTGTAGAGAGTGCACCATGAGAAGCTGAGCTGAACTCAGATGCATTGGGAATATGAAAGTGGGAACTGACAACCTTTCTGGGATACTGCATGTAGAAGGTGAGGGGAGAGGGAGGACTTTGACTTCCTAGAGCAGTGATGGTGAACCTTTCAGAGCTTTCTGCTATACAAACAGCCTGCTGTGGCACACATACCATAGGTTTACCTCCGCTGTCCTAGAGCATTAAGTGGCCTCTGAAAGCAGAGGAAGGAGTAGTGTGAGGAGGGGTTCATTTGTTGTTGTTTGGGTTTTTTGAGGCTGGCCTTCAACTCACTGTGTATTCTATGCTGGCCTCGAACTCGTAGCAGCCCTCCTGCCTGAGAAGAATTTTTTTTTTTTTTTTTTTTTTTTTTCTTTAAGAGACTGTAGGGAGCTGAGTATTATTTAGTAATCCAGTGAGATTGTTCTTTAGAAGTTGGGGCTGAATTACACAGAAATTAAGCCTGAAGCATACATGGAATCACCCAGAAGGAACAGACGTACCAGAAATGCTCAGAGGAGGAGCAGCTGTGGAAGGAGGTTAAGAGCAGCCACAAATAGGCATAGGAGGAGAACCGTTAGGGCTGACCTGGGTCCCAAGGGAGAAAGATGGGTGGAGGACTTTGACTCTGTGTCAGGGACATAGCTGGAGAGATTTGATGTCAAATTTAGTAATATGCTGGCGCCAAATCATGAAATGAGCCTCAAGGTCTCTATAGTAGTAGTGTAGTAGTGGAGAGAGTGCAAGTTGCCTTCCATCTTTATCAAGTATGTACACACAGGTATTCCTCACCAGAAAATCAAAACTATTAAAAAGCACCCTCTGTCTCCTTTAGCCCAAGATCAGCAAACTTTAGTTTAAGTAGTAAATATTTAAGGCTTTGTAGGCCATGTAGTCTGTCTAGCTACTTAACACCGTCCATGTGTGGGAAAATAAATCAGTAAATAAGTGCTCTCAGCTGTATTCTAATGAAATATTTTTTTACAAAAGCATGCAGTGGGCTGGGGATTTAGCTCAGTGGCACTGAACCTGCCTCATAAGCTCAAGGTGCTGAGTTCTATCCCCAGTACCTCAAAAAAAAAACAAGCATGCAGTATAGCCAGGCATGGTGGCAATGCTGTAATCCCAGCACTTTGGATGGAAGCTGAGGCAGGAGGATCACTGTGAGTTCGAGACCAGCCAAGGCTACATAGTGAGTTCCAGGTCAGTCTCAACTACATAGCAAGACCCTGTCTCAAAAACCCCCCCCCCAAAAAAAAAAGAAAGAAAAAGAAACGTTTAAGCCCAGCCTGGACAATTTAGTGAGACCCTGTCTCAAAGTTTTTTATCTTAAGGAAGTGGGCCAGGGATTTAGCTCAGTGGTTCTGCTGCCTGCCTCACAAGCTCAAGGTCCCAAGTTTGAACCCCAGGTACCCCCACACACACACCAAAAAAAAGGAAGAGGAAGAGGCTGGGAATGTAATGCCAACACAGAGGACCTAGTTTGAATCCCATACAGTGGTCCAGATGGCCCCTAGGCCATGTCTAGACTCAACAGATGATTTTTCTGTGGTGTAATGGAGCAAAGAATGATTACTACATCTTTGAAGGTTTGTTTATTTATTTTTTTAAGAATACAGAAACCATGTGTGGCCTGTAAAACCTAAAATATATGTCATCTGGCCCTTCACAGAATTTCCTGGCCTTGAGCAGCAGAACTGGCCTGTGTTTGTGGGACCCAGCAGTGGGCTGTGAGAGGAGTGGGGAAAGGAGCATTTGCACTTTTGAGGCTGTTTAATTCTAATGCAGAAGCAAATAGATAAACATATCTTCAGCAAAATCTTTCAGCTCTTGAGGGAGAGGCTGCCTTTGGAGCTTTCTGTGCATTACCTCCTTGCCCTGTTCGCCTGACCCTTACGGGAACTCATCCTTTCCTCAAGTGCCCCTGGATCCTAGTGACTTACGTCATGACTTAAATTGATTATACTTTGTGTTCTCATTCCTCTTTCAACTCTGCCTCTACTAAATTTTTGGTCTTTTGAGAGTAAGAACTTGGTTTTATTCTCTCTTTTTTTGCCCCCACATTCTTAGTAAATAGTAGGGCCAGTGGCTATCTGGTTTCATTAGTTTTGATCTCCACTGAAGTGTAATAGTGATCTTTTCATGATCTGCGTTGTAGAAGTAACTTTTTCCTCCAGTACTGTGGATTGAACTCAGGGCCTTGTGCATGCTAGGCAGGTACTCTACCAGTAAGCTACATGTCCCGTTCTTTTTATTTTAGAGTCTTGCTAAGTTTCCCAGGCTTGCATTGAATTTGCAGTCCTTCTACTTCAGTCTTCAGAGTAGCTGAAGAACATTCATTCATTTAGATTTTTTAAGACAAGGTCTTGGTATGTAATTCAGGCTGGCTTCCAACTCATGGCGATCCTCCTGCCTTAGCTTCCTGAGTGCTGAGATTATAGGCACGCACCACCACACCAGGCTGAAGAACTTTTTTTTTTTTTTTTTCCTGGTACTGGCAATCGAACTCTGGACCTTGCTCTTGTAAGACAGGTGTGGCACCACTGTGCTAAATCCCTGGCCCTGAAGAACTATTTATAACTGTACAAAAACTATAATAAAATACCGTACAATGAGCTCTGATGTAGAATTGATTATGCCCTTCATAAAGTATCTGCAATTTATAGGGCATTCACTAAACTATTCAGAGAATCTCTGTGGCTCTTGAAGTAGGAACAGGGAAATACTTTAAGATTATGCATGCATGTGCACTAATTTATTCTTCAGGAATTGATGTGAGTGTTTTATATGCCTTGTGACATAAATTCACATAACTGAAAGAGGCAGAGTTTATCTCTAAAGCTGTTTAGCTTACAGCTAATGAGCAAGGACTATAGAACCAGACCACAGGGGAGCAAATGTAATTTCTGCTTTGGCTTCCATATCTGTAAAATTGGGATAATGGAATGTACCTTTCAGGATTGTTGTAAGGATTAACTTAATAACTTTATAGACTGTAAAGGTGCTTGGCATAACAGGCATTAACTCTTTATTACTGTTGCTACTCCTACTACTTCAGGTATTCATTTTTTAGATGTACTGATGCTGTGCAGTTTGTAAGACAGACTGGCAGGCATAGTGACTCATGCTTGTAATCCTAGCACTCAGGAGACTGAAGCAGGAGGATTGACACGAGTTCATGGCTAGCCTGGGCTACATAGCAAGACCCTGTCTCAAAAAACAAAAAATAAAGAGAGATGGAAGTGTTCTTAAAGGATGGAGGCTGCTGTATGGAAAGCAATGAAATATACAAAAGGCCATAAAAACGTTTGTGTTCTTTAATCTTATTGCAGTTCTACGAGCCTGAGCTTTACAGAAAGTCTAATGTAGGGAAAATATGCCCAGTACTGGAGTAATAAGCTTAGTGGTAGAGAATGTGCTTAGCATTCTTGAGGCTGTGGTTTGGATCTCAAGCACCAAGAAAGAAAGAAATATGCTCAAAAGTGTTTAATAATACTAATGCTTAGATAGAGGAGAATTAGAAAAACTAAATATCCATTGGTGCTTTGTTGAGTAGGCTCATAGACTTACTTTGCCATGAAAATGATCACGATAAGAACCAGAAATGTGGAGAAACACCTTGGTGTGATACTAGATAAAGAAACTGCCACAGGTATATACAGGACTCTGAATGAAACCCAGTGTTGGTTAATCTAGCATAGGTTCTGTGCTTCAGAGAAATTCAGGGCAGGTAATGGTAAAATTGTTTTTTCCAAAACTAAATGTATTTGCAACTTTTCAGAACATTTTTTAGATGAAAAGAGATTTATACTGCTTTTTGCACATGGAATGTTTCTGGAGAGCAAGTGCTAATGCTGCCTTTGTGTTTGTGTGCATCCAGTGCTAGGGGTGGAACCCAGGGCCTTGTACATGCTCTGCCACTGAGCCCCACATCTGGGACTCTGCTTTTGTAGCTGACTCTGGGGATTGCATGCTCTGGGTCACTCCTCAAATAAACACTGGTTCTAAAACCACAGTGAAGGCAGCAGTACCCATGAGAGCTCTTGCCTGTGATTATTGCAGTGAAACTTTTACAGGTATTCTTTTAGTAGATGATTTTTGATGTTATTGTGTTTAGGTTTTTTTGTTTTTTTGTGTGTGTGTGGTTTTTTTTTGGGGGGGGTACCAGGGATTGAACTCGGGTCTTGCCCTTGCAAGGCAGGCCACCAAACCACTGAGCTAAATCCCCAGCCCGAGTTTTTTGTTTTGTTTTGTTTTTTAAGGCAGGGTCTTGCTTTGAGGTCCTGAACTCACTATGTAGCCCAGGCTGACCTCAAACTTGTGATCCTTCCTGCCTCAGCCTCCTGAGTGCTGGGATTACAGGCATGCACCACCACACCTGGCTAGATAATTCTTACACTCTAATAGAATGTAGGGGTTTGTTGTTGCTTGTTTGTTTGTTTGTTTTTAAATTTGGAAAACAAGCCCTTTTTTTATTTTTATATTTTGAAGACCCAGAGATAGAAGTCTGTCGTTTTTATGTGCCTAAGAAAGTATACAGGATGCAAACCATTTGATTAGGCCTGAGAGGAAGAGTGTGCAATAGTTGTGACAGGGTCCAAAGGAAGGCAGCTACTGAGCCTACTTCAGATTTTAAAAATATATTCAAGTTTAGAACAATTGGGTGTGTGTGTGTGTGTGTATGCACAAGACACACAGTTTGAAATAATTCAGTTTGGCATAGTTCAGAATATCGTTACAGTGTAGACTGCAGAAAGTACAATATGAGAAAACTGTCAACTTCTGTGAATACAGAGAGAAATTGTTGTAGAGGGGACTGGTTTATGTTTGACAAACACTAGCATAGAATAAGATTTTCCCATAGAATAATTTTCTTTCTCTCTTAAGGTATCCAAGTCCACCCATGGGATCTGTCTCAGCACCCAACCTGCCCACAGCAGAAGAAAATCTGGAATATGTACGGACTCTCTATGATTTTCCTGGGAATGATGCTGAAGACCTGCCCTTTAAAAAGGGTGAGATCCTGGTGATCATAGAGAAGCCCGAAGAACAGTGGTGGAGTGCCCGGAACAAGGATGGGCGGGTTGGAATGATTCCTGTCCCTTACGTTGAAAAGCTTGTGAGATCCTCACCACACGGAAAGCATGGCAATAGGAATTCCAACAGTTACGGCATCCCAGAACCCGCTCATGCCTATGCTCAACCTCAGACCACAACTCCTCTACCTGCAGTTTCCAGTACTCCTGGAGCAGCGATCAACCCTTTGCCCTCTACACAGAATGGACCTGTCTTTGCAAAAGCAATCCAGAAAAGAGTGCCCTGTGCTTATGACAAGACTGCCTTGGCATTAGAGGTAAAATTTTGTGCTTCCTTTGACATTGGGTTTTCGGTTTTAGTTTTAGGTCCTGCAAAATAATGTCTGCTCATTTAAAGTTACATTCATTGGAATTAGAGAACTGGGTGATTTGTGGGGAAGATACACTGTTAGTGTTTCACTGATTCTTTTTCTTTTCCCCCTAATTTTCATTAGTGCCTATTAATTTTACAAAATAACTGGCTTTCAAGGCAGAAGTAGTGGTACATGCCCATAATCCCAGTACTCTGGGGAGGCTGAAGTGGGAGGACACAAGTTCAAGCCCAGCCTGGGTGATTTAGCAAGACTGTCTCAAAATAATAAAAGGCTGGGGGTGTGGATTCGTATAAAGGCCCTATTTAATTCTCAGTACCACAAAAAGAACAAAAGGGTTTGCATTGGTATTTCCTTGCATGCACATATTTTGGTCATAGCCATCCCCTCGTGTTTACATTCCCCTCTCCTTCCTCCCTTATTCTCTTTCCCCTTATCTAATGGTCTTCTTGCTACTTTCATGTCTTTTTTTTTTTTTTTTTTTTTTTTTTTTTTTTTTTTTTTTTTTTTTTTTTTTTTTTTTTTTTTAAGATTCCACATATTAGGGGAAAAGTACTTTTCACTCGTTGTCCTTTATATTCTTTGAATTTCTACCAAGTTCTCCACCAGCTTGCTCTTTTTTGTGCTCCCAGAGCTTTTGTAAATTTATTTCAACAGTTGTTGGTTTTTTCCATTAAGGAGAGATAATTAGAAAGACCAATGACCTAGAGAAAAATCAGCATACAGGTGCATCACTGCTTACATGAATCCATATTTCTAACATTGTGATCAGTTGAGAAATAGAAATAAATATCTTAGAGTTTATTTTTGATTAGGCAGAGGCATTCAGAATGTGAAATAGCCCTTCTTTGTTGTAGATTTTATAAATTATAGTAGTATGAAGTAAAACTTGAACACTCAAATCACCGAGTCATTTCCTTCTAACTAAACATTTAGTTAACTGGTTTTTTAAAAAAAATTTCAGAGATTAGTATTTTTCTATGGCTTACTGTTATCAAAAAAGTCCCAAAGATCAGGGTTGATGAGCTTATGAGTGAGAGCTGTATATCTCAAAAAGTGGATGTCTGTTGGGATGGTTGCTAAGTGCAGGATGAGTAGCCATATATGAACACAAACCCTGTAGTGGGACTCAGGTGATAAAAAGGGGGCAGATCAGGAAAACAGATTTTAATACTTTTTTGAGTCTTTAGTTTTTTTACCGAGTTATAAAGTGCATACAGTCTGATGGGTCCTGAGTATTTTTGTATCAAAGCATGGGACTGAATATAAGAAATCCTGGCTCTTTCACTTATTGTTTACGTGGGGGAGATCTCTTCATCTCTTGAGTTTCTCTTCTCTTTCCTGTAAAATGCAAATTGTTCTGGTTGCTCTCTTCAGACTGCTGTGAAGACTAAATAAAATGATGCTTGTTAAAATGTTTTGTAAACCACAAAGTGCCACATACGTACCGTAATGATTGCGGTTGAATACTCTTCCCTACCATTAACAAACTGCATATGTGTTAAAGAAACAGAGATTAAGTTAGTGATAGTTTGCAGTGGATTCACCTCGGGGTCAAAATGGGGAGAGTTGAGAGACAGCCCCACATCACAAAAAGATGGAGTCATTTGCTTCAGAAAAGCAAAACAACCTATATAGTACAGTCTTGCACACAGTTAAAATTAGGAAAATGTGTTTATATATTTATCTTTCCATTGGTTGTCCTCAGTTTTCTTTGGACAAGGAGTAAGGTCCGAACTACACCTGAACATGTAAGAGCTGCTATTACATTTCCCCTCATTTTGGCTGTAAGAAAAAGAGTAAGCACCTGAGGTTTACAGCAGGGACCAGAGACTGGGGAGGACCCAGGTGGCTTTATACATCTTAACACAACAGGAAAGATATCAGAACTCACTCCACAGATTAAAGAGTCTTGGTGGAGCAGGCCTTCTCCAGCTTTCTCACTCCCACACAGATTTGTTCTTACATATGAGTGTATACCTCTGGCCAGGCCTGCACCTCAGTGCTTTGAATAACATGGATTCTCTGGACTCTTTTGGCAGTACTAGGGATTACACCCAGTGACTTTGCACTGAACTACATCCCCAGCCCTTTTCACTTTTTATTTTGAGACAAGGTCTTGTTAAGTCACTTAAGTTGCCCAGGCTGGGCTTGGATTTGGCAGTCCTCCTGCCTGCCTCCCAAAGTGCTGGGATTATAGGCATGTGCCACCACACCTGGCTGCTATAGGCCCAAAATGTTGCCCAGTCTATTTAGTGCTTTCAGCATTTTGAAGCATTTTCACTTCGGTGATCTTGGCGGGGATTCATTGTGTATGACTTGTGTGTTATGTATGTAGTTTTAGATAGTTGGTTGTTGTCATGCCAGGCTGAGACCCTCAGGATTGGGGCACCCAGTCAGAAGAATTTCAGGCACCTGTCTGTTTGCTTTTGGTTCCAAGATGTATTTTAACAACCTGTATCTTCTGTGTGGGTGAATGTGTACAAGGGAGTTGTTGAAGGATCACTTACAGCAGTGATGACAAACCTTTTAGAGCTTTCAGTTATTCAGTCTGCTATGGCACACGTGCCATAGCACCACTGGCTCAGAGCTTGGTGAGTAAGCAGATAGGAGGTGCCTATCCAGGAGTAAGAATGCCTAATTAATGATGTATATTTTAAGAGAATCTTCATACTTGGTCATTATGTGAATCTCCGACTGTCTCAGACCCCAGAGAGAGGTCTCTAACCCTGAGCTTCCTCATTGTACTAACCCAGCCATTAAGCTTCATCACAGGCGTTTTAGTGCTTTCCTGAGAGAGTTAAAAGGAACCCAAGAAGTACACCTTTGCCACCTTCTACTTAATGGCATTTTTCTGTGTATTTAAATGAGACTTTAGACTCTTAATGTAAGTAAATGTTTCTATGGCTGTATTATCTTCTAAAATCATGAGGAGAGTGATGCCTGTCTGATACTATTAAAAACAGCTCTTGGGACTGTTGCAATTAGGTTACCAGGAAGTATTAAAATTAAAATGAGAAACAGAGACAAGAAGGACAAAATGTGCCAGTAATTGAATCTTCCTTATTCCCCTTGACTGTTCCAGAGAAGAATGATAGCATATATGAACTGTATTCACAAGTTTTTTTCTTAAAATTTAATTTTTTAAAGTCTTCCCACAAGTAGAAAAAAAATTTTTCCCCACAGTAGAAATGTTTGAACTGATCTATGCCTAGCCATTTTCCTCTCTTATTTCAAGAAGTGAAGTGATTCTAAGGTTTGATTTGAAAGGAAACCCTCAATGACCTGTATAAGGTGAACCAAGGTGAGTGTCCCTACTCCTTAAAAATAGCAGAGCTGTCTATGGCCTTTGTAGTGGGACTGGAAGGGCTCTTAGCAAGCAAAGTCACATCCTACAAGAAAATTAGATTCTGGGGCTATAGGTCCATGGTAGGACACTTGCCTAGCGTGTGTAAGGCCCTGGGTTCATTCTCAGTACAAAAAGTGGGGCGGGATTGGAAAAAGGCAAGGAAGTTACATTGAGGAAACTAGTCTAGCCCTTTCTAAAGGATCATGGACCAGAGAGAAAGCTTGGAACAGGGTTGTTGTTGTGATATAAAATACCTGTAGTGAATGTAGCATTCTTTGCACTGGAGAAGCAAGATGTTCCAAATTCTGGCTTTTACTGGTATAATCTTGATCAGGTTACTTAAATTCTCTGAGCCTTGACTAAAAAACATACTGGCTCTAAGTGATATTTGGTTGGGCACATTCCTGTAATCCCCACATTCTGGAAGGGGCAGGAGGATAACAAGTTCATTCCCAGCCTGGGCATTTAAGATACTTGGTGAAACCTGTCTTAAAACAAAACAGGGCTGGAGATGTATCAGTGTGAAGACCCTGGCTTCAATCCCCAGTATTGTACCACCAAAAAAAATGGATGTTCGTTGATGAATTACCATCCATGTAGCCAGCTGGTGGGATATGTACACCAAGAAGCTTATTACTTAGGGAAAGAATAAAGACTGAAACCAGAAATTTGAGTAGGAGGGAGAGTGGGGATGTGGGGACTGGAGGGTGGGTAAGTATTGGTCTTGAGAAGGAGATTTGAGAGGTGAGCATTAACTAGGTAAAGTTGGAGAAAGCATACCAAACCAAGAGAGTAATACAGTGGCATAGCTGCAGATATATGAGCACACTGGCACGTCAGGAAAAGGACAAAAGTAGCAAATTAAAAGCAGGAGAAAAATGACTTTTGTCTTATCACGAAAGAGCTAAACTGAGGCCTGACATGGTGATTACACACCTATAATCCCAGCACTTGGGAGGCTGAGGAAAGAGGGTGGCCACAAGTTTGAGGCCAGACTTGGCTGCACAGTGAGTTCAAGCTGTCCTCGAATTCACTGTTAGACCAGGGTGGCCTCGCGGTCTCTGCGATCCTGCTGCCTCCTGAGTGCTGGTACTATAGGCATGTGCCACCACACCTGGCTCAGCCTGAATTACACAGCAAGGTTTTGTCTTAAAAAACAGAGAGGAAAAACAAAAAAGAGCTACTCTGAGGAGATGAACAGTTTTCCTTCATTGCCTTCATTTGAGGCATGAAACTGCCAGTTTCTCACAACTGGTGGAAGTTCTGGAGTTTATAGGTAATTGCCTATTTTGATTCATTAAAATTTAGAGCAAATGCTTGATTTCTCTTTAATGTTGTCACATACTTACATTCCAGAGTGCTTTCCTGACTGAAAAAAAAAAAAGGGAAGAAATAAATTCCTTAGCAACTTTAAAATTGTACTTAGTCTTGGATACCTATATTTATGACTACTTGCTGTGTGTGTGTGTGTGTGTGGG
>NW_022900946.1:24935801-24946689 GCF_012274545.1 Fukomys damarensis | reverse complement strand
TGTGTGTGTGTGTGTGTGTGTGTGTGTGTGTGTGTGTGTGTGTGTGTGTGTGTGTTTTAATAGCAGTTCTGGGGCTTCACACTGAGTTACATTCCTAGCTTTTTTTTTGAGACAGGGTCTCACTAAATTGTCCTGGCCAGGTTGGAAATTTCAGTCCTCCAGTCTCAAGTCTCCCAGAATGCTGGGATTACAAGCCTGTGCCACCAAGCTTGTCTCTGTATGAAAGTTTGTATTCAAGTGTCTAAATAGAGCCATAGTCCCACATTCCTGTATAGTCTGAGGTAAGAAAACATTTGTGGTGACATGAGCAAAAACCAAAGTGAAACATTCTGTGGAAGGAAAATAACAGTTTCTCAGGCTGCAAGTGAGAATTAAAGTGACTAGAGATAGAACTGATGAAAATCAAAGAAAAAGACAAGTTTTGACAATCCCTTGGGATCACTAAATCTAACCATCTTCCTAATGCTTTTAGCCTTCTGTAGTGTTTGCCTTTCGGTCTCAATTCATAGATCCCTGAAAACATTTGCTCCTTCTATAGGAGGTTTATCAAGTGCTCTTTATGTGGCTGACTAGGAATTTGAGATATGATTGCCTGTAATCCCAGCACTGAGGAGGCTGAGATAGGGAGGATCACTTGCAGTGACGCCAATTTGGGCCATTTAGTGACTTCAAGGTCAACTGAACAACAGGAGACTCTATGAAACAAAGAAAAAAACAATTTCATTCTTCGTGAAACTTCTGGAACATTGTCTTCTAAAGCAATTTGTCCTGGATTGAATGGCACTGGTATCTCTAAGCTGTCTACCAGGGAGAAGCAGTTCACAACCAGCCCCTTCCTCTGTGTAGGTAGCTCAGTGTATTTGTTTTTTTATTGTTGTTGTTTTTGAGGCAGGTTCTTTTTGTTGCCTGGGCTAACCCCAAACTTTTGAGTTTTAAGAAGCAATCCTTCTACCTCCCACATACCTGGGATTGCAGTCTTGTGCCACTAGGCCCAGGAGGTTCTCATACTTCAAATAATATTTTTCCTTCTAGCATATCATAGTCTCATTGGATTATTAGTCAGATACTTCTTTGTTTTTGTTTGTTTGTTTTGTTTTTTTGTTTTTTTGAGACAGGGTCTCACTATGTAGTTGAGACTGACCTGGAACTCACTAGGTAGCCCAGGCTGATCTCAAACTCACAGTAATCCTCCTGCCTCAGCCTCCCGAGTGCTGGGATTGCAGGTGTGCACCACCATGCCCAGCTGGATAATTCTTTTTTAAAGAGTTTCATTTCTCTTAATGTATGTATCAGGAGAGAACGATACCATGAAATTGAGGGCAAGGCTTTGCCCTAGCCTGGTCATTATGCTGACCTCAGTTTTGGAATCTCAATACCCATCAAGTAGGAACCATTAGCTGGAGGTGTCATAGTTTAATCTCATTCATGCCCTATGGGGCAGGTGGCACCAGCCTCATTTTATACACTCAGAACTTGAGATCTATGTAATTTTCTGACTTTTCACTCAGTACTAAGGTGTGAACTCAGGGTCTCCTTAGTTGCTCGGTCTGGGATCCAACTTGTGATCCTCCTGCCTTAGCTTACCAAGTACCTGGGAATATAGGCGTGTACCACTATGATCCTTTACTTGTTTTTTTTTTGGCACCGAGGATCAAACTGTGGTCCTTGTGCTTGCAAGGCAGGCACTGAAACCACTGAGCTAAATCCCTGGCCCCCATTGCCTATTTTTTAATTGAGTTTTATGTTCAGTATGGGTGGTTTCCTCTTGTGTTCTGTGAGTTGTCTTAATTATCTTGATAATGTTCTTTAATATACATTCTGCTTTTTACTTATATCCATTTTACCTATTTTTGTTGCTTGTGCCTTTGGTATCATAACTAAGAATTCATTGCCAAATTCAAGGTCAGAAGATTTACCCTCTGATCTCCTCTAAGTTTTATGGTTTTAACTCTTATATTTAAGTCATTAATTCATTTTAATTTCTTATGCACAGTGTGAAATGATACAAATTGTTTTGCAGATGGCAATCCAGTTGTCCCATTCATCGACAAGAGTGTTTATTCACAGCAATCAAATATCAGTTGATTATAGCTATATGCATTTATTTCTGAACTCCTGATACCACACTTTTTTTTACCACACTGTTTTGATTACTGTAGCTTTATGTGGTGATTGTGAAATCAGGAAGTTTGAGTCTTGTGAATTTGGTTGTTTTCAGGATTCTGTTGACTCATCGGTATACCTTGTGATTCCATAAGAATTTGAAGATCAAAGCGAGTCCTGGTGGCACAAACCTATGATCCCAACTCTAGGAGGCCTAAGCAGGAGGATCATAAATTTGAGGTCTGGGTGACTTAGTAAGACCTTGTCTCAAAATATAATGAAAAAAAGAAAAAGAAAGGATTGGGGATATAGCTCAGTGCTGTCTGGGTGTAGTCCCTGTACTACCGCGAAAGTTAAGAGTCTAAAGATCATCAGTTTTTTTCATTTCTTCAAAAATGAATTTGGGTGACATTTATTCCTCCTTTTTTCCCCTCCTTCTCTCTTTTAACTTTGATAGATTTTTGTTTGTTTGTTTGTTTTTTGAGAAAGCATCTCACTGTGTAAACCAGACTACCCTCAGATCTTCCTGCTTCAGCCTCCCAAGTGCTAGGATTACAAGAGCGTGCCACCATATCTAGCTAGATTTCTTTCTAATTTTTTTGTATGATTTTGACTTTAACGATTGAGAGTCAAACGTTCATTTCTCTTCTGTTGGGGATAGTAGACAATGAGAGGGGGTACTTTGTACTCAGAAGCTGCTTCTGGAATGCATTCCTACCAGCTGAATAATTCACTGGGCTCGTTGCATCTTTAACACTGCATGATTTTTTAGGTTCAAGTACTGGAGAGAAGATTTGAGTAGTCTTTTAAAAAAACTGATCAAGGTGAACATGGTGGCGCATGCCTATAATCCGAAGAGGTTGAGGCAGGAGGATTGCCTGGAGTTTGAGGCCAGCTCGGCGATACCCTGTCTCAAAAAAAAAAAAAAAAAAGACTAATTCCTAAGTAATCACTTGGCCTTTTTTGGCGGAGGTGGGGCTGGTACCGGGTATGGAACTCAGGACCTTGCACTTGTGAGGCAGGCAGCGGAACCACTGAGCTGAATCCCTGGCCCACTAACTTTGCCTTTTTTTTTCCATTCCTACAGGTTGGTGACATTGTCAAAGTCACAAGGATGAATATAAATGGCCAGTGGGAAGGCGAGGTGAATGGGCGCAAAGGGCTTTTCCCCTTTACGCATGTCAAGATCATTGACCCTCAAAACCCAGACGAAAATGAGTGATTGCTGTTGCCCTGTTTCCTGCTGCTTTGTTGTTCTGCCTGTCATAGTCTCCTTGAAGTGGGAAAGCATTCTCTCTCATAGGCAAGTTACACTGCATTGCCGACGTCCAGCTCTCTGCAGGTTGGAGGTCTCTCATCCACATTTGGAATGCACACAGCAGCTGCCTCCTGGGGTTTGTATCATAGTCGTATCGTCAAAGAGTAGTTGGTTTTAGAATTCTTTTGGATCATAAACTGGAAATACTGGTGGAAGCACACAAGTGAAGAGAAGTTGACAAGGAAAGGGTCTTCCTTCTCCTCGCTGCCCTGTTTGTACTTGGTACCGATTCTGTCGTGTTCATCACAGAAAGCCTGAGGACACGGCGAGGTCCTGCATTGTTGATGTTCCACAGCAGTGACTCTCACACCAACTTGTTTTCCCTTGGATGACAGAGGAACCATAAGGAAGAGAGAATCCTGTCCTAAATCCCCCACATGTGGCTTTTCTTGCATTTTCTTTGGTTTGGTTTGGTTTGGTTTTGGAAGACTTACTACACTTGTGTGTCCTGAACAGATTTTTAAGTAGCAGGTTGGATTTTTGAGATGTCCAAGGAATGACACGTGCCTCTGAGCTTCTATGCTGAAGCTGCTATAACTAAAGGAATATGAGAAGAACAGTCTTGAGGCAGCGGCTTTTACTGTCTTGATTGCCAGTTGTACCCTGTTTTGCCATATAAAAAACACAGTCATCACTCATGGTGTGCCAAGCTTTGTGCACAGCCTCTTGGATTACTGTGTCCCAAAGGCATCAGAGTGGAAGGAGATACTGGGAAACTTTTGCTGATCTTGTTTGCCAGTGACAGGAGAAATGAGGAGGGTGGAGTACGTGGCCAGTTGTCTGTCCATCTTTTCAGTAAACATCCCTTTAAGTTGTAGGACTAAAGTTTCTTCTAAAGTTAAGGTTTTAGATTCATTACTGAATCGTTACACTGGATCATTCAGTCTCCTTACAGAAGCCCACCACAGTCCTCCTCAAGCTTCCAGAGAAAGATGGTGCTGTCCGTGCTGGTTCAGTGGTCCTGAGAAAAGGAAATGCAAGCTCAGAAAACTGGTTAATGCGCTTGAGATCTAGTGTTGTAGTGAATAGGAAGAACCCTTAACCAATTTACCATTAACCACTTATCAGTTTGTTAATGTGAACGCATTTTTCTCTTAGCTAAAAGAGGACTTTATATAAGCCAGCTGGTACAAATGTGTGACTGGTCCCTCACCTGCACATGGCAGACTAGAATTCTGGAACCTTCATATAGTTTGTTGTGTCCTTCCTTCCAGACCCTGGTGAAGACAACCCTCAGCTCACAACACACCAGATCCAGGAATGTAGCAACAACCTAAAAAGTAATTCTAGCATTTAGGGAGCATCTGCTGAAACTGTGGTCCTGTGTCTGGAGGTTTTGAGGTTTGAAGTAATATATTCTGGTGACAGAACCAGCAAAGCAACCATTTTTCTGTTTCATTTTTCATTTCTGTATAACTCGATATTTTGTCAGGCTGACAACTGCCATTTTAAAGAATCTTGAGAGTATTCCTGCAACAAAGTAGTGATGAATTGGAAAAAACACCTCAGTTTGCCTGCTTGTGGTTTTCCTGAAAAAGGTGTAGAGATCCGTGCTTCATTAACCAAAGGTGTGGCCACCTCTGCTGAAACCAGTCCCTTCCACTTGCCTTTTCTGCCAGCATCTGTGGAGTGGGCTTGTTCTAATTAAGGCTCAGCCTGACACCCACAAGTGGTGGACACATGACAGAGTCCCTAAGCTCTACCTAGAAACAGTGCTTGCCTTGTAGCTAGTGACCTGGTTCAGCCCTGCACCTTCTAGCAGAGGTGAAATACACGTCTTGTTCAGAGGGCATAGGCCCTAAGGCCTTTTTTTTGGTACCAGGGATCCATCTCGGGTCCTTGCACTTGCAAGGCAGGCAGCGGAACCCCTGAGCTAAATCCCCGGCCCCCTAAGGCCTTTTTAAACCAGATTTAGTTGAAGGGCTCCTTGTCACCTTTAGATTATGGCAGTTGGCTTACACAGTCCAAGAAGTAAGTGGCCATTTTGGAAAGTAGGGTTTCTTTTCAACAAGCTCTGCTGATCCACCCCTTGTGGAGCACTTCAGACTCAAAACACCTGATAAACCTGAGTTTGGTTTCATAATGAATTACTTCAGCCCATGTATATGTCTCAAGGGCTGCCCGGGAGATTCCGAGCTTGAAATAACTTGATCCTTGAGTTCTGAACTCTCAAGATATGTGCCAAAAGTAGTCATTTTTTTACTTAGAACTTTATCGGTTTTTTAATCAAGCAGGGAAATATCTGTTTTTCACACTAAATAATGGAAAGCAGTGCCCCTGGCTGGACTTCCTACCCTGCTCCCTGCTGGTCTGGAAAGACATCCATGCTTCCTAGAGCGGTGTGAATATGACCCAGGGATGGGTTATCTTTTATGATTGTTCATTGTTGCTACTTGGTCTGCTCTACTGTGTTGTAGAAAATACTTGTATGTTAAATTAACTCACTATGGTTTTTCACCTGGAAATGAAACAAATTAGGTATGGAGGGCATTGACATTCTGATTAAGAACTTGCTTCTCCTGGGACAGACCTCCAGTACAGGAATCCTCTTTGTCATTTCTGTGCTGCGTGGTACCACCTAATGACATGCTTCACAAAGAGGGTGCATTGACCAGCTGTCGTTAGGTGACTGGTCACCCAGACTCGACACCTCATGTGCTGAAGGAAGGAGGAACGGACTGCTGCCCCTGCTTGGAGCTTCGCACCCCTGGCCTTCCTCGCAGCTGTTTACAGACAAGGCAGGCCCGAGGTGGATGGCCAACTGCTCTTGTGACATTCACTCAGAGGAATATGAACATTTTATTTTTTGAAAAGGGATGATGTGTTTTTGTGCCAGGTGTTTATAATTTAATCCTTTAATATTATGTTCATTAACTTCTTAAAATGAGTGAATTCTTGATTGTTTTAACACAGAACCTAAAACTAATGCTTTTGGTGGACACCACTGAGCTCTGCCTCCAACTCCATCCGCTGGGACTGGAGAGCCATGTCCCCAGTAACTGCTGTCAGTGTGAACACTGAGTTGTTTGTATGTTGCAAAGAAGTAGAAGGACAGTTCTCTGAGTCAAGACCGTTGTCCCTGCAGGAGGAGCAGTGGCCTTGCTTCTAGACGATCTTCACTGTGTGTTTTAAAACAACAACAATGTAAAAACTCTTTTGACCTGTAACTTAAAGATCATAAACTTCAGGCAATAATATTTTCTGTGTAAGCTTTTAAAATTATTTTTGGGGATCATAGCTTGTTTTATTTTGTGCTATAAAATTAACAGTATTAAATGACTTATATTCTTAGAATACATCGAGTGTCTTTTCTTAACAGATTAGTGCCTTTTTATTTTTGTATTCTATTTTACGTTACTGGTCCCAGCATCAAACCCTTGTTTCCATGGCCTGTTTGTACATTGTCTCAATAAAACTTGCATCAGCCGGTGGTGGCAGTGGCGGCTTCAGTGTTTCAGTTTATCCTTAGCCCCCACCAACCTCCCCAGCAGTTAAAGCAGTGGTGAAACCCCTGGTGCTCCTCAGAGACCCACTTGTGCTGCTCCCCAAGAGCACCCTTTGGACATTTGGGGCCCCCCTCCAAAAGAGAATGCTCCCAGCAAGATCCTCTAGCTGGGGCTTAGTCTTCTGAATATGGGGCAGTGGTTCTCACGTTTTGAACGACCATGGAGAAATTAGGCATTTTTCCTTCTAAGCACCCATATATGCAGGCTTCTAAGTATTTGCTGAGTGTGAGCAAACAAATTATTTCAAGCCAAGTCATGGAAAACAGCCAGGTTCCAAGTGGGGCATTACCTTAATTGCCTTTCTTAAACATCTTTTATTAATGTTTCCTTTAACATAAAATCTTCCTGGGTCACTAAATTGCCCAGGCTGGGCTTGAATTTAGAAACCTCCTGCCTCAACCTCCCAGTGTGGTGGGATTAGAGAGAGACTCCACCACACCTGTCTTCAGTCTTTTTGTTTGTTTCAGTTGGTGACCCTCCTGATGAGCTTTGCGGGGAGCATCGAGGATGCTTGTGTTGGTAGGCCTGCCAAAGACCTCAGCACTCCTTCAACCGGGACCTGTCCGTCATCCCTGTGCCCCCAGCTCGGAGCATAGTTTATCTTTGTGCTGTTTATGCATGTTGACAACTCCCAGGTTTTATGGTAAAAACTTGAATAACATACATTTTCTCCCTAGTCCTTAGGATTGGACCTTGGGTCTTGAAAGTGATAAGCACGTACTCTACCATTGAGCTGCATCCCCAGCCCACCCACCACTTCCCTTTTTAAATCTTATTTTGAGATAAGGTCTTCCCAAGTTTCTTGTTCAAGCTGACCTCAAATGGGATGTTCCTGCTACGGTCTCCTGAGTAGCTGGGATTATTGGCAAGCACCACCATGCCCGGCTCTCATACAATATATAGAACTGCGCTGCTAAAACGTCTTCCCTGCCTTCTGGGAGGATTCTGCTAAATTTAAGAGAGATGTTAGTCTTAACTGGAAAAATTAAATCTGTCGAATTATTCTGAAAGAACTGATACCTAGAGACGTCTGTGAAGAATACCTTGTGTTAAGGTTGGATCCGCCTGCGGTGGGGTTGACCTTGGGCTCCTATGCATTCCCTCTTCCTGCCTCCTTGCTGGATTAGGAAGCAGCCCAATCTCAGAGACGAGTAACCTGGTCCATCGACCTACCCCAAAAACAGCACCACCCCCACCCGAGCTTCTTGGGTCTGTGCGTTCTGGGAGGCTCTCCTAAAACTGGCACCATCACCACTCCCAGCTTGCAGTTATGACCCGACCGTGGTCTTTTTTTTTTTTTTTTTTAATTAGTACACATAATTACATTCATTGTGGGAAGTTGGTATGTGTACATAATACCTGGGGGAGAGGAGAATTCAGACTGGCTCTCCCTGTGTAGTTGGGGCTGCCCTTGAACACTAACCCAGGCTGTCCTCAAACTCAGCAATCCTGCCTCAGCCTCCTGAGTGCTGGAACTACAAGCATTGCCCACCACACCCAGCCATAACACATTTTAATTCTTTTTATATCCCCACCCCTTCCTCCATCTCTTGGTCCCCTTACTATTTGCAAAAGGTCTCCCTGTTTCCTATTTCCTTTTGCTCTTCATACTTTGGGTTTCTCATATGGCCATGCAACATTTAACCTTGTGGCTCTGGTTTCACTTAACAGCCATTCTTAGCCTGTTGTTACAGTCTTCTGCCCACACGCTGATGCTTAGCACCAGCAGGAATGCTCTGTTTGCTGGTACTACCCTGGCAAGGGGGTCGTTCAGAGATGCTGAGAGCCTTGGGCTTCCCGGCAGTTCCAGAAGACCAGAACTGGAAACCTGGTGGGGGAGCCATCCCAGCCGAGGGAGACTCAGACTTCCGGATCCCAGGCCCCTCGTACTGGGGAATTGAACCCAGAACTGACCCACATCCTCAGCCCTTCCGTTTGTTTTGAGACAGGGCCTCGAGTCACTGCATTGCCCTGCTAGAATTTGTTTTCTTTTTCTGCCTCAACCTCCCCAGGCAGCACCACCGTGCTTGGCTGAGGTTTTCTCTCAGCGGTG
Source organism: Fukomys damarensis (assembly GCF_012274545.1). NCBI lineage: Eukaryota > Metazoa > Chordata > Mammalia > Rodentia > Bathyergidae > Fukomys > Fukomys damarensis. The sequence continues at coordinate 24,937,709 of NW_022900946.1, read as the reverse complement.
CCCTCCCCTGCTGAATCAGAAGTCTAGGTCACCTCCAAACCTCTTACCTCAACACCACTGGCGCTCCTTCCAGGGCCCACCCCAGGTACTGACTTCATGGGGTCCAAGCACTAGATTTCCCACTTCCCCATCCTGGGTTTAAACCCAAGGCCTTCACATTATATCTCCGGTCATTGTTTTAAGATTTTTTTTTTTTTTTTTTGCTTTACAGTTTACTTAACTAAAATGCCATATACTGACTTCCATTTGTTTTGATACATCTGAAAACTAAAAGTGTAAATCAGGTTCAAATGGTACAACTGATAGTGTGAAACAGGAAGAAAATGGCTAAAGGAGTGGGAAAGGAAATAAGGGAAAAGAAAATGTGAAAAAAGGAAAAAATGGAAATGAAGTCCTTGTAAATAGGGAAGGGTGAAAAGGTCAAGGGAGGGCAGGGGTCTGGGTAAAAAATTAGAACCAAGACGTGTAAAAGTACAAGATCCCAATTATAAATGCAACTAGTGTTTGCTTTAAATGCACCAATAAACCCAACAGGAAAATAAAAATAAATAAAATACTTTGATACATCTTGCCTCCCACCTGATTTAGAAGATTTTCAAGCCAATATAAATATTTCATAACTATGTGGCCATTGGGGTGCATATCTGCACAATACCTCACATCTTTCAGCGAGAAAAACAGAGAAGAGTGAAGACCTGACACCGTTAACTGGGTGTCGTGAGAATCTGCTCCAAATGTTGTTTCTCTGAGGTAAAGGCCCCACACCCGTTCAATTAAGAAAACCATCCTTACAGCAGAGGATGATTTTTATTTTTAAGTCGGGCTTAGGGCACTCAGCCGCTAATGAGGAGCTGCAGGGCAGAGCTGCATCCCCAGCTCCCGCCATGAATCCACAGGGAGCAGGTTCCACAGACTCAGGCTCCTTCCCATGGGTTCTCAGGAAGAGCGCTTCTCTGGGCGGGGCGGGCTGCGCTTCAGCTGAACCCAGGGCCCTTTCTCTTTGGCTTCCTTCTCTTTCTGATCATTTTCCTGGACACGTTTCAGAAGCTATCTCGACTCTTTGAGTGTTTAATATGCTCAGTGCGCACATTAATCCTCTGGGCAAGTGTCTTGCCCTTACCTGGCTTGTTCACAACAATGCCAGCAGCATGCTGGGTAACACTGTACACTCGAAGTTTTGCCATGGTAACATTTGTGTGATTCCTTTTCGAACAATACCCATTCCCTTGATGTCTACAGTATCACCCTTTTTGTAGATCCCAGGTATGCGGCCAAGGAACAGCCCCATGTTCTCTAAAAGGCCTAGAGAACATTTACTGGGTTCCCCTCCTCTTTTCCTTTGTGTTTGTCATTTTGGCAAATTTCTGGAAGCTGACCGTTCTGGCCAAAAGGCTTAAGATTGTTTTTTGAAGAGCTGGGGATGTAGCTCAGCAGCGCCACATTTGCCTGGCAAGTACAAGATCCTGAGTTTGATCCCCGGTACCTGAAAAGGAAGAAAGAAAGAAAAAAAAAAGATTTCCGGGGCGGGGGTACCGGAGATTGAACTCGGGACCTTGCGCTTGCGAGGCAGGCGGCAGAACCATTGAACTAAATCCCCAAAGATTATTTTTTGAGACAGCGTCTTGCTAAATTTCGCAGACTAGCTGAGTGCGGTGGCGCGCACCTGTAACGCCAGCAGAAGGATCTCTGTGAGTTCGAGGCCAGCCTGAGCCGCGTGGCGAGATCCGTTTCAAGAAACCGAACGGCCTGCCCAGACTGTCAAAGCTGTGATCCTCCTGCCTCAGCTATCCAGAGTGCTGTATACGCTGCAGTTTTTGTTGTTTTTGTTTTTAAATATCACGTTTTATTCGTAGCATAACCATTTTTCTCCTCCTCCTCCGGCTCCTCCTTCTTTCTTCTTCTTTCTTC
>NW_022900946.1:24931189-24935447 GCF_012274545.1 Fukomys damarensis | reverse complement strand
TGTCCGCGGCTCCGGGCGTCTGCTCTCGCTGGGCGCGGGGCGACAGGGCCGAGGGCGGGGTGGGGCGGGAGAGAGAGAAGCGGGACCGCGCACAACTTGGCTGCTTTCCCCAGAGTTACCTTTTCTAGCTTATTGAATCTTTGCAGAGTTTTTCTGTTATTCATTACATACAAGTGGATACATCTCTATACATACTGCCCCCCTTTCTCCCCCTCTCCGTGTCCTTCCCACTGAGCTACATCCCCAGCCCTTTCTTCTTATTATTTTTTAAAATTTTATGGCAGAGTCTCACTAATTTTCTAAATTGCCCAGACTTGGTTCAAATTTTGATCTTCTTGCCTCAGACTCCCGGAGTGCTGGGATTATATGCATGTATGCATTTTTTTTCTCTATACACAGGTAGCCTTGCTTTATTCTCACAATCAATTTTAGAGGTTGTTATGTAGCTCATATCATCTGTTTCTTTTCAGTGCTGTATAATATTCCATCTGGTTAATGTACTGTTACTCATTTAATGATCCAGTATGGATGGACATTTAGGTCCTTCCCACTTGCAAGTGGTCAGGCACATTAAAATGAGTTATGTTCTTGTTGTTGTTGTTGTTTTGTTTTTTGTTTGGGTTTTTTTTGTTGTTGTTGGGGCAGTGGTACTGGGGATTGAACTCCGAGCTTCATGCTTGCAAGGCAGGCAGCGGCACCACTGAGCTAAATCCCCGACCCCCAGAATGTAATTTCTGAATCAACAGCTCTAGGCATTTACAATTTTGAGAGCGATTTTCAAATTGCCCTGTGTAGGAATTGAGTGAATTTATACTTTGACAGCCATATATAAGAAAATATTTAAGCCAGGAATGGTGGGGCATGCCTGTAATCTCAGAACTCTGGAGACTGAGGTAGATGGATCAAAAATTGAAGCCCAGCCTGGGTGATTTAGTGACTTAGCCAAGCATATCTCAAAATGATGATGATGAGGAGGTTTTTTTTAAAAAGGAAAATGTTTTGGTTTGGTTTTATGACAGACTCTCACTAAAGTCAGGCATTCACATGAGCCACCACACCAGCTCCCAATCCTTTTTTGGTGGGGGGGGCTTCTGGTTTTTTTGAGACAGGGTCTCACTATGTAGTTGAGACTGACCTGGAATTCACTATGTAGCCCTGATCTCAAACTCACAGAGATCCTCCTGCCTCAGCTCACAAATTCTGGGATTACAGGTGTGCGCCACCACACCCAGCTTTTTTTTTTTTAATGGTGATACTAGGGGTTGAACCAGGTTCTAGACAAACTCGCAGTGATCTATGTTCCCAGCTCTTTTGCTTTTCATTGATTTATATATTTGGTACTGGGGGTCGAACACTGAGCTATGTCCTTACCGTGTTTCTGTTTGTTTTTGAGAGCGTGTTTGGAGGAAGTGGTCCTCCCCTATTGGGGATGGCCATCCTCTTCAATTCAGTGTGCAGCTTCAGGAGGGTACACATGGAGCAGTGAGGGAGGAAGGGGTCACCTACCTAGCCAGCCAGATCAGGCCAATCAACGCTGCCCATCGATGAGATGACAGACTCTGCAGCCAGATCGCCCTCCAGTCTTGTGTGCGTGTGTGTGTGTGTGTGTGTGTGTGTGTGTGTGTGTGTGCAGGTACTGTTTGACACAGCTCGGATGGTAGTTATATATCAACTCCTCAACATTTCCTGGGGATCTGCTAGACAGATTTCTGCTTATCTAGAAATCCACTTCAGCCTCAGGAGAAGTCTCCAGTGTTGCATCCAGCCAGAACCCCAATGCCCAAAAGGGCCCTGTTGACCCCTAGGGGGCGGCAGTGTCAACCTCAATATTCTCTATTAATTTTTTTTTTTTTTTTTTTTTTTTTACACTGGGTCTCCTGCGCAGGCCTCAAACCCCAGATCCTCCTGCCTCAGCCTCCCAAGTACTGGAATTACAGGTGTGCACCATCTAGCCCAATGCCAGCTCTTTCAGCTTGCTTTTCTTTTTCTTTTCCTTCTTTTTTACTGGAGATTGGAGCCAGGCTTTCACACTGAACTACATCCACAACACTATTTATTTATTTGTCTGTTATTATTTTTGTTGTTGTTGTTGCTTGCTTGAGGTAGGGTCTGGCTATGTAGTTTGGGCTGGGCTTAAACTGTATAGCCCAGATTGGTCTCAAACTTACAGAGATCCTCCTGCCTCACCCTCCCAAGTGCTGGAATATTATAGGCATGAGGCACCACACACAGCCAAAACACTTTCTTTATTAATTTATTTTATTTATTTTTTGGTACAGAGGATCAAACTCGGGACCTTGCACTTGTGAGGCAGGTGGCAGAACCACTGAGTTACATCCCTGGCACCTTTTATTTTTTATTTTGAGAGAATATCTTGCTAATTTGGATTCTCCCCACCTCTGCCTCCTAGAGTGCTAGGATAACAGGTGTATGGCACCTTGCCCAGAGCTAGTTTCTGTTTGTTTCTCTTGTTTTTTAACCCTAAGAAGGACCATCCTGCAATGGTCTAGTTTGGAGATCCTAAGGTAAGGGGAATGGGCACAGCGGAAAATGACAGCAGGGAGTGGACATCAGGAGCACAGGGGAAAACTGTGCCCAGGCTGGGGATCCCTGGGGATCAGCTCCTCTCCCAGGCTGTAGGCTGATCCTCCCCACACTCACAGTTCTCCCTCAGCAAATCCCACCCTTCCTTCGGGGTTTCCACGGGGCCTGGGGTGGGGCACTCAGCCACAGGATGGCAACTGACTGCTTTTAGCACTGTTAAAGCTGCCAGAAACCTATCACCGTTGCGGAGTTATCCCCAGGGCAAGATCAGGACCTCATGCCACCAAGGGACTGAGCCCCCCTGGGTCCTCCTGGGTTCCCCTGGCCACATATGTCATCCTGAAGCATGAGGCCCCTTCTTGGGGCAGTTTTCCTAGCCTGCCTTTGTTTTATGATGATGCGTCTTTTGCCCTGTGGGGTTAGCAGAAACCTACAGCACAATCCAGTGGTCCTATGATGGACCTGCCCCACATCGAGTCTGCCCAGGTCGGTGACTCCTCATGGCCCCCACACTGACCTGTGTCTCTAGTTTCATCTCTAGCACCCCAAACTCAGCAGCCCCCTCCCCACTTCCTGAGTACCCCCAACATCCTAGGCCTGGTTCTGCCTTGTCAGGGTGTCTTGCCAGCCGTCTAGGAGGGCGCCCACTGCAGGCACCTCCATGTGTCTTGGGGAGGCTGGGACAGAAGGGTTCACTGACCGCCAGGACCACAGAGAGCAGGACTTCCACTCTGCACTGGAGACCCTGTGGCCTTGGCCGAACCTGGCAGGTCTCTCTCATAATCCTACATCTCCACCTCACACCCCAGCACAGCCAAGCCAGCCTGGCAGGATTCAAACTGTGCCTAGTATTAACTGTGTGGCCTCTCTGAACCTCGGTTTGCTCATCTGTAAAATGGATGCCTAAAAAGCTATTGCAAAGAATAAAAGAATAAGTGTGCGTGAAGCCAGGGCCATGGTCATGTATGGGTGTCTCTGGACTGGGCGGGTGCCATCGGAGCATGTGTGTTTAGGAGAAGCTGGCTTTCTGGAAGCCAAGGGCATCAGGCTCTAACAGTCATCCTCGCAGCGATGAGGCCTTGCCAACTGGCAGCGATCAGCCATGGAACCACAGGCAGCGATGGAAGGCTGACCCGAGTTGCGGGTGCCCTCCGCGCCGGGTCCCCACCCCAGCTGAGCCTCGGGGTGCAGGACTGCCTGCTCCTCCCACCCCCCACAGAGCCGCTGGGCCCCACTGTGCTTGGTGATAGATGTGACAGCACTCCTTCGGTTCTGAGTCACTCCTTCATTTCCCTCATCGTTACCGCACAGGGATGGAGCTGAAGAAATGGGCCTCGTCCGGACAATGAAACGCCCTGTGGGGTATGGAGAGGTTGGTCAGGGAGGGCTTCCTGGAGGAAGGAGCACAGCACCGGGATGTGCGGAGATCGGAGTTCTCCTGGGATAAAGACAGGTGAGAAAAAGAAAACAATTTAAAACAGATCCCGGCGAGGGTGGGGGAGACGTGGGAGGGGTGGAGCTCGGTGAACAGGGAGACTGAGCGCTAGCAGGACTCTGAGGGCCGAAGGGCGCGATGTAGGTTTTCCTTCTTGGAGAGCGAGGTTTCACGCAGAGATTCACCTCCGCTGTGCAGCCCCGGAGTAGTTCTGGGACACAGACCCACCCGCGCCTGGCCCCGTTTGGGGTCCGTCGGGGGTCCCTGGGATCCGTGAGG
>NW_022900946.1:24916331-24930840 GCF_012274545.1 Fukomys damarensis | reverse complement strand
GGGGGACCGAGGCCGTCAGCCCGTGGCCAGAGAGACCCGCGGGGGGTTGGGACACCCCTCCTTCCAGACCCGGCCCGCTGGCCCTTCCGCCCGGGTCCCCACGGAGCCCTCCTGCTGCCCGTCCAGGTCCGGCGGGGGTACCGGGATGTAGCCGGTTCCCTGACCCGGGGAGCCACACGTACCAAGGCCGGGAAGGTGGACAGAGGCTGGCGCCGGAGCTCTGAGGGTGGGGTGGCAGCGCAGCCCCCCAAAACTTGCATTTCAGGCAGGGGCGCTCAGACGCCATCCTCAGATTACCTTGAAGCCACCGAGGGCCCAGGGGGAAGAGGAGCCCCCAGGGTGAAAAATGGGACCAGGGAGGGGGCAACTGGCTGGGCAGGGGCCAGTTCCTGGGGCTCTGGGAGTCCTGGAAGAAAAGTGGCCGTATCTCTTGTGCAGTGGGAATAATTCAGAGCCTGTCTCTCGGATTGCTGGGGTCCCTGGGAGAGGACACTGGCCCCCAGCTGGTCGTTAGCATTGAGCACTGTTAGAACTTTTCAATAGGGGGCCACTTGAAAGCAAGAGACCCCGCTCTGCAAAAGACCGGAGGGCCCCTCCCGCAGTGTTTGGGAAAGACCTTTTTGAGGGTGGGGTGGGATGAGCCCGAAATTGCCCTGGCACACTCTAGGTAGAAGGAGCAGTCCTCCCAAATCTCCTTCCTCTCCTGGGCAGCTGGGAAGGTGAGGAAGTGGGAGTTCGGGTCTATATGACAGATGCGTTTCTAGGCTAGGGTCTGTGGCCCAGCAGGGGAGCCCTGAGGCCAGGCAGGAAGGGGACTGGGTGAAGCCAGGACCTGGTAGGGGCTCCCTAGTGCCCGCAGAGGGGATAGGTGGCCACTGAGTTTTACAGACACGCCTTGGTGGTGAGTCCCGGCAGAGGTGCCTGCTCACCTGTAATGAGTGCCTCTTGGGCAGGTAAGATCAGGGGCCAGCCAATGGGTGGGCCTTCCCAACTTCTGCCTTCCCTCCTTGTCCCCTGACACTTCGGCACCTTTCCCCAGCCCTTCCTGGGATCTGGGCTGAAGCAAATGGGCCTCAGCCCCATCTCCAATTAGACTTTAGGAAGAAAGTCCAGGGGAAACAGGCAGATGCCAGTGGGGATCAGTTGTAAACAAAGTAGCTACACTTTTGTCCAAGGCCTTCCAAAGTCCACCTGTAAGCTGCATCTCCCAGAAGGCCCACCCTGTGGCCTTGAGACACCAGGGCCATGCCCATCCGAGAACTAAAGCGCAGTGTGGGAGGTCATATGGATACCCCCATCTGCTGCCTGACTTGGTGAGACCTCGGCCCCTCAGTTGTTCTGTCTGCTTGACCTCCGCACCACCGGGCCAGGGTGGGAGGTCGGGGTATGGCTGCTGGGCCAGGCTGTGACAAGGCTGTGTGCCTGGTTTCTCTCTCCCCCAACCCCATCAGCCTTGGGCTGGCCGCCCGCTCTTGTTCACCAAGGAGCTGAGTTTCCCTGGGGACTGTTGGACTGGCCTAGCCCCACACACCCCACCCCCAACCCCTCGCTGTTGCTGCAGCTTGCACTAGGAGGAGGGGCAGAGGCTGGGCCGCCTCCTGGACCCCTGCCTCCCTGCCCTGCCTCCAAGGCCAGGCAGCCTCTGTCCACTGCTGGGCTGTGAGCAAGGAGCAGTAGCTGTCCTCAGAGGAGGTGGGTGTCCAGGGGCCATCAGTCAGGGTGGAGGCTGAGGCCAGGGAGAACCCCATGTCCCACCCATTGTAGGAAAGAGAAACCCAAGGAGCAGGCAGGCTCGGGCTTGCCCAAAGTGACCCGGGTTTTAACCCAAGCACAGTGGCCTCCTGAGAAAAATGGAGGGACTCAGAGCTCACTCCCAGGCTGTGGGGTTGGGAGAGGGAGAGTACAGGGCTAGGGACTTGAGGGAGTAGCAGAACTCAGGGAGGACTAGGGTAAGGCAGCCACGGGAATGGACAGAGGTGGTCAGCACTGGGATCCCCTTAGCCCACGCAAAGGTAAGAAGGGGTCTGGGGGCCTGAGCCAGGACAGCCGCAAAGATGAGGCACTTTCCAGGGTCCTCTGCATGCGGCAGTTTTTTTCCAGAGACCCCCACAGCCTATCTCTGCCTCTCAGCGTTTCTACCTGCAAACTCCTTCAAAGCCCCGTCCCGATGCTCCCAGTCTCCCCTGTAGGTCCTAGAGGCAGCAGCAGCTGGGATGGCCGCGCCAGCATCTCTAAGGGTTGAAGGGGATCCAGCCCCGTGGGGGGCACCCTAGACCTCCGACAGCCCAAGCATCTGTGTTCTGTTTGCCTGCCAGTCCTCGGGACGCTCGCCATGGGGGGCTGCTTCTCCAAGCCCAAGCCAGGTACCTCCTCCTCTCTTACCGCCTCTGCCCTCGCTCTCAGCCTCCCTCCTCCGCCGCCTTCCTCTCCACCCCTCTGCATTCTGCCAGCCTCTGAAGTAGGTCAGGCTAGACAGGAGCCCGGAATGTTAATGCGCTGCTGGCCAGAGGAGGGTAGGAGGACCTGGAGAATCCTCCCGGTCCCCTCCCAGTGGGTGCCCCTCTTTATTTGAAGGTGCGGGTGCTGGTAGTGGGAATAACGTCTGGATCCTTCTTGGGACAAGAAGGAGAGGGTTTCTCCTGTTGCACGGCTGGGGGGAAGGGCTGTGTCCCCTAGGGATGGAAGGGCGCTCTAGGGGTACCTCCAGCTGTTGTGGGACCTCTCTGAGCCTCAGTTTCTCTCTCTGCAGGATGAGCCTGCCTAGCCTGGCCTGTCAGAGTTGCTGGGATAGCTCAGTGGGGAGGTCCCTGCCTTCTTCACCTCTTCTGACTTGCTGCATGATTTTAGGCCGACACCTTGGCCTCTCTGAGCATGCTCCTGGTTTTACACAGGAAATCTGTACTCTGCCTCGCCCAAGTGGCCCCAGCCACTAGGAACATTCCAAGATGCTAGGAGAATTCAGCTTTGCTTTCCAGTGGAGAATTGTGTCTATGGGGCTCTCCCTCTGGCTCCCACTTTCCCGCTTCGCTCCTCGTATTACCTAGGAAGGGGAGGTGTACAGCCACATTACAGATGGAGAAACTGAGGCCTGCAGAGGCCTGCACAAACTAGCCCGTGCTCCACTCACGCCCGCCCGGGCCACCTTGGCCTGGCCAGTTTGCCCCAGCTCCCTTTACCTGATACCCATTGGCTCCATGAAATTGGAACTTGTAAACCTTTTCTCCTTTTCCTGAGCCTGAGGGGAGGGAGGAGAGCTGTGATGCCCCCTCCGGCAAGGGATCCGCTGCACTTGCCACAGAATCTGCACTCCCTCCCCCCATGGCTGTGCCATGGGCACCCAGGTCTGAGTTGCTTCAAAGTATGGATTGGTCAAAGGGTGTCTGTTTTGGCCCTAGCCTTCGCCCCTCAGAAGTGGACAGGAGGGTGCCAGCTAGCCCCATACTGGGTGTCTGTGGGACTGCTGAGCGGGCAGAAATGCCAGGTGCTGGTTCTTTTAAAGGGCCCAAAAGACTGATTTGCCTTGGAACCCCCAGCCCCAGGGACTTCTGGTATGGGGTCAGCCATTCTTATCACAAAAAAGTCAGTGCTAAGAACTTGGGCTCTTGAACACGAATCCAGCTCTACTCTTTCCTGGCTGTATGGCCTAAGGCAGGGGATCACACCTCTCTAAACCTCCATGTTTTCATGTATAAAATGGTGTGATGACCAGTAATACCAGCACTCTGGGAGGCTGAGGCAGGAAAATTGCAAGTTTGAGGTCTGGTCAACTTAGTGACTTAGTAAGATCCTGTCTCAAAATATAAAATAAAAAAGGGCTGGGGATTTAGCTCAGAGGTTCCGCTGCCTGCCTTGCAAGCGCAAGGTCCTGAGTTCGAACCCTGGTACCAAAATAAAATTTAAAAAAAAGAGATGTAGCTGAGTGCAAAGGCCCTGGGTTCAATCTCCAGTACCAGCAGTAGGGCGTGTGTGTGTGTGTGTGTGTGTGTGTGTGTGTGTGTTGCCCAATGGCTTTCCCTCTTTGATTAGTGGCTGCCAGGAAGCTCACAGCTAATTGATAAAAAACATTACTACCAGGTTGGGTGTGTGGCTTATCAGTAGAGCATGTGCTCAGTGTGTGAGAGGCCCTGGGTTCAATTCCCAGGACCAAAAACTAACAAATGACCCAGAAAACACTGCCACCCAATTCCACCTACTGAGCCTCTACTCTGGGTGATCTATCGTCTCCTTTAACATTCATTAGCACCAGTTAGACACAGTTCCTTTTTGCGAGGGTTTGGGGAGAACAAGTTCTGGGAATGAACCCAAGGTATTGTGCATGCTATACACATCCCCTAGCACTGCGCTGTGCCCTCAGTCTGCTCTCTCTCTCTCTTTTTTTTTTTTTTGGTACTGGAGATTGAACTTGGGACCTTGTGCTTGCGAGGCAAGTTTTCTCCATTTTTTGACTAAGGCATCTGGAGTCCCATAGGGGCTAACGTAGGGTCTCATGAGCAGCTGGGAATCAAGGAGTTGGGGTTGATCTGGTTTGTGGACAAGCAAAAGCCCCCTCCCTTCCATCCACCTTTCTGCTCCTGCTCCTGGCTCAATGGCTTTCTGTTAGACTCATTACTGCACCTTGGAACCTTTTGGAAGGAGGAGGTGGATGAAAACATCTCGACTTGGCCGTCATCTGGTACCCTGCCAGGCTGCTCTGTGGGCCCCTACAGTGCTCACTGCCGATGTCAGCTGAGTCCGAAGTATTTTCCTTTTTAATTCTTCCAAAAACATTCTAACACTATTACATAAAGTATGGAAAATGGAGGGAAAGCTCCTACTGGACGGGACACCCTCCCTGAGCTAGAGACTGACACACACGGATCGGGAGGGGTCTGGCCAGAGTTGGGGAGTAGCTCAGCATGAGAAGAGGGACATGCAGGGGCCCCGCAGCCAGGAGAGGAAACAGCAGGACAGTGTATGGGAGGATGGATAGCAGTCAGCAGAACCTCGGGTCCTGAAGGATGGCAACCCAGGCCAAGCAGACCGCACAGCAGAGGCCGGGAGGTGTGACTCAGCAGCCACGCTGGTTCTTGGGCTCTTTGTTTCTAGATTATCTGGTCTGAGGGAGAGGGGCTAAGAGGTGAAGTCAGTGAAGGCCTGGAGGTTCCTATGCCTTGGGAACCAAAGAGGCGCCCCCTTTCCCCCACATGGGCCCATACTGTGTCGGGCTTAGCCACCCCCTCTTCTCTGCCCCTGGGGAGGCCGGATTATTACTGCTAAAAATTCTGCTTATTGTTCCCTTCTAATTAGGAAAATACCCCAGGCACATCATAGGGAATGTGGAAAGTGTGGAAAAGCATAAAGAAAGTGACAAGCCAAGCAGACTGGTACAAGCCTCCGATTCCAGAACTCTGGGAGGCTGAGGCGGGGGAATTGCAAGTTCAAGCCCAGGGGGCAATTTAGTGAGACCTTGTCTTTGAAAAGCGTGCGCATGGGGGCGTGCTGCAGACGGAGCTCAGCGAGGAGGCTCTAGCTCAGTCGCCAATACTTCAGGGAGGAGGGGGAAGGGGAGGAGAGGAGGAGAGGGAAGGGAAGACAAAATGCCAGCTTCCACTACAGACTGTGGGGGCCCTGCACCTTTTTGCTGTCCACATGGTCCCCCAGGATGGGTTTCATTCACAGGGCCTCAGACACCTGTACATGAAGACACCGAAAACATCCAAGGTTCAGTAAATAATGAATCTCAAAGTAGTGAGAATAGCTATCTTTCTGTGGGGAGTGAGGTACTTCGAGACAGGGTCTCTCTCTGTAGCCCAGGCTGGCCTCAAACTTGCAGCGATCCTCCTGTCTCAGCCTCCCAAGTAGTAGGATCATGTTCGCTACCATGCCTTTCAAGAATAGCTATTTGAAGAAGTGACATTATGGTGTGTCACCCCCAACCCAGGGCCTTGCACATGCTAGGCAACTGTCCTGCCACTGCGCTACATAACAGCCCCGTGTGCATGTTTTTCATGTTGTTTTTGGTTTTGACACCGGAGATTGAACCCAGGGCCTTCGTACTGAGCTATACTCCAGCACTTTTTCTTTATCATTTTGAGACAGGGTCCGGCTAAGTTGCCCGGGCTGGACTTGAACTTGCAATCATACTGCGTCAGCCTCCCGTAGCGCTGGGATTATAAGCATACACCACTGGGGAGCATCTTCTGCCTCTTTGTAGAGGGCTTTCCGGGGAGGTGGTGGGCAGGGCTGAGCATCCTAGCACTCAAAGGGGAATGGCCTCTGCCCCCAGCTTGTGGAGGTGAGGAGGTGGGCCAAGCTGGGGGCTCATGCCATGGTCCTGCCCACAGTGGAGCTCAAGATTGAGGTCGTGCTGCCGGAGAAGGAGCGGGGCAAGGATGAGCTGTCTGCCAGTGGGAAGGGCAGCCCCCGCGCCTACCAAGGCAACGGCACAGCCTGTCACTTCCACGCCGAGGAGCGCCTGCCAGCCCCCCACTCCTACCCTGTCCCTCAGGACTGCGTGGAGGCTGCCGTCTGCCACGTCAAGGACCTAGAGAATGGCCAGTGGGTTCTGGGCTGGGAGGGAGGGTCAGAGGGTGGGGGGAGCAGAGGCCGTGGAGGAAGAGGTGAACCAGGCAGGGGGTCTGAAAGGGGCTCGGGGTGGCCAAGGGCTCACGGCCTTTGTGGCCTCTGGCCTGCTCTTCAGAGGGCTGGACTCGGGGAAGAGGTGGCTCGTCCGCTTGACCTCTGAGTGCAGCCGCTCTACAGGATGCGGGAAGTGGAGCTGGGCTGGGGGAAGGTGCTGCTGGTGAAGGACGGTGGGGAGTTTCACACCCTGGGCCACAAGTGCCCTCACTACGGCGCGCCTCTGGTAAAAGGTGAGACGTCAGAGTGCACAGGGGGTGGGGGCAGGACCCCCTGGAGAGAGCTGGGCCGTGGCACCTCCCATCCCCCAGGTCAACTTGACTTGTCCCTCACCCCGGAGTCCGCCTGTATTAGTGGGGTCTCCTGGACTGTGCAGAGGACCAGGAGGTGCTGGGACGCACAAGTCCCCGGGGAGGAGCCTAGCACCACCCTCTTCCAGGCGTGCTGTCCCGAGGCCGGGTACGCTGCCCCTGGCATGGCGCCTGCTTCAACGTCAGTACCGGGGACCTGGAGGACTTCCCAGGCCTGGACAGTCTGCACAAGTTCCAGGTGGGGCTGAGCGTATAGTACAGCTCGAGCCTAGAAATACAGAGGCAGGGGCTGGAGTAGCCCGAAGTCTGGTCTTGAGCAACACTGCCCTTGCAGGTGAAGATCGAGAAGGAGAAGGTGTACGTCCGCGCCAGCAAGCAGGTGAAGGGGTGGTTCAGGGCTCAGGTACAGGGGTGGAGGGCAGGTTGGTGTGGTGGACGGGAGCCCGGCGGATGTGCTGGGGAGCAGAGTGGAGGGCTGCGTGGTGGGAATATGGCTGAGCACCCTCCTTCCACTAAGGCCCTGCAGCTGCAGCGAAGGACCAAGGTGATGGCCAAGTGTATCTCTCCAAGTGCTGGGCACAGTGGCAGTACCAATGTGCTCATCGTGGGTGCAGGTTGGTGCTGGGGTCCTGAGGGTCAGTGTGGGGATTAGGAGGCAGGAGAGGAGCGGTCCCTGGCTCACGACCCCTCCCTTCAGGTGCTGCCGGCCTGGTGTGTGCAGAGACGCTGCGGCAGGAAGGCTTCTCCGACCGGATCGTCCTGTGCACTCTGGACCGGCATCTCCCCTATGACCGGCCAAAGCTTAGCAAGGTGGGGGATGAGGCAAGCAGGGACCTGGCAGGGTACAGACAGTGCAGGACAGAGCCTGGATCCTGATCCCTCTGGGTCCCTGTGAAGCCATTTGGAACCTTGATTATCATCTCTTAGAGGGAAGGTCTGACCAGCTCCCCTTTCTGCTTGTATCAGGCCCATCTGTGGTACCCCTAAAAGATCCAGGTTTGTTGAGTTCTGTCCTCCAGCCCCCAGTGACCCAGGGCTGGGCTCACTATCTGGGCTCCATGTTCTCTTCTGTAAAATGGAACGGTGGCCACATGGCCTTGTCTCAAATTGGATGTGTCCTGCAGTCCCTGGATGCACAGTCTGATCAGCTGGCCCTGAGGCCCAAGGAGTTCTTCCGGGCCTATGGCATCGAGGTGCTCACTGAGGCTCAGGTATGAGGTTATGGATGGGAGACGGGCCAGGGAAAAGGTTAATGGGCCCCACGAAGGGGAAAGCCACGTGGGCCCTTGGCGGTGTGGGTGGGCGCTCTGTCCTCTCCACCCCACTGCCAGTGCCTGAGAGGCAGCACTGGGCCTTCTTCCTGACAGGCTGTGGATACACTCAGGCCCCGGGGTGTAGGGAGATAGGCAATCTGATCAGGGCTGGGACAGGAGAGCCTGATGGCATTTGGGCACATAGAGAGGACTTTGAGGAGCAGGCGATATCTGAAGTTTAAAGAATGAAGCTCCCACGGGAACTGCTCGGAAATCCGGCTGGGCTCCGGGCACATCGCAGGATCTGGAAGTGAGTGTCGAGGTGCAGGTGCCCAGGCCCACACTTTGCCCCATGGGGATTGCAGGTGGTCACAGTGGACGTGAGAAACAAGAAGGTCGTGTTCAAGGATGGCTTCAAGCTGGAGTACAGCAAGCTATTGCTGGCCCCTGGGAGCAGGTAGGAAGGTGTCTCCTGCCTTCCCTGGACATTGGGTGGAGGGCCATCAGGATGAGAGGGCCTCTCTGATGCTACCCTGTCTCAGCCCTAAAACCCTGAGCTGCAAAGGTAAAGAAGTGGAGAATGTGTTCACCATCCGGACTCCGGAGGATGCCAACAGAGTGGTGAGGCTGGCCAGGGGCCGCAACGCCGTCATTGTGGGAGCCGGCTTCCTGGGTGAGCAAGGGGGGCAGTGGGGCTGGTGATCGAGCCGTTGTGGCCAAGTCCCAGGGTCACCAGCCCTGGAAGACGCGGGGTGTCAGCCTTGCCACACTTGCCCACCGCCCCAGGAATGGAGGTGGCCGCCTATCTGACTGAGAAGGCCCATTCGGTGTCAGTGGTGGAGCTGGAAGAGACACCCTTCAGGAGATTCCTGGGGGAGCGTGTGGGCCGCGCTCTCATGAAGGTGAGCCCTCTCCCGCCCCTGGCGCTCCTCAGAACTGCCTCGCCCCTGGCTGGCCCCTTACCCACCGCCCACCCACCAACCTGCCTGGACAGATGTTTGAGAACAACCGAGTGAAGTTCTACATGCAGACAGAGGTGTCAGAACTTCGGGCCCAGGAGGGAAAGGTGGGCCGCTCGCCTTCCCTGCCGCTTTCCATGCTCTCGGCTTGTGCCCAGGAGCTGGGTCCTTCTGATCACCCACCCATTCTGTACAGCTGAAGGAGGTCGTGCTGAAGAGCAGCAAAGTTGTGCGGGCTGATGTCTGCGTGGTGGGCATTGGTGAGTGGGTGGGTGAACGCGGCGAGGCATCTGCACGCGTTCACAAGCGGCCTTGGGTTAATCCGTTCCCCACCCAGTCTCAGTCTCCACATCCATAAAATGGGGGCTCCAGCAATATCCATTTGACAGGGTCATTGGGAAGTGTGTACCCAGCTTAGGGCACTAGTGGCCTGCAGGACACAGACAGTTGGTGCCTACTCCAGTTGAAGTGGCAGTTTGAGGGTCTAGGACAAAGCCAGGAGGTGGCTGCACAGGGGTTGGAGAGGCACAGGACAATGACTCCCACCTGGGGCTTCTTGGAACTCTTCTTGGAGGAGGCAATACCTGAGGCTTGAGGAGAGGCGTGGGAGTTGATGGAGGTGTGGCAGAGGGAAAAAGATGTGTGAAGGCCTCAGCGTGGGAAGCCTGGGGACAGTGTAGAGCAAGTACAGCAGGTGAAGAGTGTGGGGCAGGCGTGGAAAGCGCCGAGGCAGGAGAAGAAGCGCCCAGGATGTGGACGTGGTGGCTTCTGTCCCGTTAGGTGCAGTGCCCGCCACAGGCTTCCTGAGGCAGAGCGGCATTGGTCTGGATTCTCGAGGCTTCATTCCTGTCAACAAGGTGGGGCTGGGTAGGGCAGGCACGGTGCTGGGCTGGAGGTGGCTCGAGGTCCAGGTCAGCTCCCTGTTCCATCCATGGAGCCTTGGCCTTCTCCCCACAGATGATGCAGACCAATGTCCCAGGTGTGTTCGCAGCTGGTGATGCTGTCACCTTTCCCCTTGCCTGGAGGAACAACCGGAAAGTGAACATCCCACACTGGCAGATGGCTCATGCCCAGGGTATGCCAGCCCTGAGGCAGGCTCAGAGAGGAGGGTATCCTAGGTCTCAGCCTTCCTCAGCCAAGTCTCAGAGGGTCTGGGATCCTGGATGCTATGTTAGGTATTCAAAGCTCTGTAGTGGCAGTCGGATCAGCCTCATCCAGGTGTTCAGGCCAGTGCACAATGAGGCCTTTGGCTTATCTCTGGAGACAGAGACCTTTCTCTAGTATGTACTGGATATCCCTGTTAGCCAAGCGCAATCTCCCAATCCCAGTTGTCTTTCCATTAGTCTCACCTCTTTTTTTTTTTTTAAATCCACAAGACAGATTCCTCAAAGCTCCTAATTAGCCTGTGCAGTCACCCTGAAGTGGGATTTAGTAGGCCAACTTCCCACGGAGTGCTTCTGTTTCCCTTGAGCCCCTTGACTGTCTCTGTGAACTCACTTGCCTCATACAGTCCCTGGAGACATTTAGCCCGGGCTCAATGGAAACACTGTGCTCTCTGTGAAACAGCTTTCCATCACTGTATTTGGTGGCCAGATACAAGCTTCCCAGGCCTCACCCACTGTACCTGGTATAGACGCCTAACCAGCAGGTGAGAGTAAGTTAGTCACCTCAGCACCTCATGGAAAGGACCACCAGACTCCCAGCCTGGGACACTCCCCCACCCCACACACATACACACCACCACATTTCCTTTCCTTTGCCTTGGCCATTATGTGAAGAACTGCTGTCTGAAATCCCACTCCTGGTACCATTTTCAGCCCAAGTCCATTTCTGTCCAAGTGTAAAGTTGCAGCTAGCTTGTAAAGAACCAAAGGTTACTTCTCAGTTACATACAAGTAGGATTAAGGATTTAACTGTATATCCAATTATGGGGTCTAGTGGGACCTTACAGGCACTGAGAAGCCACCAGATATTCTCCTGGGGCCCTGCATGTGGTTGTCATTTCTGCTTTCCTGGCCCTTGTGCCCATTCTCCTTTTCTTCAGACCTGACATCTCAGATTAGTTCTCTGTGTGCACAGCTAAAATGGTGAGGCAGAGCACCACCCAACCCCAACAATCATTCAGATTTTCCAGAGGAGCGATCCCACAGATGAGCTGTGGGCTGAGCAACAGTGCACCTCTGGATCTCCCAGAGTCCAGGAATAGCTACACCTGACAGAGGTCCCTAGAACAGTGAGGTAGGCAGAGTGGGGGTGGCAAGGGCCAGGGTTGTGGCTCTTACTGTCTGAGTCCCACAGGGCGTGTTGCAGCCCAGAACATGCTGGCACAGGAGGCGGAGATCAACACAGTGCCCTACCTGTGGACTGCCATGTTTGGAAAGAGCCTGCGCTATGCGGGTAACTCACAGCCTCGTAGGGGAATGGGCCTGGAGCATTTGGGGTGGGCTCAGTTGTGGTGGTGGGGTGTCCTGAAGGACCTCAGTGGCGGGGCTGTGATTGCACTGGGAAGAAGTGGCTAAGAACAAATTCAGGGTCCCGGTAGAGATGACCTAAAAGAACTAAGGAAGCAGGGAGAGTGTCCAGAGAGAAGTTAGGAGGGCATAGGATGGGGAGCCTGTGAAGTGTCTAGCCCTTCTGCATCTCATCTGGGTGTCACCTACCTGCCCTGCCCACAGGCTACGGAGAAGGCTTCGACGATGTCATCATCCAAGGGGATCTGGAGGAGCTGAAGTTTGTGGCTTTTTACACCAAGTGAGAATGACAGGGTGTGGGGTAGGGGGATGGTAGGACCTTGGTGAAGGGAGACTCATTCCAGAAAAGCTCTGCTCCTGAGGAGAGGTCCTTACCAAAAGGTGGGCCAAGTGCAAAGGGAAGCAGCTGGCAGGAAAGCGAGGAGGTGGCAGTAGTAACTGGCACCCGCAGGGTCGAGGGGGACAGTTATCTTCTGAACAGCTCTTTGAAGTGGGTGTTGATGCCCCGCTTTTACCATGACAAACATCACATCCGTAGAGATTGGTGATGACAAGAACTCTGCTGAGAGCTTGACCTACCCAGCTGAAGCCTGTGCTGGGATAAACAGAGGGCTGGGTGCACAGGGTGTTTTTGTTGTCCCAGGCAAGATCTTCCCCTGGGCCTGAGGTGGGCAGGAGTTTGTCAGGGTCTTGAAGAAAGGATGGTCTTGAGGCTCAGCTACCTTGTCTCTGCAGAGGTGACGAAGTGATTGCTGTGGCTAGCATGAACTATGATCCCATCGTATCCAAGGTGGCTGAGGTGCTGGCCTCTGGCCGTGCCATCCGGAAGCGGGAGGTGGAGTGAGTGTGGGTGTGGGGCGCCTCGGGTGGGGGAGGAAGGATTGGCTGAAACTGATATAACAGCCAGCCACCCCATAATCTTCCAAGGCCTGCTCTTTTCCTCACTCTGGATTCCCATCATTCTAAAGTTTCTAGGGCTACGGGGTGGTGTGGAGCATGGATTGTAGTCTGGGAGAAGGCTGGTGATATGTGCTCACAGGGGACAGAAGGGAAAGGGCCGTGTGCCCCAAGGTAGGGCCAGTGCTGCGGGGAGAAGTCAGTGCCCACTGCTTGGATGATCTCTAGGCCTAGATATCTCATGGAAGTTGTGCTAATCCTGGCAGAAACTAATGGGGAGACACAGCTACTGATGCCCCTGGGTATACCCTGCTCAGAGATGTTGGGGTGGCTGACAGACCCCCTGAGGCTCAAATTATTTACAGAGAACTCTGAGGGGTTGGGAAAAGCCCGAAAGCCACAGGGGGGCTAGAGCCACAGCACAGGGGTAGGCCTCCAGTTGGAAACACTGGAGGACCAAGAATAAATATTATGAATGACATTCTCTTTCCCTGGCCTTCTCTGTTTTTCCCTCTTGCCTTCCCAAAGGCTGTTTACGCTACACAGCAAGTACGTGTGCTTTCTATCCTTCCTGTTGACTTTTCTGAGCTTTTCCCACCTCAGCCAAGAGCCTCTACCCAATAACCTACCCACCCCACCCAAACATACTTCCCTGCTGGGCGCCAAGAACTGACACGGGGCAAACACCCTGCTGTCTTCAAGAATCAACTGTTTATGGTGCCCAGAGTGGGGAACCTGCTCTCTTCTGTCCTGATCATTCCTCCTCTCATTCCTGCAGGACTGGCGACATGTCTTGGCTCACTGGGAAAGGATCCTGAGCTCACATGCAGTGGACTTGGGTGTGCACATTGGGACACCAGGGACAGAAGCCAAGCCCTGGGGGCAGGTGCCAATCTCCAACCTCCCAGGATTCCCCAAGGCAGAATGGGAGCCCTCCCAGTCCTTGCCTTCGGCTGCCTGGCTCTCTCTGGAAAGGCCTTTGTTACCTCCAGAAGATACTCACACCACAAGGCCTCAGCCGCCACTGATAGCTGGTGCTGGAGGCGTGACAGGCCAGGCCTCTTCATCCTCTAGTGGGACTGGAGGACAGTGCAACATGTTAGACATTATTTTAAAATTAAAATGCACACATTTGCAAATCACTGTGACTCCAGTATAATTGACCACCAAGATGAGAGGAAAAAAATAGATCACAGGGAAAGTAAGCAACAACAATCAAGTTTTTCCTGTGAGTACCGAGAGGAGGTAGAAACTGATTCCTTCCTCCCCACAAGGTCAAAAAGGCTTCTCCAGTGTTTTTGGATCTTGATTTGAAGGAAAAGTAAAAGGGACTACACGTGCAAAAAGGGCTTGAGGCAGGAAATGCTTCTTCAAAGGCCAGACTTAATTAACGCTTGACACTCTTAGGGCATTCACTTAGGGCAGTAGGTGTGTTTTGAAACAGACCCACGCCTGTCCTAGCAGGTGAAGCTTTCTGAATCCTCATTTGGCAGGTAAAAAAGCAAGGGCTCTGCTATTAATTAGGAATGAGAACAGAAGCTCCACGCAGCAGCCAAGAATGAACACCCAGGAGTGAGGGGAGACTTGGGAAGGCCAGGGCTGCAGGAACAAACAAAAAGGGGATAGCTGCGCCGTCTGCATCCTGAAACCCTCCACCTGGGATCCTGGGAGAGGCAGACGTTGCGGGGGAACCACACTCAACTACAGGGCATGCCCGGACCCCCAAGCCAGCGGCCGCTGAGGGTCGGCTGGCGGCGGAGCCTAGCAGCCAGGGCAGGGCGGCCCCAGAGGGTTTGGGGTCCGGAAGGCTTTACTGCCAGGGGAGCCCAGCCCTTGCACTACCCGGAAGGTTACAAGACCGCGGCAAAGCGGCGCACTGGGGCCAGCGTCTGACTGCGGTGTCGCGAGGGGCGCTAGGCTTGTTGGGATGCGCGGGCTGAACGTGGGGCGCTGGCCGGAAGTGCTGCGACATCGGCGCGGGGCTTGCCGGGAAATGTGGT
>NW_022900946.1:24885458-24916242 GCF_012274545.1 Fukomys damarensis | reverse complement strand
GGCCCGATCGGGGCCGGGGCCCTGGCAGGTGGGGCGCGCTCCAAGGTAGCTCCGAGCGTGGACTTTGACCACAGCTGTTCAGACAGTGTCGAGTACCTGACGCTCAACTTCGGGCCCTTCGAGACAGTGCATCGCTGGCGGCGCCTCCCGCCCTGCGACGAGTTCGTGGGTGCCCGGTACGGCGGGGTTCGGGGGATCCCGAGGGGACGTGAAGGGCGGGGGAGTGATCTGAGGAGGTTCCAGGGTGGGGGACAAGTTGTGAGGCCCCGGCTAGTGGCCTAGTGTGGGAACTGCTCATAGGCGGGTGGTGTCCAGGCAGAGGAGGCGATTCCATGGAGTCCCAAGGCCCGGCGACCCTGGGCAGGGTCCTAGAGCTGCGGTGTTTCTGAGCCTTCAGCTGGGGTCCCGTGAACTGCGGTGGGTAGTGTCAGGCATACGGACGTACGGGAGGTGCGGTGGAATTTAGGGGATCTTGACAACTGAGAGATGTTGTGCAACTTCTGCGGCAGCCCCCGTGTGTGTACCATTCCTTGGGTGCCAACAAGTTGGGCCCTGACTTCACCGCCTTCTACTCCTTTCTTTCTAGGCGAAGCAAGCACACAGTAGTGGCCTACAAAGACGCCATCTATGTATTTGGAGGCGACAACGGGTGAGTGAATCAAGGTGTTTGGACCAGGTAGGGAGAAGTACTGTGGTCTGATCTGGGACTGTGAAACTTATCTTTCCAGATGTTAGCTAAGCACCCTAAGTCTCAGTTGCCCCATCTGTGAGGCCGCCTATACTAACCTCCCAGGACTTAGGAGAGATTAAATGAGATTCTGTCCTCAAAGTAACTCAGTGCAGCATTCACTGGATCGCATATACTCAGCATATGGAAATATCCCTCTTGTTTTGAGTGAGTTGATATTACCTTGAAAGAAGCATATCGACTTTTACTGCCTGCCCTACTAAGCACTTTTCTTTCCCTACGTTACCCTCTGGGCCTTGTCCACATTCTTCCTTTGCAGCCCAAAGATATGGAGGACGCAGTTTTCTTTATTTTGTGCACTTCTCACTTTTTGTGAGGGTTTTCCTGCATTGCTACAAACTCCTAGCAAATAGCCTTCCTGTCATGACTGTTTTCTGTGGGTAGGCATACCTCCATTCACAAGAACTATCGCCAGAGAAGTCGATTTCCCCGTGCTGAGTGTTTGCACATGACCGAAGCTGCCTACAAATCTTAGCCCTACCTCTCGGCCCAAAGCCCTAGAACCTGCTTTAAAGCCCATGAAAAGTATGTTCACACCAGTCCTGTGGGGCTCTCTAGAGGAGCCAACTTAGGGGTGGTGGGGCATTGAAAACACGACCAGGACCCACAGACTAGGCAATAGGGCCTTCTTGGCCATCATCCCCTGGCATCTAGCCTGTCTCCTCCATTAAGCTCCTTGCCCAGAAGCAGCGAGAGGGATCCATTTACAAATGCAAGTCAGAACATGTTCTTCCTCATCTCTTAAGCTTTGATATATCCCCACCTCTCTCAGTAAAATCCCAAGTCCTCATAATAGTCCACGAGGCCTATATACTTGTTCTTTCTTCATATCTCTGTTCCTCCCGGCCTCTCACTGGCTGGGCACACTGGCTGCTTTGCTGCATTTGGATTGTTCCAAGTGCCCTCCTGCTCAGCTCTTTGCGCTGATTGTTTTCTCCTCCCCACACTTCCTACCTCTCTTGCACTGCACACGGTAAGGCCTTCCCCAACCCACCCTCCTTACTTCTTAACCCTGCACTGTCTCGGAAGCTTAGAGGTGGGCTGTGATAGTCTCCTCTGCCAAGGCCGGGTGTGTGTTCTTTTTGCTCCTGCATCCAACACCTCAATAAAAGTTGAGGGGTAAAGAAGAGATGTCTGCCCACAGATGTTTACTGAAGCCTTCACAAGAATCTCCCAAACCAGAAAAGGCATTGGTGACCACACAGGACAGTGGGTGATAGATAGGGGACCTCAGTCCTCAGATGTATTTGGTAACAGGTAGTTTGTATGACAGAAATGGTTTTGCTAAAGTGTATCAAAAGATTTATGTGCTGGGGAAGCCTCCGTATTACAGATTAGAATGAGAGCTCTCTGGACAAGAGCAACAGTGGGAAGCTGGGTGTGCTAGTGCATGCCTGTCATCCCTCCTGGTACTTAGGCTGAGGCAGGAGGACTGCCACAAGTCCAAGGTCAGTCTGGCCCACACGGCAAGACCCTGTCACAAAACAAAGCAGAACAAAACAAAACAACAACAAAAAATACAAAAAACAAAAAAAGTGTGACTTGGAAGGTGGGAAGGAGAACCATTTAAAAAAAAAAAGGCCAGGGATTTAGCTCAGTGGTTCTGCTGCCTGCCTCACCAGCACAAGGTCCCAAGTTAGATCCTGGTACAAAAGAAAAAAAAAAAAAAAAGCTGATTGGTTAACATTAGGCAACTTTAGGTTACTTTTCCCAAAGGATTAAAACAGAGGGGATTTCCTTACTAACGCAGACTCAGGTAGACTGAACTCCCCTATTTGCAGGAAGAACTGTTTTGGGATTTGCTTCCTTAGACTTTCAGTGTATGAGACATTTGGCTTGAATGACTTCACTTTGATTTGGTCTGAGCTTTTGGGGCCTAGAGCAGAAGCTCACTCGAAACAGTGGCCTCCCATATTTTTGTTTAACAAGTGAGACATAGTATACAAATTGTTCTCAGTCTAGTTGCAATTTTGTAAAGACTGAATACAAATATGGCTTCCTGGGACAGGTGAGTTGGGAGTCATGAATGAGGAAGGGGGAGGATTAGTCAGAACAGCAGCTTCCCAGCTCCTGTCTTGAGGGCTATGTGATCTCAGACACCGCCTTTGACTTCCTAGGCCAGTTCCTTCTCTGTAAAATGGAGTGGGCAGGGAGCACCTTGCTGATGTTTACTGAGAAGGGGGCAGGCACCAGGCACAGGCATGGCCTGACACAGATGCTGGCCTCCAGGTGGTTTGTGCTGTTCCTTCACAGGAGCAAGGGCTAGGTGGTAACGTGCCAGTCCTGCAAGGTAGTACAGTGGCTAGTGGACTTGTTTCCCACTTTATTCTATCTTTAATGCAGTTGGTACATCGCTTTTGCAATCAATAAAGGGAGAACAGGAAGATCAGTGAGAAGCAGCGGGGTCATCCCCGACATAGATATGGGCTGGAACCTAATTGTGGTGGAGCAGCCTCAGAGGAGGAGGATGAGATGCAGAAGTGGGGATTCTAGAGGCTGGGTGACTTGTGAGTGATAAGTCCGGCCTTTGAACCATGTCACGTCTTCATGTCAGCCTTTGAATGGGCTCCTGGGGGCAGTGATTGTGCTTTGCTCCTGACCCCAATGAGGTTGACCTTGCCTGTATGGCAGCCCCAGTGCCCATATCAATTGGGGAGCTTCTTTGGTGGTCACCACTCCTGTCCCTTTAGTCATCAGCAAGTTGCCTGGCTCTAGCCAGGTACCAGGCAGCAGGGAGCCAGCCCAAAGCAGTCCTTCCTGCTGCCCCCTCCCCGGGATGCGCGCAGCGCCCATCTCCAGGGTCCTGGAGTGGCAACACACTGCAGAGCACACCCAGTCACTGCCAACCTCTCGCTGGCTGTCTTTCAGGAAGACGATGCTCAACGACCTTCTGCGATTTGACGTGAAGGATTGCTCCTGGTGCAGGTGGGCAGCCCCTGTGCTCTAGGACCCTGTCCTTTCTCCGGGGACACAGCATCTCTGTGATGGGTCTAGGTGGCCCACAGAGTCGCCTCATCATGAAGAAGCATCAGGGAGGAGATAATCGGAGCCCCTGGGTCTGTGTGCTTTCTTCCGTCTCCTTGGGGTCTGTTCCAGCGGCATCTGTGGTTGATTATTCCGAATCCTGCTAATTAGGGGGATCTGGGTGGTTCAGTTGTAGGTTGCCAGATTCTGCCCGGGAGAGCTCTTCAATCACCAGTCCTCCTCCTGGGCCAGAGGCTGCTATGGATCTGACACAGGGCAAGGGTGGACATTAGTAATGAGTTCTCTCAGAATTGACTCTGCTGCCCAGGGGCTGGTAGCAGCCCTCTTCTCCTCATGGGACCCATCCAGGAGAACCCCACAGGCAGTGGGTCGCAGGTAAACTCCATGATCTCACACAGCAGGCCACCGCCGAGGGAGCAGTGGAGATCCAGGGATCAGGAGATTCTGGGCTTCCTGAGCTCCACCCTCCGCTCACATAGGAACACAGACACAGAGCCCCTTGTGGTACCCCACACTGCGGTCTGTGGCCCATCCCCTTGGTCCCCAGAAGGAGTGGGATCTTACTGTTCCTCTTGAACAGAGGAGGGTGTCAGGGCTCAGGAGATCACGTTACTTCCCAGGACCCTCAGCCAGGAAGGGCAGTTCCACATGATGTCATCCGCCATCTTTCCAGGAGCCCTGGTGGCACTGGGATGGCCGTAGAAGTGGGTATGTCATTTGTCACACACTTGATTTTATAATGCAGCTAACTGTTCCCTATGTTAATTTGTGTATGTGTGTGGGTGTGTGTGTGTAGTTCTGGGGATTGAACACAGTGCCTTGTGTGTGCTAGGCAAGTACTGGACATCTAAGGTTAATTTTAAAAGTCATTTTAAAAACTACAGTTCTTAGTCAAAATTTGCTAAAGTGGCTTGGGGTGGTGACATATGCATGTTTTTTGTTTTTGTTTGTTTTTTTTTTTCCTTTTCTTTTCTTCTTTTTGAGACAGTGACTCACTATGTACTTGAGACTGACCTGGAACTCTCTATGTAGCCCAGGCTGGTCTCAAACTCACAGTGATCCTCCTGCCTCAGCCTCCCGAGTGCTGGGATTAAAGGCGTGTGCCACCACGCCCGGCGTCACGTGCATGTAATCCCAGCATTCTAGGAGGCTGACACAGGGGGAAATTCCAGCCCAGCCTCTGCAGATTACCCAGATTGTCTCAAAATAAAAATACATAGGGAGGGGTTTGGGATTTAGCTCAGTGGTGCCACCACTTGCCTGGCAAGCACAAGGACCTGAGTTACATCCCTGGTACAAAACAAACAAGCAAACAATCAGACACAGGGAGGGGAGAGGGTTTGAGGAGGGGATGAGATAAAATAAAATAAAATTTATTTTTAAAATAACAAAACGAGGGGCTGGGGATTTAGCTCAGTGGTGCAGTCACCTGCCTCACGAGCACAAGGTCCTGAGTTCAATCCCAGGTACCAAAAGAAAAAAAAAAAAAAGTAAAAATAACAAAAGGGTTGGGAATATAGCTCAGTGCAAAAGCTGTGGATTCAACCCCCAGTACTCACCTCAACCCAAAAAAAAGAAAGCTAAAGTAGCCTGCTGGGGGGGGCACTCACCTGTAAGCTCAGTTACTGGGAAGGCTGAGGCAGGAGGAACACAAGTGTAAGGCCAGCCAGAACCACTCAGTGAGACCCTTTCTCCAAATGAAATGTTTTATTTATTTATTTATTTTTTTTTTTTGCAGCACTGGGGATTGAACTCATGACCTTGTGCTTGTGAGGCAGGCACAGTGGCACTGAGCTAAATCCCCAGCCCTTCCAAATGGAATGTTATAAAAGAGCTGAGGGATGTAGCTTAGGGGTAGTGCTTTCTTAGCATGTACCATGGCGTGGGTTCAATCTCCAGTACTGAAAAAAAAGTTTTTTACTCAAGCATTAAACTTGGTCTGGGTATAGAGGTGCATATCTCTAATCCCAGCAGTTCGAAGGCTTCGAGGAAGAATGAGCTTGAGGCCAGCCTGGGCTACATTTCAAAACCCTGTTTTAAGAAAACAAAACAAAACAACAATAACAACAAGCCCTGGAGATGAGCAGCCCTGCAGTAAGAGGTGTAAATGGGTGTTTAGTAAGGAAAATTTAGACACCCCGTGCTGCAGAGTACTGCCCAGCTGCTGAGAATGATCCTACGTAGAGATCTTAGAGTGGTCTGAGGACCTCCTAGTGACATCGTTTGGTGAAAAACCTTCAAAACCTTCCTCTTCTTTTCTTCTTCTTCCTCCTGCTCTTCTCTCCCCCCGCCTCTTCATCCTGTTGTGTAGTCTAGGCTGGCCTTGAGCTCATTATGTAGCCCAGGCCAGCCTCAAACTCACGGCGATCCTCCTGCCTCAGTCTCCTGAGTGCTGGGATTACAGGTGTGCTTCACCACACCTCGCTATTTTGATTCCATTTTAAAAGATTTTCCAGCAGCATAGCTATGCCTAAGGGGTGTGGAGGGAGGACGTCCAGGTGTTCACAGTGGTTTTCTGGCATCAAAATTAAAAATTTTGGTGCTTCTTGTTTTGTTTTTTCCTTATTGGTAATATTTTTAAAGTTTCTATAACAAGAGAGGTCACCTTTGAAATAATAAAAAGAAGCTGGACACCATGGTGTGCACCTGAAATCCCTGAGGTCAGCAGGCCAAGGAGGTGGGATCACTTGAACCCACAAGTTCAAGGCCAGGCTGGGCAGCATAACAAGATCCTGTCTCAAAAAATAACAATATGAGCTTGGTGCGGTGGCAAACACCTATAATCCCAGACACTGGGGAAGCTGAGGGGAGGATCACAAATTCAAGCCCATCCTGGGAAACTTATCAAGACCCTATCTCAGAATAAGATAAAAAGGGCTGGGGACATAGCCCAGTGGTAGAATACTTGCCTAGCAAGGGTTTAGTACTGCAAAAAGGAGAGGAGGGAGGCATGAGGATGTGGGCATGTAGACTTTCTAGCTGACTTCTGCTGACATTATCCCTATGCTTATGCCAGGGCCTTTACCACCGGCACCCCACCAGCCCCCCGCTACCACCACTCGGCTGTCGTCTATGGGAGCAGCATGTTTGTGTTTGGTAAGCAGCCTCCTACCTCTCTCCCCTCTTGGGACCATGGGTGCCTTGACTTCCCACAGCCTCCTCCCAACATGGGTCTTCTCACGTCTTGTGCTTGTCAGGGGCTCTGTCCAGCCCCTCACTGTGTGCACTGGGCTGCCGTGAGTTCCTGGACTGAGAGGAACCCCTTTGCCCTACCTCCCCGAGCTCACGGGGTTGGGGCGTCTGAGCTGGTGCCTCAGGGGTTTGCAGATGGAGCCCTGGTTGGTTGTTGAAATGGGGCCAGATGGTGCCTCGGCTCCCAGGGTGCCGTGGGGGTGACACTTTCCTCTCTCCTCCCCCAGGGGGCTACACCGGCGACATTTATTCCAATTCTAACCTGAAGAATAAAAATGACCTGTTCGAATACAAGTTTGCAACTGGCCAGTGGACGGAGTGGAGGATTGAAGGACGGTGAGGGCCTTCGCCGAGGCCTGTGGGGCCGAGGGGTCTGGGTGGCCGCGGGCCTGAGGCTGGGAGAGGCCTGCAGCACCGCGCGAGTGCGGAGCTAGGAGTGGACCCTGACTCCCAGATGCTCCCAGCTCCAGATTCCCTTCTCTCGGAAGAGACCTGGACGTGCTGCTTCGTGAGGACCTTCGTGGATAGTTTGGTGGCAGCTGGGAGGGGATGCTGTGCTTGTGTGGACATCAGAATGGCTTTTTCTTGAGGGGGTAGGGATTGAACCCAGGGCCTTCCACATGCTAGGCAAACTCCACCATTGCCAACTTTACGTCTAAGTTTCCTTTTTTTTTTTCTTTCTGTTTTCTGGGGACTGGGATTGAGCCCACAGTTTGGACACTGAGCTACATCTCCAGCCATTTTATGTATGTGTGTGTGTGTGTTTATTTATTTTATTTTATTTTTTCCCCATTAAGTTTATTGGTGCCTATAAAGCAAGCAATACAGTCACATTTATCATTGGGATCTTGTACCTTTACACAATGCATCTTGGTTCTCATTTTTTCCCCAGACCCCTGCCCTCCTTTCACCCCCTTCACCTTCCCTATTTACAAAGACTTGGTTTCCATTTTTTCCTTTTTTCACACTTTTTCTTTTCCCTCATGTCCCCTCCCCTCCCCTCCACACTTCCCCTTTAGTCATCTTCTCCCTGTTTCACACTCTCAATTATACCAGTTGAACCTTATTTACACTTTCAGTTTTTCACACCAGAGAAACTGTTCGGTAGTTTATTTTATTTTAAGACAGGATCTTTCTAAGTTACTAAGTTGCCCAAGCTGCAGACTAACTTGCTGTCCTCCTGCCTCAGCCTCCCAGAGTGCTGGGATTATAGCCTGCACCACCATGCCTGCATCTGCATTTTTTATCCAGCTACCATCCAGAGCTCACAAACTCTGCCTCTGCCATGTGAGTTAGGGGTCTCCGCCTCTGGTACCACCACTTGTTCCTGGTACGCCAGCAGTGGCCCTTAGAGCCCCCGTGTAAGGCAGAAGTGGCCCGAGTAACCCGGTTGTGGAGTCCATCTCACCATGTGAGGCTCTGAGCTCCCACCTGACCTGGGTAACCTCTCTCCTCACTCACTTCTTCCTTTGTACTCTAGCTTACCAGTTGCCAGGTCAGCCCATGGGGCCACAGTGTACAGTGACAAGCTATGGATCTTCGCTGGCTATGATGGCAATGCCAGGTAGGTGGTGGCCCAGCCTCTGGATGTACTTGGGTACAGAGCAAGCTTTCCTGGCCCTTGAGGGCTCAGCCTGCAAAAGGCTGGCCTGGTGGATTCGGTGCATTGCTGAATCTGAGCACATGGAGGTGAATCCTCTGAGTGGATCCCCCAGCTAATCCTGTAGCCTCATGAAGTACTTGGAACCACAGGGAAGAGGAATGCTGCAGGGCCCAGGAAGTGGGCAGGGAACAGTGTGTCGGGGCTCAGACCCAGCCCTTGCTTTCCTCCTGTGTCAAAGATGTTTTTTCCTTATTTTAGAAAATTCATCTCCCTGTATTTTTCTGGTTACAAAAGTAGCATGTGGTTATTACAATTTTAGCATTACCGAAACTCCTAGTAATGCAGTGGTAACGGTTTCTATACTATCCATGGCCCCTTCCCATCTTGGGGGACAGCTCTGTAACGAGCTGGCCCTGCCCCTTGGCCTCAGATATTGTGCACGAGCCTACTCTTTCCTATGTGGGCTGGATAGGGGACTAGTACAGCTGGCATTTGGTGCACTGAGACCTCGTGGCTGCACAACGGTCTCCTCACTCACATGGCGGACTGTTCTTCCCTGCAGACACCTGCCTTGGCCAGGTGCAGGCCAGGTCCACCCAGAACACCCTGACCCCTCTGTCCTAATGCAGGTTGAATGACATGTGGACAATTGGCCTCCAGGACCGGGAGCTCACATGCTGGGAGGAGGTGAGAGGCACAGGAGACTGGGTGCTAGGGGAGGGGCACCGAGAGGCAGGGCAGGGTGGTGGCGGAGTCTTTCTTCCCCCTCATCGGAGCGTGTCCTCACTCTCCTCTCTGACCTGCCCGGCCCACAGCCAGTTCTCGCCGAGGTTGTACAATGACTAAAGATTCCAAGCCCTGGGGCTGTAGATGCAGCTCAGTGGTAGAGTGCTTGCTCAAGCGCAAAGCCCTGGGCTCCACCCTAGCGCTGCGTGCCCTGGGCGCACAGACTGAGCCCTGGGTGTTCGCAGTGCCGCATGGGACTAATATGCTTTCCGTCAAATCTACCATTATTTAGACATACCAAGGGCCGCCTGCTGTTCGGTGTCCTGCTTCTGGAGTTTCCTACTCTTGTAGAAATTAGGCCCTGATTATTGATTGATTGGATTGATTGGTTGTGACAGGGTCTCATAGGCTGGCCTTCAATGAACTGTGTAGCCCAGGCTGGCCTCAAACTCACAGCAGTCCTGCCTCAGCCTCCCAAGTGCGTCACTACACCTGGAAGTCCTTGATGATTTAACTCTCGTGATTTTGATCCCAGCTGGTCAAAAGTGAGCCCACATAAGTGGATGAGATAGGGCTATAAACTGTTTGGCCAAAAAAATTAACGCTATGTACCCTTGTTCACAAAAGAAATTTCAAAAATAAAAATTCCACCTCTGAGTGTATAGAAATATGAATCCATCTGGGCATGGTAGTACATGCCTGTAATCCCAGCACTCTGGGAGGCTGAGGCAGGAGGGTCACCAATGGGAGCCCAACATGGGAAACCCAGCATCTTAGTGAGACCCTGTCTCAAAAAATAAAAAAAGGGCTCGGCATGTAGCTCAGTGTGAATCCCCTGGATTTACTCCCCGGAAACACACACAGAGGTCCTGTGAGAGCCCTGTGCTGAGCTGCTCTTACCCCTATCCCAGGTGGCCCAGAGTGGTGAGATCCCACCGTCTTGCTGCAACTTCCCTGTGGCTGTGTGCCGGGACAAGATGT
This sequence comes from Fukomys damarensis, assembly GCF_012274545.1. Classification (NCBI taxonomy): domain Eukaryota; kingdom Metazoa; phylum Chordata; class Mammalia; order Rodentia; family Bathyergidae; genus Fukomys; species Fukomys damarensis. The sequence goes on along the minus strand of NW_022900946.1, from coordinate 24,906,007 downwards.
TTGTGTTCTCAGGGCAGAGTGGAGCCAAGATAACCAACAACCTCTTCCAGTTTGAGTTTAAGGACAAGATGTGAGTACCCTGGCCAGGGAGGGGCACAGTGAAGGCCTGTGCATGCACACAGTAGCCATGACAGCCCATCTTTCTAAGCTCCTACACAGAGCAAGAACATTCAATCTAGAGCAGGCCCCTCAGGGTTTGGCTGCAGCTCAGCAAAGATGGCCCTGGCCAGGGTCCCTAGTTGGCCCTCTTTCTGAGGGCACAGGACATGCACTGCTTATGGTGAGTGTCACCCCTAGCGAATATGGCCGGTACAGATCTCTTGATGGCAGAAGATGACAGAGGCACACAGGCCCTCTCCAATCATGGCTGCTGGCTGCCTTTAACTCCTGTGCTCGGACTGGCCTCTGACCCTGGAGTGAATGCAGAAGAGGGACAAGGGCTTTGGAGGGGGTTCACGCATCCCTACAGTAGGTCGGGGATGCATGGGAGGAGGACCAAGCATCCGGGACAGCGGGAGCCTTGTTGGGTGATGAACAGATAGCATAGCAAGGTTCTGTTTCTGTCCTTCAACTAACTTAGCACAAGAGGGGCTTTCTTGGAAGGCGCTGGGAAGCCCTTGGAGGGTGGAAGGTGAAAGGTGCTGTAGGAGCAACTGGCGCCCAGGCAGTTCCCAGCTGGGCTCTCAGCTGCCTGGGTGGCATAATTGCAGCAACCTGCAGTCACCGCGTGTCTGCACAACTGCATTTCCCCAGAGGAAGTGGACTGCCCAGAGGCCAGAGGCTACCCTTCCCACGCTGTCACCGGTGTCTGGGTGAACAGTAGGGCTCGGGCTGCCCCCTGGTGGACTGCATGGAGCCAGGCATGGCTAGTGCCACAGCTCAACTTGGCAAGGGACACTGGGCGTACGTACTCGGGCGTTCCCTTTGGTCCCTCACCTGGTTACCGGAGGGTCACAGGGGCACTTCACAGGGTTACCTGTTGTGTGGAGACCACAGTGCTCGCCCTGGCTCTAGTTCACTGTCATGTGTCCCCAGGTGGACACGCATCCCCACCGAGCACTTGCTCCGGGGCTCCCCGCCACCCCCCCAGAGGCGCTACGGTCACACCATGGTGGCCTTCGATCGCCACCTCTATGTGTTCGGGGGTGCAGCTGACAACACATTGCCTAATGAGCTGCATTGCTATGATGTGGACTTCCAGACCTGGGAGGTTGTCCAGCCCAGCTCCGACAGTGAGGTGAGTGTTGTCAGGTGTGAGGTGGGAATCCCAGGGGCTCTTACTTCACCAGCTACACGCCAATGGCTCCCTCTCTGGGCCTTCCAGGGCTCCCAACAGCCAAGAGGAGCAAGGCCAGGATGCACAGGCTCTCGGCCCTGGATGCCCGGGCCCCTGGCCCTCTAGCTCCTTCTTCCTACAGCCTGCAGGTTTGCAGTGATCTGTGTCCCATTCTATCCACTGTGCTGTTGTCCTGCAACCCCCCTGGGCAGCCCTCTGAGGTCTCTGGCCACGGTCCCCCTTTGCAGCCTTAGTTCTGTAGCTCTTCCCTCCTCCTCAACCCACAACACTGGCAGGGATGAAGGCCTCTCGGTCTGCCCAGCCCTGTTAACTTGTCACACTCCTGCATGTCTTCCCCACCAGGTCGGTGGGGCTGAGGTGCCCGAGCGAGCTTCCACTTCTGAGGAGGCACCCAGTCTGACCTCTGAGGAGCGGGCTGGCTTTAAGAAGTCCCGAGATGTATTCGGCCTGGACTTCGGTAGCACCTCAGCCAAGCAGCCCACTCAGCCGGCCTCAGAGGTAAGGGGCAGGGACCCTCCTTAAGGCTTCCTTACCCGGAAGCACCCCATAGCCACCCCCTGAAGGAAAGCCCATGATCAGCCCCTTTCACAGATGGGGAGAAATGAGGCCCTGAAAATGCTTGCTCATGGTCACCTAGCAAAAGAGGCACAGGCCCCAGAGACCGCACCCTGTTGCACTCACTCATGTGGCCCTGGCTCCACCTGTGACTGTAGCTGCACCCAAAAGACCTCTCCCCTCAGGGACTGGGCTCTGTGGTCCCTCCATGGCCATGTCCTTATCCTGGCCATGAGCAGCTTCACTGTGGGAGACCTTGCCCTACCCAGTCTCCCCCGCCCACTTGTCTCCCTCCCCAGCTGCCCAGCGGGAGGCTGTTCCACGCGGCCGCTGTCATCTCCGATGCCATGTACATCTTCGGGGGCACCGTGGACAACAACATCCGGAGTGGGGAGATGTACAGGTTCCAGGTGTGTGGTGGTGAGCTTGTCGAAGAGTGCCTGTTGGTGAGCCTGGGACGGAAGCTTCCTGGGGAGTGTGGTGGTGGGTGGGAGACAAGGTTGAGGGCGGGCTGAGTCGACACTTAGGAGTCGGGCACCCTCAGTGCAGCGTGGGGAGCCGTGGGGGGCTCACAGCAGAGTTGGGGGAGAGAGTGAGCCAAAGCGGATGTGACAGTGGCTTCCCTCGGCAGCTCCTTTCCAGGCCTGGAGGAGCACGGGGTCAGTCACAGCCCGTGGGGACAGTGGGTCAGGGTCAACTCCTTGGAAGAGGTGGGGATCCCTGGTAGGACCAGTCGGAGTACCTGGCTCCAGGTGTAGAATGAAGACGTCGCGGCTCCACCAAAGCGCAAGGGTTCAGCCGAAGGCAAGCAGAGCAGTGGGAGTCCCCAGCTGGTGTGAGCTGGGCACGGGTACAGCCGTCAAGGCCCCGAGCAGGCAGCGCTTGCAGGGAGGGAGGTGGCCGGGGCTGGCCTGCGTGGGACACGGGTTTCCCTCCACAGTTCTCCTGTTACCCCAAGTGCACACTGCATGAGGACTACGGGCGGCTGTGGGAGAGCCGCCAGTTCTGTGATGTAGAGTTCGTGCTGGGTGAGGTGAGGGCCTTCCTCACGCCCAGCCCATCCCTACTGCTACCTGGCCTCCATCCCCTCGGGCGAGGGGCTAGTGCCCTTTACCTACACGTTGTTCTTTGTGCAGAAGGAGGAGTGTGTACAGGGCCACGTGGCCATTGTCACTGCGCGGAGCCGCTGGCTCTGCAGGAAGATCGTGCAGGCACGGGACCGGCTGGCCCAGGTGAGGTCCCCCGACTGGGCAGCTGTGTCCATTGTCCCTGGGGTGCCCTTGAGCTCTCTTCTTCTCCCCATAGAAGCTGGAGGAGGAGGCGGCCCCAGCTCCCAGGGAAGCCTCTGGTGCTGCTGTGAGTGGGACGAGGCCTCCCCTGCTGCGTGTGGCCATTCGGGAGGCTGAGGCCAGGCCCTTTGAGGTGCTCATGCAGTTCCTCTACACCGACAAGATTAAATACCCTCGGAAAGGTGCGGGCACACGGGGACAGGGCCGGGGGTGGGCAGCAGGGCCAAGACGTGGATGCCGCTAGGCCTGCCTTACAGATGGGCCTCCTGAGGCTTAGAGGTCCTTGATCCCCTGTGATCACAGCCACCATATGGTCCAGAACCATACGCATCTATAGAGTGGTCCTGGGCCCCACTCCAGGCCCTTGTCTCCTGGATCCCTGAGACTCAGGGCTCTTGGGTGCAGGCCATGTGGAGGACGTGCTGCTCATCATGGATGTGTACAAGTTGGCGCTGAGCTTCCAGCTGTGCCGCCTGGAGCAGCTGTGTCGGCAGTACATCGAGGCCTCTGTGGACCTGCAGAACGTGCTGGTTGTGTGCGAGAGTGCCGCCAGGCTGCAGCTGGGCCAGCTCAAGGTGCGGGCCAGCGTTGACGCTGCAGCTGGGAGCACCTGACATCTTGGGACTTGGGGGGCCGTGCTCAAGCCGGGTGCCCACTCTGCTCCCCTGCAAGCCTCTCGTCCATCCCCGACTGTGGCCTGACCCTGCTTGCCTGCCCGGGCCTGTCTGTCCCAGGAACACTGCCTGAACTTCGTGGTGAAGGAGTCCCACTTCAACCAGGTGATCATGATGAAGGAGTTCGAGCGCCTCTCCTCCCCACTGATCGTGGAGATTGTGAGGCGGAAGCAGCAGCCCCCTCCTCGTACCCACTCTGACCAGCCTGTGGACATTGGTAGGAAACCCTGTTCCTCTGAGCCGAGAGTGGGAGGGACGGTGTTCAACGTGGGAGCCACAGAGGATTAGCCAGGCCCTTGGGGGCAGGGGTTGCCCTGTGCTCCTGGGCCCAGGGACAGGGATGGATAGAGACAGGAAGACTTCCTCAGGGACCCCTAACCCACAGAACTTTCCACAGCAGGCGGTGAGGTGCTTGGATCCCCTGAGCCCATTTCTGAGGATGGACATGGGCACATCTTTCTGGATGGGCATCAGATCTGATGTTTTGGGATCAATGATAAGCTGCTGAATTTCTCTCAGGGACAGTGAGGATGTCCTGTCTTCTGTTGCCTTCTTGTCCTGTTTGGAAAGGACACCACAGGCTCTTTCATTCACCCACCTCTCCTTGGGGCCTGTGATGACCCCATTTTGTGACATCTGGAGACACCACAGGCCACACAGTGGGTCCACAGGGAACCCCAGCGTGAGGGCTAGAAGGAGGGCAGTGGGTAGAATAGTAGACATTGGGGGCAGCAGTCCTGAGGGCCATGTAGGGACTGGTGCTCCAGGTGGCCTGGGGCGCTGAAGGGAGAAACAGGACAGGTGGCACCACTGTCCCAGGGAACCCTTGCATGGCAATGATGTGGGCAGATGTGCAGAGAGGGCAGTGCCTTTGGGGTCTCAAGGCCACGAAGCAGCCCCTTTGCTCAGGGTCTGCTGGGGAAGGTGGGAGGCACTTGCTTAGGCTCCCTCCACACCCCCAGGCACATCTCTGATCCAGGACATGAAGGCATACCTGGAAGGTGCAGGTTCAGAATTCTGTGACATCACACTGCTGCTGGATGGGCACCCAAGGCCAGCCCACAAGGCTATCCTGGCCGCCCGCTCTAGGTGGGTTGAAGGCCTGTGTGGGAGGGCAGGGCTCAAATGGTGGCTTCCTTCTGCTCAGAAGTAGCCGTCTGCCACTCTTGTCTGCAGCTACTTTGAAGCCATGTTCCGGTCCTTCATGCCTGAGGATGGGCAGGTGAACATCTCCATCGGGGAGATGGTGCCCAGCAGGCAGGCTTTCCAGTCTATGCTGCGCTACATCTACTATGGCGAGGTCAACATGCCCCCTGAGGACTCCCTGTATCCTCACACCTTGAGGGTGGCCAATCTGGCCCCAGACTCTGCCGCTCAACTAGGGACAGGAGGGGACCATCCTCCGTGGTGAATGAAGGCCGCAGGGCCAGCATCACTTCGGGTTCACCACTGAGGGATCACAGTCTGCCCCTCAAGATGGTTGTGGTGCCTGGCTGCCCTATTTTGGTCTGGTAATCTTGGCCCAGCATCTTATTCTGAAGAACTTCCCAGTGCCCGGGACTGTCTGGTGTTCTCCAAAGGCTCTAAAGCGTGTGGGCAGCTGGCAGGGATCTGTCAGCAGCCAGAAGGGATGGGTGGTTCCTGACCCTCACAGCTACGGAATGGGGTCAGTCATTGCTCTAGTGACAGGAGAGCCGACGGATGTGGCCTTACTCCTCATGGTTCACTTCAGCAGGGTTCGATGGTGAGGCGCCACGGAGAAGTTCTGCCGATGTGCTATGGGAACGAGGGGGTTTGTGATTTTCTTTGGCTTTGGAATGGAGCTTTTCAGCCTCTGTGTGGTTCAGAAAGTAGAGACCGACCCGGTGTCTTGGCATGGCTCCCTGCAACACGCTCCCAGGGGCGGGCGGGGAAGGGGCAGACAGAAGGGCAGTCGGGCTTCCTTTGGCCATAGGCTCCTTGACGACCCCCAGCTACCTATTTGCAGCCCCCTACTACTACGGCTTCTATAACAACAGGCTGCAGGCGTACTGCAAGCAGAATCTGGAGATGAACGTGACTGTGCAGAACGTACTGCAGGTAGTGCCGGTGGCGCTGGCGGTCAGCCTTCCGCGGAGGGTGGGCAGGGTGCCTCAAAGTCCCGGCCATTGCAGATCCTGGAAGCGGCGGACAAGACGCAGGCACTGGACATGAAGCGGCACTGCCTGCACATCATTGTGCACCAGTTTACCAAGGTCAGGCCGCCAGCCCCAGTGCTTAGGGCCCCAGCTCGGCCTGTCGGGAACTGTGGGAGGATGGGAGCCAGGGGTCCTGGGCTGGGCCAAGCTAAGCCTCTCATCCGCTGGTCCCTGCTAACCTTCATCCTCAGAGCCAGCCCGAGTCCCATTCCAGAGGACTAAGCCGACACCCTAGCTCTTATGTGGATCTGTTTCATTGTGCAGGTCTCCAAGCTGCCCACGCTCCGGTTGCTGAGCCAGCAGCTGCTGCTGGACATCATAGACTCCTTGGCCTCCCACATATCCGACAAGCAGTGTGCAGAGCTGGGCGCTGACATCTAGGGCCTCCTCAGATCCCACCAGCATGGAGCACGATGCTGTCTGTCTCCGTGGCCCACTGCAAAGACTGCCCTGTCCACACCCCTGCCTACAGGGGTCACACCTGTGGGACCCAAAGGCCAGCATTACTCAGAGCCTCTGAAGGGAGCTGGGGATGGGTGGGTGCGGGGACCAAACACCTCATTTCATTGAGGACACAGGTTCCACGGGGGTGGAGAGTAAAGCCACCTCTCTCCTCTTCCTGCTCAGGAAGCCACGGCTTAGTGGTTAAGACATCAGAGGAGACGCACCCTGACCGTTATTCCGAAGTGCGGAGTGTGGTGCAGGAGGGTCAGCCTGGATCCCGGGGACTGGGTGTGTTGGGGGGAAGGGGCGTGGCGGTCCACCTAGGCTACACCCCACGCCCACCCTGTCACCAGTCTGTTCTGAGCCCCTACTCCCAGCAGGAGCTTATGAACGGGGACCAGTGACGTACATCTGGTCTGCCCTGAAGATGAATTCTGGAGCAATGAGCCTGACGGCCACCGCCAGCACACAGGGCAGTCAACCTGGGCTGTGCCTATTTTGGCTGTGCCTGGCTTCCAGAGGGGCTGCATGCTCCCAGCCCACCCACATGCGTATCCGGGCCAGAGAGAGGTCAGGAGAAAGGCCCAAGTATTCACTGTCGTAGATATGCCTCCATTAAAGCCACAGCAATGCTACCTACATATGCCTCACTGGCAGTCTCCACATCCGGCCTCTGCCTGCCTGCCTGCAGTGGAGGGCCAGCTGTGTACCCCAGTGGTTTGGCAGACCCTGAATATGGGCCAGCCAATCCCATCCACGCATCCATGATCCCTGCCACCACTGGCCACCCAGTAACAAGGGGGAGGGGATATGGGAAACATCCAGGCTGGACCCTCATCTCCTGAGAGTCCTGGAGTAGTATCTGCCCCGCCCCACTCCTGGGCATGTTAGGTCCCGAGAAAGGGTTTGCTCTCCTGCCGACGCTGGAAATGAGGACAGGCCCAAGGCTCCTCCCATCACGCTTGGTAGGCCCTGTGTGAATCTATATTGATACCACAGACAAGTTCTACCTTTCGGGAACAAGAATGTTTGCCAAGAAGTCAGAGCTCACCTTAGGGACATTACTGGCTCTTTTCCTGGCCTTAGGTTTTTCCTTCCTGCAAATATGACTCTGCCATGACTGCAGTGTGGGCCCCAAGGTAGCTGCACACAAGTGGCTGGGTGCTATGGGTGACAGGCTTTAGCCAGAGGTAGCAGATCCATAAGGCAGGCCAGCCAGCCAGCTAGCCAGCAGCCTGGTGCATGAGCTGGAAAGCGAGGCAGATGTGGGACAGGAACTGCACTGAGGGACAGCCCCTGTGAGGAAGCAGGCGGCCAGGGTTAAGGAAAGGACCCATGGCGTGGAGATGTACCACTATAGGGTGAGCAGCCGGGGTGATTTTCACCCACCCAGCTTTCCCGGAAAGCAACCTCACCCAAACACCCGCTCCTGGAGGGACCAGCTTGGAAGCCTCAGGAACAATCTGCAAACCCTGCTCTCTGCTGACTCATAAGTAGCTTCTCTAATGTCTCTTTTGGATATGATATGTGTAAATCATTACACCCCAAGGGCCTAAAAACCAAGTCTGAGAATAGGTCTAAGTTCTGGGACTAGGAGATCAGGAAGTGCTCCTTCGGCTGTGTGGCCAGGGACAAGCAGGGGGTGTCTGGACCCAGCTATTTACTTTGGTCACACCCACTGTGAAGCCTTCTAGGCTTTATGTAGGTTCCCGTAAGAAAACCCTGAGGCCAGGCCTTTCATTCCTGTCTCAGGATTTACCCACCTGTTCCCATTCTTCCAGGAACTAAAAGTTTTCTCTGTGACATTACCACCTGCTGAGCACGACATTCCCAGAAAGGTGATGACTGTCATTACTGTTACTTTTTCTGACAGGTCAAATTCTGAGTGGTATAGGGGGCTGGCCTGCCAGGAAGACGGAACCCGTGCCTCTGCATAAAAATAGTCTGGAATGGATTTTGAGTGGCCTCAAAAGGGACTTCCTGCTTCAGTTAAGGCTGTTGTAGGACCCAGGGATGGGGTCCCTAGCACTGTCTCCTGGGTCCTACCATTCTATCCCATCAGAACCCTGTGGGAACCAGAGCTACACAGAGAAGGGGTGGCTGTCCTCTGTGCAGCACTGAGATGGCTAAGAACTAGGCACTTGGCTCTTCACAGTCAAGTTTGCAGACTGCAGGGTCTCACCTTTCCAGGGGCTACAGCCACTGTTGGGGGAGTGGGCTGGCATTCTTCGCTGAGCCAGACAACAGGGTGTCCTTCTAGAATCAACTTTATTAGCATCTAGTGGTGTGCTGGATGCAGTTCAGAAAAGGTCCCTCACCAGGTGATCGTGAGGAAGAGGTCACGGACTTGATGGGCGGTTCCTCCCTCAGGCCATGCTGCTGCTCAACTGCATGGCAAAGTCTTGTACATGCTCCTTTAGAGTCTGTCGGGCATCGGCCTGTGCCCGCTTCTCTCGGGCCCGTTCCTGCTGCAGCTTGGTCAGCCGCAGCCGCAGCCGCTGCTCTCGCCGTTTGCACGCTTGTAGCTGGCGCTGGGCCTTGTCCAGGGCATCGAGGGCCGCTTCAGCCCTCCGCTTCCAGAGCAGGGCACTACCCACCTGGTAGCTGTGTTCATTCTGGATGTAGGCTCCAGCGGGTGGTGGCAGGCGCAACATGTAGGCTGAGGGAGAGACAGGCCGTGGCTCCAGAGGGGAGGGCTGCCGCTCGGGCGAGGGCTGGGTACTACAACCTGCTTCATCTGCTTGGGCACCTAGGGAGCCCAGCAGGTCTGAGAAGGGGCTGCTGAGGCTAGGCTCCAGCCTCCCAGCTGGGGAGGCAGACAAAGTGGCAGGTGCTGAGGCCTCTTCCACAGGAAAGCAGGTGACATCAGCAGGAGGAGGTGGAGAAAATGGAGTCGTGGGCCCTCGGCCTTCGGAGCAACTGGAGGGAAGAGGTAAAGAGACTGACAAGCCAGACTTAAAAGAGCTAGACCCATTTCATGAGTCCGGATGATTTTGTCAACACCTGAGCTAGGGCCCTAGCATAGGGTCTGTACAGCAAGAACCCCATCCAGCCAGGCTGCTGGCAGACACCCTAAATCCCAGCGCCTCAGCCCTGGAACGGGAACAGGAGCGGGGCACGCCTCCACCCACAACACATACCGCTTCCTGCATCGCCGGAGCCGGCTGACGTCACGGGGCCCAGGCGGGTAACTGTGCCCCTTGGTCTTGGCTGTCCGGCGCAACTTGGAGAAAGACTCAAATATGGTAGGCACTGCCCCTTCCTTCAGCCTGTGATACCCACTGTGGGGAAAAGCAGCCTGGATGAGACGAAGAACAATTGTTGCCACCCTGGGCCAATCTGCCCCTGGCAACCCAGCACGGGTTCCCCAGTACTAGGGCTGTGGGAAGCTGGAAGGCAAAACTGCAAACAGTAAGTTTGGAGAATGCCACGTGAGTCCACTAAGCTTCTCCCTGAAGGTCTCCTCAAAGCTGTGGAGCGTAGAAAAGCTCCCCCAGCAGGGATGGGCTGACAAGGCAAAAGAACAAGCTCGCTGGGACGCCCAACACTGAACGCTCCCCCGGAAACACCTGTTTCTCCTCTGTAACCAGCACAGTTAACCTGGGAGTGGGTTTTATCGTACAGAACTGGGAAAAGGAAAACACCCTGGAACCAGGCTTGCCTGCCTGCCTGTGTCGTCAGACTATCCTCATGCCAGCTGCTTAAGGACGTCCTCCTCAGGAGGTACGGCTGCCCCAATCTCCTGCCTGGAGTGATGCCCCACGCCCTGCCCCAGTGCTGGCCAGCAAGGAGGCCCACCTGATTCCCACCAGCTCAAAGCAGTTCTCCTCGAAGTGTTTGGAGCAGAAGTAGATGTACTCAGAGGCCGGGTCCCACAGGCCCTGGCCGCTGGGGTCCAGCCGTTGACAATTGGCCAGCCACAAGCCGCGCCTCGGGTTGTCCTTCTTGGGAAGTCTGCAGAGCCACAAACTCGTGAGCACCAGGCTGCCCACGGCCCTGGGCTCATGCTGCCCAAGCTCCCTAAGCAAGAAGAGCCAGGCCGGCGCACTCCTGAAGGAGACCTCCTTGCGACCCTGCCTGCTGTGCACCCCTCGGCCCGGCGGAGGAAGAATCTTAGGGAAGGCAGCTTGCTCAGCGTTACGGAGCCGATAAGAATCTGAGAGCAACAACTCTAAGCCTGGTAGGCGTCCGGTCCTCCTTTCTGGACAGGATTTAGTCCCATAGGGACCGTCCCGTTCACCCTCCCAATCTCAAATCCGAGGCTAGTTTGAAACTGACAACCACAGGCAGCACAGGGAAAGGCGCGGCCTAAAGCGGCGGGCAACACTGGCGCATGCGCAAGGGAGCCCTCGCGTCCCAGCACGCACGCGCGCTGACCTGTGGAAGGAAATGCCACGGTTGCGCGTCTCCCGCGTATCTCGCGTGCAGCAGCCGGCGGCGGAGCAGTGACGCGGCATCTAGGGAAGGAGCGGGAGTGTAGGTCGCGGGCAGCTGTCCTGGCCCAGAGTGGCCTCTTGCCCTCGGCCGCTACTCCGTTCTGGAGACCTTGGCCCATAGGATCGCCCGTGACCTGATCTCGACCCAACCCCCTCCCAGCCCGTTCTCTTAACTCCCTCCAGCAGCACTCACGGTATCGCCATTGCTGCGCCGCTGAAATCTCGCGAGGGGTGGAGTGTGGCGGAAGTTGATACTATAGAGACGGCAGCCTGGGGCGCTAGCCCAGGCGTTGGGGAGGGAAGAGAGCCTCCCTGCTGGCACCGGAAGCCGTAGGGGCGTAGTTCCTCGCTGTCTAGGCAGCACTCTGGAGTTTCCGGCCGTGGCTATGTGCGTCCCTTCACTTTCCAAATCTAAGTTGTCTAAACTCATTCTAACTAAATGCTCCAGGACGCTTGCAGCAGCCTCAATGGGATGTGCTGGGCCATGACGGTGCCCCTGGAGTCTCTCAAATCGACACCCGGCTCCGGGAGGGCCCTCTTTTGTGTTTCATCATGAACAACTTCCTATGGCTGTACAAGCTTCAGTAAAGGATGATGCATCCCGGGTGGCCATCTATTTGGCACAAGCCCGCCATACATAATTCCCTCTCCGTGGAGCATCCAGAGGCGGGTAAGGACAGGGCATCCTTTCTACCAACCTAAGAAAGGCAAGAGGGACATAAGCCCTCTTTGCTGATGACGGGTAAGGAGAAAGGACATCCCTGCCACCTAAGACAGGAGCTCCTTGGCATATGTCTGGCGCCCTCTGCAAGGGCTCACTGACATAAGAAAAACGGGGCAATTATGGAGAGCATCGTAAAGGAACTCGACATGAGTGCAGCCATATTGACCCGTGATTCACCCGAGCAGTGTGGACGTGCCGTCGCTTTAGCAACGGGCTAGTTCAGCTGGTGGTCTGATCTATTGCCTAGCAGATGTAACCCGTAATGGTGGTTATTGTTTCCCTCTGGAATGTGTGGGCGGTACTCTCGCTCCTGTGCAGCCCTCGCTCCTGTGCAGCTGGAGAGTATGAAAGGAAAAGGTTCCCTAACAAAAAAATAAAGCAAGCAAGGAACTTGAGAAGGAAGGTGCCTCCCGTCTCTTTGTCCTCATCCTTTCAGGTTTAGGACCTGCTGGCAGGATCCTGACGTCGCGGCTTGCGACAGGGTCTCACTGTGTAGTTCAGGCTGCCATGAATTACGGAACCCTGGCTGACCACCTCAGTGCTGGGAATATAGGTGTGTGTGCCACCAAGCTCAGAGTTAAACTATATTTTGATCCTACCTTGTACATCTTTTCCTCATTCCTTGAGCCAATCTTTTACAAGTCTGAGAGTAGTAAGGTAACTAAAGATACAAACATGCTTAATAATTTAGAATAATTTCTTTTTAAGGGCCTGTGAACCAAGCTACACCCTAGCCCTTCCTGAGACAGGGTTGTGCTAAGTCACTACACTGCAGCAGCTGGGCTTGACCTTGTGATCCTCCTACCTCACCCTCCCAGAATGGAGGAATCACGGGCACGTGCCACCAATCCCATCTAAATGGCTGTTTTCGCTTCTAGACAGCCACTTGGAAAAGGCTGGTACCTAAATAGGGGAATTGTGTCACAGTACAGCGCACAGTACAAACAATGAATGACTCAATACAGGAATTTTAATAGGTAGATACATACTGTAATGATATAGTGTATATGGGCAACAAATAAAGGAAGAGTTTCCAGCTGCTCAGTCCTCCTCAGTATTCTTCCCCTTCCTCGGCCTCTGCTTCCACGGAATCCACGCCCACCTCTTCATAATCCTTCTCCAGCGCTGCCAGGTCCTCCCGGGCCTCAGAGAACTCCCCTTCCTCCATGCCTTCTCCCACGTACCAGTGCACAAAGGCCCGCTTGGCATACATGAGATCGAACTTGTGGTCCAGGCGGGCCCAGGCCTCAGCAATGGCAGTGGTGTTGCTCAGCATGCACACGGCCCTCTGCACCTTGGCCAGGTCTCCCCCGGGGACCACAGTGGGGGGCTGGTAGTTAATGCCCACCTGCCAGAGGAAAAGATACAGTGAACATTATAACCTCCTCAGAAGGGACAAGTTCATTAGCCAGGCCTACTGGCACATGCCTGTATTCCCAGCACTCAGGAGGCTGAGGCTGAGGCAGGAGGATTGCTGAGAGCTTGAAGCCATCATGAGCTACACAGAGAGTTCAAGGCTAGCCTGAACTGCATACAGACCTTGTCTCAGAAAAGGAATGACAAGATAGATAAAAATTGGAGAGAGGGTGGGAGAGATGGATGGGACAAAATAAAATTTACTTAAAACTGGAGCTGTGGACCCAGATCTAGTGTAAGAAATACTCGATAAAAACTGTTACTGGGCCGGAGATTTAGCTTAGTGGTTCCTCCGCCTGCTTTGGAAGCCCAAGATCCCGACCCGAGTTTGATCCCCGATGCCAAAAAAAAAAGAAAAAAGAGAAGCCTGTATATAATATGTTCAAAATATGGTGTGTAACTGGCAAAAAGAAAAGTGAGTTGAATTTCGTGTTTTTGTGTACGACTCCTATTGTGACAGTCGACTGTGTCAATCTGAGTGAGCAACATCCGACTACATTGTAAAGGGTAGTTGTGGGAAGAAGGGACACCTACCATGTTTGGGTAACCCGAAGGGATTTAGCAAATTAATAACGACACATGCTTTCTTTGCACCACAGACAACATGCAGTGTCATTCTCCCCAAAGGATGTGGCCCCTCAGGGACAGCGTGAGTCTGCGGGGCTGCTGTTTGCTGACAGGCACAATGACTAGACTTCACCCGGTCCTACCTTAAAGCCAGTTGGACACCAGTCCACAAACTGGATGGTGCGCTTGGTCTTGATGGTGGCGATGGCAGCATTGACATCTTTTGGAACCACGTCGCCCCTGTACAACATGCAGCAGGCCATGTACTTGCCGTGGCGAGGATCACACTTGACCATCTGATTGGCTGGCTCGAAGCAGGCATTGGTGATCTCGGCCACTGACAGCTGCTCGTGGTAGGCCTTCTCGGCAGAGATGACGGGGGCGTAGGTGACCAGGGGGAAGTGGATGCGGGGGTAGGGCACCAGGTTGGTCTGGAACTCCGTCAAGTCCACATTCAGGGCCCCATCGAAGCGCAGCGAGGCCGTGATGGAGGACACGATCTGCCCGATCAGACGATTGAGGTTGGTGTAGGTGGGGCGCTCGATGTCCAGGTTGCGGCGGCAGATGTCATAGATGGCTTCGTTGTCCACCATGAAGGCACAGTCCGAGTGCTCCAGGGTCGTGTGCGTGGTCAGGATGGAGTTGTAGGGCTCCACGACGGCCGTGGACACCTGGGGGGCTGGGTAAATGGCAAATTCCAGCTTGGACTTCTTGCCGTAGTCCACTGAGAGCCGCTCCATGAGCAGAGACGCGAACCCAGAGCCGGTGCCGCCTCCAAAGCTGTGGAAGATGAGGAAGCCCTGCAGGCCGGTGCACAGATCTGCCTGTGAGAAACCAGACAATATCAGCCCAGGCCTGCGGAGGCCACATCGCCAACCCCAGCAGGCCAGGCTCGCTTCTCCGTGCCTCTGCAAGGTGATGTGGACTCAAAACATCCACAGTGAGCACGTGTCACATGTAGAAGCAAAGGAAGGCAAACAGGGAAGATCTGCGGGTGCTCTGCGACAGGGGCGACGCAGCAAGGCCTGTGCAGACTCCGTGGGGACTCCTCACGCTTGTCTAAGCTTTGCCAGCAGTCTGACCCCATCACAGCCTAAGGCAGGGACGGCGAACCTTTCAGAGCTGTCCATGATAAACGGCCGGCTGGGCTCTGGCAGGAGGCCCAACGTCCGCCACAACTCGCCTGAGGCCTACCCTCCCATCCGGAGCAACAGCCACACCACGCCATCTCGGTGATCTTACCAGTTTGCGGATCCGGTCCAGGACCAGGTCCACGATCTCCTTGCCAATGGTGTAATGGCCTCTGGCGTAATTATTGGCTGCATCTTCCTTCCCCGTGATCAGCTGCTCGGGGTGGAAGAGCTGCCTGTAGGTCCCCGTGCGCACCTCATCTACAAAGAGACCGTGTGAGCTGTGAGCCTTTCAGGGCTGCTGTACTCACCGTGATGGGCACACTCAGGGATGGTGCACATGCTGTTCCTGCCTCGACTGCTACCAACTGAGCTGCACGTGGTGCTGCACGCCTGTAAAACCAGCATTTGTGAGTGTGAGGCAAGAGGATCGTGCAGAGTTCAAGGCCAGCTCGAAAAGGTGAGACCCCCAACCTCCCCCAAGTCTCTGCAGAGCATAAATGCAACCGATGACTCCAAAAAGGTAACGTCAACTCACTATAAATGCCAGCGGGATCACTTCATGCTGATGGGAAGAAAGCTCTCACGGGCCCACACAGGGGCTTCTACAGGTGGCTAGCTCTTTCTTACCTGTAGCTACATCAAAGAAAATAATTTACAAGTCATGACCACACCCCTGTAATCCAAGTACTCTGGGCAGCTGAGACAGCAGGATCACAAGACAAACCCAGCCTGGGTGACATAGCGACTTAGCGAGACGCTGTCTCAAAAACTTTAAAAAGCAGGCTGGGGATTTAGATCAATGGAGCTGCCACCTGCCTCAAAAGCACAAGGTCCGGAGTTCGATTCCCAGTATCAAAAATAAATAAAATAAAATAAATAGAAAGCCGGGCATGGTGGCGCACGCCTTTATTCCCAGCACTGGGGAGGCTGAAGCAGGAGGATCACTGTGAGTTCGAGACCGGCCTGGGCTACACAGTGAGTTCCAGGTCAGTCTCAACTACACAGTGAGACCCTGTCTCAAACCCGCCCCCGCAAAAATAAAAAATAGAAAAATAAAAAAAATAAACAGGACTGGGAATGTAGCTCATTGAAAGCCCCTGGGTTCAACTGTCAGATTTGTAGCCAAACAAAAACTAAAACTCCCTTGCAATCACCAGGCGAGTGTGATTGTGTGATTGCGCTGGGACAGGCTCATCACCACCCAAATGCCTTGGGTCTCGCAGGCGGTAAGGTGGCATTCTGTTGCTCTTGGAGATAGTAAAGAAGTTCTCATCACTTTCCCCTCTCCCTCCTTCCTTCCTGCCTCCCTCATCCTCCTCTTCCTCCTCTCCTCCTTGTCACTGTCTTTCTGTTTCTTGTGTAGTACTGAATATAGGGTCTTCACACTGAGCTACACTGGCAGTGGGTTTTGTTTCTCTTGAGACAGGATTTCACTAAGTTGTTGGAAACCCCAAGATGGGGTCAAATTGCAGATCCTGCCTCCTATTTTCCATCTCTTGCAACTAGTTTGGGCTTCTCATCACGAACCAAACAAATATTCTCAGTTTCATGTCTAAGAGCAGGTCCAGACCGTCTTGCACCAGCCTGAGAATCTCCACAACGTTAAGGAGGGAACCAAGGCCTGTTCTCACTGCACACAGGGTCTGTGCAGAAACCACCAGACCAGGGCAGAGGCAGCCAGAGGGAATTCGCCGTAGCCCATCATGCTGCTGGCAAAGCAGCTTTTCCCTGTAGGGCAGGGTTTCTTATGATGGGAGGCTGAGCCCTGAGTCAAGAACCTTTGGTCATAAACCTTTCAGCTTCTCACCCAACAATGTCACGAGCATGGGCTTATGAATCCTGTCCTGGGCCGGGGATTTAACTCAGTGGTTCTACTGCCTGCCTGGCAAGCGCAAGAACCCAAGTTTGATCCCTGGTACAAAGAAAAAAAAAATCCTGTTCCGTACCGGGGATTGAGCTCAGTGGTTGCACCGCCTGCCTCGCAGGCACAAGGACCCAAGTCAAAATCCCCAGCACCAAAAATCAATCAATCAATCAATCAATCCTGTCCTTGCAGAGAGATTGAAGGGGCCCTCCACGTGGGTCTTTGCAAGGCTCTCCCATCCTCTCTGGAAAGTCTCCGTCCCCGACCCGAGCACCTACCTACCACCGTGGGCTCCAGGTCCACAAACACCGCTCTGGGCACGTGCTTGCCAGCCCCAGTCTCGCTGAAGAAAGTGTTGAACGAGTCGTCCCCACCGCCGATGGTTTTGTCACTAGGCATCTGGCCATCAGGCTGGATTCCATGTTCAAGGCAGTACAATTCCCAGCAGGCATTGCCGATCTGCACACCTGCCTGCCCCACGTGGATAGAGATACACTCCCTCTGGGAACCAGAAAATCCATGTGAAAACCATTTGTCCTCGGAGCAATACGTACTATGCAAAATGCAAATGAGACCTGATGTCATAAACCCACATTTGTAAAATATGCTTCACGAACCTCCAGTGATCACTGTGTGTCAGAACACCTGCCTAGCCACATGAATACAGACAGACTGGAACTAGGAACACAAATACAGTCATTCTTCTCCCCAGCAATTAAAATATTCACAAATTACCTCTGCCTATGTTCCTAGCACTCTGAGAGGCTGAGGAGGAGGACTGCAATTCTGAGCCTAGCCTGGAAAACGGTGAGACCGGATCCCAAAAGAATAAAGAAAAAAAGGGCTCTGTATGAAGACCCTGAGTTGAATAACCACTAGAGAAAAAAATATAAATCAAGCCGATTAGTTTCTTCCCAAGGATCAGATTAAAGAGTCTGTCCCCAGCAATGGCTTAGAAAATCAGACAAAACACAGACTGTGTGGCAGAGAGCACAAGACAGTGATTCCTCACACCTGGGAAACAAAGTAAATCAAGGATCACCCCAGATATCGCATGAGTTCCCAGGCTACCACAGAGGGAGAAGAAAGGCAAACACAGCCCCGAATTGAGAAGAGAGACTGGTGTTCAGGGAGGCCGATGTAGCTAGAAAACACAAGGCAGAGCGGGCAAGATGCCCAGCTCTGCACAAATCAGCAGAGTCCACCTGTGTCTACCTGAGGCCTACTCAGCACATGTGGTGTGGAAGAGAGCTGCTGAGACCAGGGAGGGGCAGGCTGGGCAGTCCTGGGAACGGCTCGTGTGTCCCCCAATCATGGCGGAAAGACCTCTTGACTCTCAGAACACTGAACGAGTCCTCAGTGGTGAGGCCGGATGAGTCTGCTCTGAACCCATGTAAGAAAGCAGAAAAGCAAGCTCCAAAGGGTCAAACTGGCTCCTGGGAAATCAATCACATGCCAACAAATGCCCCAAAATGTTTAAAGGAATGCTGCCAAATGTATAACCCAGTAAAGTAAATTCATAATGTCTGGCATCCAATCTGAACTTCTCAGGTACTAAATAAGAAGGGCCAGGGATTTAACTCAGTGGTGTTGCCACCTGCCTCACAAGCACAAGGTCCTGAGTCCTACCCTAGGTACTAAAAAGAAAGATAAAAAGAAAAAAGGAAAAGGAAAGAAAATATGACTGTAATGAAGAAATAAGGCCAACAATGAAAACTAACCCAGAAATGATATAGACAATGTAATGACTCAACTAGAACATGAACTATTATGTACCTATAGCTTCAGGATAGTAGGAAATATAAGTATGAGAGACATTTAATATAAAAAGACCTAAATAAAACTTTATCATTAAAAAAATACATTTTCTAGTGCTTTCTTCTCCAGTACATATACTGAAATTGGAACGATACACAGAAGATTAGCATGGCTCCTGTGCAAGGATGACACACAAATTCACGAAGTGTTCCATATTTCTGCCTTCTCTTTTTCCTAATCTTCAATGGCAGGAAACCTGAGGCTCTGATAAATAAATAAATAAATACATTTTCTAGAGAAAAATATAATGAATGGAATTAATAATATTTTGCACATTGACGAGGAAAAGAACTGAGGTTAATGAAAAATTCTGGAAATAGTGTCCCTGAATTACATAACTCAAAGTAAGCGAAAAATTTTATGTTACATTCATTTTAACTCTTTTGTCGGGCTGGGGAATGAATCCAGGACCTTGCACCCCCTAGACAAGTGTTCTACCACAGATGTACCACAGAGCTACATTTCTAGCACTTTTTAAAACATTTTTGAGACAGGTTTCTATAAGCTGTCCAAGCTGGCTTCCAACTTATGATTCCCCGCCTCAACCTGCTAGCTCAAAAACTAGGGTAGTTGTGATGGTGGCTGGCTAATCACAGCTATTCCGGAGGCTGAGTGTAAAAAGGGCTGTGAATGCAGCTCAGTGCAAAGGTACTAGGTTCATTCCTTAATACCACCACCAAAAAAAAAAAATTCAAAACTTACAATAGTAGAGGAAAATTTGCCTAGCATGCACAAGGTCCTGAGTTCCATTGCAGAATCACACACACACACACACACACACACAAAGTTTTTGAGGCACTTTATTGCATGTTTTACCAGTAAAAGAAGTCTTAAAACCAATTTTCACAGGGGGAAAATACTAAGGTTAGTCTGAGTTGTTACTGAGTCACATTTTATAAGTTTTAGCAGTTGCTGAACTTTATTCATTTCAGTTTCAAGAGGAAATTAAGGTTAAAATGACTGGCTGTTTACCTTAGTTAACTGAGTACAACTGAAATTTGAACTGGAGGCTGGATGTGGTGGCCTATGATTGCAACCCCAGAACTCTGGAAGGGTGAGGTATGAGGACTACAAGTGTAAGCCCTGCCTGCATAGCTCAGAGAGACCATGACTCAAAATGAACAATAAAAAATGTGGCCGGCTGTGATGCCACACATGTGTAATCCTAGCACTTGGGAAGCTGAGGCAAGAGGATCCTACAAGTTCAAGGTCAACCTGGGCTACATACTGTAGCTGAGTTCAAGGCCAGCATGAACTATATGTTGAGATTCTGTCTCAAAAACAACAAAAAACAAAAAACAAAAACAAAATAAATAAATAAATAAATGGCTTAGGGATGTAGATTAGTAAGAAGGTGCTGGGTTCAATCTTGCTACCAGAGAGTGAAGAGAGAAAGAGAGGAACTGGACCAAGTGAAGTCCTGTACAAGGGTCTTTCTGGCCTCTCTCCACATAAAACTGTACGCCACTTACAGTCGATATATGTAAAGACACAGGTGTTAGGTTGGTTCCACCAATATGCAGACTGTTAAAATATTGACTCAACAATTACTTAGAAGGCATATATGAGCTAGGGATATAAAAAAGGAACAAATTAAAGGCAAAAGCCTATCCTTCAGCAGGAAAACAAGAATTCCCATTTACTGGTGAGAGAAAGCAATCTAACAATATCTAGAAAATCACAGACACCCATTTCTAGAATCCTACACATACACCTAACACCAGCAAATAGGTCACTCACTGCTGGTTTCCATGTAAATGATTATAAACCACCCTAGTACCAGTTAAGCAAAAGAAAGGGTGAATAATGTACAGTAAGGCGCTGACACCCACTGGAATACAATGTGGTTGCAAACAATGTAGATTTCTCTAAATATAATGAGGTTACTAGACCTTTCTCATCTTTTTTTTTTTTTTTAACAAAGTCTCACTGGTCCCTAACTCCTGGGCCAAGCAACCTTCCAGCACCAGCGCCCTGAGCAGGTGGACTAGAGATGCTCACCAGGAAGCCCAGTAGGCTTTCTTTTTATTGTTTTATTATTATTATTATTAATTTATTTAGGTACTGTGGATCGAACTCGGGACCTTGCCCCTGCGAGGCAGGCAGCAGAACCGCTGAGCTAAATTCCCCAGCCCCTTGGCGTTCTTTTTTATAA
>NW_022900946.1:24864611-24884030 GCF_012274545.1 Fukomys damarensis | reverse complement strand
TTTTTTTTTTTTTTTTTTTTTTTTGAGACAGGGTCTCCCGTTTAGTTGAGGCTGGTCTTGAACTCATTATGTAGCCCAGGCTGGCTTCGAACACACGGCGATCCTCCTGCCTCAGCCTCCCAAGTGCTGGGATTACAGGCCTGCGCCACCACGCCCAGCTGAGACTTCTGAGTGGGAGCTCCTGAAGGAAGACTGTCAAGATGTTTCCAGGAGGCAGAGAGGGCTGGATGGAGTGGGCAGAGCAGGAGAGGACTGGGAGCTGGAAGGTTCGGCGAGGTACATGGACCATGGTGAAGACCGTGAAGCTGGAGGGGGTCGGTGGGGCTGGAGTGACTGTGGCCAGACCAAGGAGTTTGGCTTTTCTTGGGGGGCAGAGGGGGACGCAGGAGACCCCATACGTGGCCGTTACAGGAAACCAACCAAATACCTACTAACCGCACACACCTCAGTGAAAGGTCAGGCGGGGTTTCCAAGGCTCCTGGAGAAGGGGCTGATGCCCTCCTTTCACTCCCCCAGACCCACAGAGCCTGCCTCCCCCCACCGCCCCCAATCATGCTGCTGGGCTGTGGGGGATTCTGTTTTTATCCATAAAGCGTGCAAAACTTTTCTGTCCTCAGGGTCCTGGCTGAACCAGAGAATTAACAGATGGATTAACAGGGACAAAGCACACAAGTTTATGTAATGCAAGTTTTACATGGCACAGAAGCCCTCATAAAGAATGAAGTGCTGAAGAAGTCAGAGCTGAGTATGGTGGCACACGCCTATAGTCCCAGCACTTGGGAGGCTAAGATGGGAATTTGACGCCAGTTTAGGCTACTTCATGAGTGCAAGGCCAGCTTGAACCAAATAGAGAGACCCTGTTTCAAGCCACCCTCCCCAAAAAAGGAAGTTAGAGGTTATAGGGAGTTACCTACACCTCCATAGTTGCATTCAGTTGTGGTCTGAAAATATTATGTAGAAAATCCCAGGGCGGGGGATTTAGCTCAGTGGCACCCTGCCTGTCTTGCGGATGCAGGGTCCTGAGTGCAATCCCCAGTACCAAAATAAAAAATTCCAGAGAAGAGCAAATCCATGTATATTGGTCATTTGGTCATGAGAATAGTTCAGTACAGTTAAGTACTTAATTCTTTCTGTAGAAGTGATGTTATAGGTGGGATCCCATCTAAGTTGGGCCTCGATAGGATGAGAAAACAAAATGTTTAATGAGAGACATTTTATGGAAACAAAAGAAAAGCAAAATTTAGTGCTTAGAGCCAATACCAATCCAGTTTTGATTCCAGAGTGCAGTCAATGGAGAACATTTCGGTTTGGAGCATTCTTAGTTGGAGATGAGGCAGGGACAATGTTGGTAAATTTCCTTGTCTATAGTTTGGCTGTCTCTGGTGATGTCATTGTGTGTCCTGGTAAACTGTTCAAGTGGCTTATATAGTAATGGGGATGAAGGATGTGTAAACATGACCTGTTGTGGTGATTTATCTGAAGTTTATGTCAAGTTTCCAGCTTTCGCTTGTTAGGGATTTAGGAAAATGAGTCTTTTGAGGTGTTTGTGGTACTGGCTATTAAACCCGGGGCTTGTAATGAACTACATCCCTAGTCATTTTAGTTTTACATTTTTATTTTGAGACAAGGTCTGGCTAAGTCACTAATTTGCCCAGGCTGGTCACCACTGATCCTTCCTTCTCGGCTTCCTGAGTAGCTGGGATCGTAAGAGTGCACCACTGTGCCTGGCTGGTAGTTTTAGGTTTTTGTTTTGTTTTTTGCAGTGCTGTGTTCAAACCTAGGTCCCTGAGACACTAGGGCTGACTGTGTACATCTCTCACCCAGTAGTTTTCAATTTTAGTGGTTCCAAGTCAAGAGGGTGGGAGAAAACTTACTTGGAAATGTCAATTATTCATTGAATGCACAAAAGTGCCGGAGTTAGTTTATAAAGAGGAAAAAGCTTAAAGTCAATGAATATGGCACTGTTCGACACCCACTTTCAATGATAAAAGTTTTTTTGAAACATAGAATTTTCCTCCACAGTAATTTCAGTTTTCATCAAAGATAATTAAAATAAGACTAATTTATTTGTAAAATAAGTTTAGTTTCATTATATTTGCCCTGATTATGTAAGTTCAGCAAGAATAGTAATTGATCATACAGTCTCTCTCTCTCTCTCTCTCTCTCTCTCTCTCTCTCTCTCTCTGAGACAGGATCTTACTATGTAGTTCAGACTGCCCTGGAACTCACTATGTAGCCCAGGCTGGTCTTCAACTCACAGAGATCCTCCTGCCTCAGCCTCCCAAGTGCTGGGATTACATGCCTGTGCCACCATGCCTGGCTTTTTTTTCTCTTTTTTGAAACAGGATCTTGTTATGTTTTTCAGGTTGGCCTTGAATTCACTATGTAGCCCAGGCTGGCCTCAAACTGGCAGCAATTCTCCTGCCTCAGCCTCCCAAAAGCTGGGATTACAGGTATTTGCCACCACGCCTGATGAGAGAATGTTTATTACCAGATCTCCTTTTGTTCCTCTGTAATAACTAGAAGTAGGTAAGTTTAACCTTATGTTTAGCAACTAATGTTAATGTATTACATGTTATTTGAAAATGATCTAGATATCATTTTCTATACTAGGCTAAATGATCTAGCCTAGTATAAATTTAAGGTTTTATGTCACTGCAAAGTTTTTGGAAACTTTTTTTTCAGTATTAGAGATTGAACCACTATTGAGCTATAGCCCCAACTTTATTTTTTTCTTTTCTTTCTTTTTTTTTTTCTTTTTTCTTTTTGGGATTGAACTCAGAACCTTGGCACTTTGAGAGCATGACACCACTGAACTAAATCCCCAGATCCCCAGCCTTTTACATGTATATTTTTTGTTTTGAGGCAGAGTTGTTCTAAGTTGCCCAGGTTGGTCTCAAACTTGTGATTCTCTTGCCTTAGCCTTTTGAATAACTGATATTACAGGTATGCACCACTGTTCCCAGCTGTAATTTTTTGGGGGGCGGGGTTTGAGACAGGGTCTCACTATGTAGTTGAGACTGACCTGGAACTCACTGTGTAGCCCAGGCTGGTCTCGAACTCACAGCGATCCTCTTGCCTCAGCCTCCCGAGTGCTGGGATTACAGGCATGTGCCACCACACCCGGCCCCAGATTTTTTTTTTAAAGGCCTCACTACATAGCTCAGGCTGGCCTTGAACTCATGGCAATCCTCTTGCCTCAGCCTCTTAAGTGCTGGGATGTGCACCACCGTACCCAGCTATTGTTTTTTTTTTCATTAAGTTTATTGATACATTTTAGGCATTTAATACAGTTGCATTCATCATTGGGACTTTTTTTTTCCTGGGTACCAGGGATCAAACTTGGGTCCTTGTGCTTGCAAGGCAGGCAGTGGAACCACTGAGCTACATCCCCGGCCCATCACTGGGAACATGTACCTTTACATGATGTATCTTGGTTCTTATTTTTCCCAGCGATTAAGTTTTAAAAACATAATAACACATTTTCTAGTAACTGGAAAAGAATACCGGTTTTCTTCAAGAAGGAGCTTTGTGCATATTTGTTTATTCACAGAGATGTAGGATAGTTTTAAAGCCTTTTCCTGAGGTGTGGGACAGTTGTAGTAAATTGTTATAATTTTATGTTGTCTCTGCATTTTATTTATTGTCTGTTTGTGTTTTGAGATGAGGTCTCGCTATGTAGTTCAGGCTGGCCTCAAACTCACTACGTAGCACAGGCTGGCCTCAAATTCATGGCACTTTTCTAGCTTCAAACTCCTGAGTGCTAGGACTATAGGTGTGCACCACCATGCCCAGCTTAAACTTTAAACATATGCAAATAGTTTAAATTTTAACCTAGTCCTCCAGTGGGTAACCTGACGGACACTAGGAATACACATCCTAGATCATCTGTCTTGAGGACACCCATAGACCACATAAACACCCTAGACCCCAGATCATAATGTGCCTCACCAAGTGCCAAGTATCCACATAGGTCTTTTAAAAACCATGTCTATAGGGCCAGGGATTTAGCTCAGGGGCACTGCACGTGCCTTTCAAGTGCGAAGTTGTCAGTTTGATCCCCAGGACCAAAAACAAACAAACAAAAAAAAGTGTTTATAGTATACAGTGATCACATTCCCTGTGGAGAATCGGTACATGTACATAACTCATCCTAGGTCTTTTTGCTTTTAATCCCCTTCCCCTCCCTCCCTCTCTTGGTTCTCTTCCATTATGCAAATGACCTATCTTGCTATTTCCAATCATCTATCTTTTATTTTGCTCTTTATTTATATTTTGTACTTCTCATGTAAGAGAAACTATGTGATATTTGTCTTGCCAAACTCTTTTCTGAGTGTGTACTTATTTGATTGTGCTTAATAAAGCCACCTGTGCCTCTCACTGACGCATCCTGAGGTGCATATACATCAGAAGGGAGTCCAAGTGCTTATGTGTGCGAGTGATCTGAGGCTTCCTCTCCTTCCTGAGAACTCCTAGGACCCCATCTGGTGACCATACCATATATCACTCATGACCTGATAGTAATAAAATCTGTATTTCTATTTTTCATTTCCATCATCAAATGGATGCTCTTCGTCTTAAATATTCTAAATTAAAACAACACTCCTGTGAATATTTTTGTGAGGGGGCCAAAATATGGGAATAACTGGAGCTGATTAAGTCTGATTACAACCAGGCGTGGTGGTGCACTCCTTTACTCCCAGCGCTCGGGAGGCTGAGGCAGGAGGATCACTGTGAGTTCAAGGCCAGCCTGGGCTGCACAGTGAATGTAAGACCAGCCTGAACTAGATAGCAAGACCCTGTCCAAAAAACAAAACAAAGCAAGGCTGATTACAGAGCTCCAGGAAGTAACAGGAGATGTAAGAGCCAACAAAACACACTTGTTTGCATGTTCCCAGAGACTCTGTCTGGTTTATTTTCTGGCTGTCATTATCTACATAAGTAGCCTGTGTATTTTGGGCCTGGAGCTCAGGCTGGCACTCTTTCTGAAAACTTTTTCAGAAAAGGAAGTTAAAGGGATGTGAGTAGTGTACCTGCCTACCACCCAGAGATCCTGGGTTCAAACTCTACTACTACAAGAGAGAGAGGGGCCAGGGATTTAGCTCACTGGTGCTGCTGCCTGCCTCAAAAGTGCAAGGTCCTGAGTTAATCCCTGGTACCACAAAAAGGCGGGGTACACAGGTGTCAGAGAAGAATTTATGGCAAGAGTAGACTAAATTTAGTTCTATATCTGATTTCTGTTCTTTAATCTTGCCAAAAGAATCCCTAAAGCTCACTGTTATTGCCTCTTGTGCTTTTTTTAAAACTTAAATTGCTTTTTTATCTTTATTTTAATTTAAAAAAAAATTTTTTGCATTACTGGAAATTGAACCCAGGGAGTGCTGTGCTACACCCTCAGACATTCCCATTATGTATTTTGAGAAAAGGTCTCCCTAACTTGCCCAGGTTAGACTCAGACTTGCTTCTCTCTTGCCTAACCCATCTGAGTAGCTCAAATTACAGGGAAACACCACTGCATCCAGCTAGTTGGATTCCTCCCTCCCACCCTCCCTCCCTTCTTTTGTGTTACAAACTGAAGCCAGTGCTATCTCACTGAGCTACACACCCTTAGCCCATTTTAAAATTTTGAGACAGGGTCTTATTAAATTGCCCAGGTTGGGTTTAAGCTTGAGATTCTCCTGCCTCAACTTCCCAAGTGCTGGTGTCACCAGGAAACTGGGTCCTGACACCATGAGGAACTGGTCCCTGGGTTTCCTCAGTTTTATATGACTTTGATGAAAGAATTCAGTCAAGACCATAGGTGGCCATACAGATATATAGGTAGAGTTTATAATAGAGTAGGTATCTAAAGACCTATACCTTCAAACAATAAAGTGGGCAGTGTCCGTAGGCATCTACACCCCTGTGAAAGTTTTGTTTGGTTGTTTTTTTTTTGTTTTTTTTTGTTTTTTTTTGAGACAGGGTCTCACTATGTAGTTGAGACTGACCTGGAACTCACTATGTAGTTCAGGCTGGTCTCCAACTCACAGCGACCCTCCTCCTGCCTCAGCCTCCCGAGTGCTGGGATTACAGGTGTGCGCCACCACACCCAGCCTCCTGTGAAACTTTTTATACCCACAAGCGTTATGGCTTGGGTACAGGGAACTGTGATGATTATGATGCTTATTGGCATTTTTTAAAAAGGTTACTTTGAAATTGCTAGATGTCTTTCTAATTCTGTGATCCCTCAGTGACTTTAATTGTGTAAGACATTTAGAAAATAAATTTATGAAAGAAAAAGTTCTAATCCAAATCAGGTCCTAGACCCAGGTAAGGGTCTTTAAAGAATGTTTCCTTTCCTAATATCATTGGGCCACAGGCTATGGCAATCAAGAATGCTACGTGCCTTGTTCTACAAATAGAGACCTTGCAATTTGGGGTCTGAGACCTAATAAATGATTTTGTTGTTTGGTTTTGTTCTGTTTTTTGGTACTGGGGATTGAACTTAGGTCCTTGTACTTGCAAGGCAGGCAGCAGAACCACTGAGCTAAATCCCCAGCCCCCTAATGAATGATTTTTGAGACAGGGTCTCACTACGTATTCTAGGCTGGCCTCAAACTCACTGTGATCCTTCTGCCTCAGCCTGGGATTACAGGTATGTGCCATCATGCCTGGCTTCTTAATACATGATTATACATTGAGGACTTTTTCTTTATTTAACTATAACCAGCAAAGAGTACTTACTACTTTGTACCCCCCTTGCCCCTCAGGCCTGCTAATATCTAACTACCTCCCTAACACTGGGATTGGGGGCATTTGTCACCATACCTAGCTTGATCTCTCTATAGATATCAATAAGACATACTTCAGGATATGAATGCTTTGACAGATACTTTGGGCTGGGGATATAGCTCAGTGGGAGAACATTTTCCGGGCATGCACAAGGCCCTGAGTTTGATTCCCAGCAGGAAAAACAAAACAGCCTTTAAGATGAAGAAGCCCACATCGTACTTGTGACTCAAAGTCAATAAACCTTTCTAATGGCTTAAAACCAAGAGCTCTCACATGGGTTAAGTAACTATGAACACAAGAAGTGTGTCCCAACAAAACTGCAAAAGATGCAGTTACCTTTAAGATCCAAAATCTTGGGCTAGGGAGTTAGCTCAGTGGTTCTGCTGCCTGCCTTGCAAGCACAAGGACCTGAGTTCGATCTCTGGTACCAAAAAAAAAAAAAGATCCAAAATTTCTGGGCCAAGGATTTAGCTCAGTGGTTCTGCCACCTACCTTGAAAGCGCAAGGTCCCAAGTTTGATCCATGGTACAAAAAAAAAAAAAACGAAATCTCTTTCAAGATAGACTAAGACCCTCATTGTTAGCAAGACAAGGAAGGTTGAGATAATTAAAACAAATGCCACTGAGAGAGCTGATCCCTTCAGACAAAGAGCCATGTGTTTCTGATTCCAGCTGGCTGGCTGCCTGGTGGCCTGCCTGACAAGCTGCACCCTCCTGCTAGTGGAGACTAGAAAGACTAACTGTATTAGTTACAAAGCCAGGCCCTCAAGACGGAAGGAGAATCTTATCCTTTCCTTCTTATGATAAACCACATAAAAGACAGAGACAAGGAAAATGCTGTCTCTTCCTGGGAGGCTGTGGATGCTCAGAACCAAATTCAGAAGAGCAAAACATCAAAGAATTGATTCTTACAAATGTTTTTCTCTTGACAATCTGAATTCAGAAAGTAAGGCACAAGGAGATTGTGAGAGAGGGTGTCTCTAGTAATCAGGCACTTCAGACAGAAATATAATCGTGCTAACTTTCATAAGAATTCCTACTGCTGCTGGCTTTTGTCAGTTCTCTCAGAATCCCATACAAAGGCCCAGAGCAAACGGGTGCATCCAGCCTTTTAGGGTTGTACCCCCTCAGCAGAGACTGTAGGAACAGCAAAAGTCCACTTCCAACCTCTGAGGAAGGTCCCAGTTTGGACTAAGAACTAAACTGATAGACACATTAACAGGAGAAGAGCATGCAAAATTATTTGATACCAGTTTGACGTGGCACAGGAGGTCTCATCGGATACAAAGGAAACATTTACTCCTGTACTGAATGGACAAAGAAGAGTGAAAAGAAGCAACCGAATTACGTGGGGAGGCTTAGATGATAAGCGTTATTTTAGGCTGGGAATATAGTTCAGTGGTACAGTGTCTGCCTGGCAAGCGGGAATCCCTGAGTTCAATTCTCAGTACCAAAAAAAAAAAAAAAAAAAAGTCATTTAAAATTCTGTACAAATACCCATCTCAACTTTTCAAACTGAGGATCAGAATTTCATCTTCTGCTTTAAAGAGACAGCATGAAGTTCATTTTGCACCTGCCGTCTCTTCAAGTGCTTTTAACTTAACTAGTCAGTATGCCAGAATGATAGACCAAAATTGAGCCAAATATAGAGAGTACAAAACATAGCTAAAGGAGGGCCAAGGATATAGGTCAGTGGCAGAGCACTTGCTTAGCATGTATAAGGCCTGGGTTCTGTACCCAGTACCTTGGCAGGAAGGAAGGGAGGAAGGAGGGAAAGAGGGAAGGAAGGGACGAAAAAGAAATAGTTAAAAGAAGAACTAGGGGTGTAGCTCAGTGACAGAGCATTTATCTGTCATGGATGATGCCGTAGGTTTAAGCCCCAGCGTGAAGAAAAGATGAATTAGCTGGAAAAAAACTTTTTAAAAATACAGGTGTACAGTGCAGGTTTCTTATCCTGTCTAAACACTGCTTAGGACAAATGAGGCAGGGGCGATCACTTTAAATGAGCTGAGTTTGAGACCTTTCCATCCCATCCAACTGCTATGGACTCAGTGGGACCAGGTTTGCAGCTACTCACTCCTCCCCTGCTCCGGCAGATTACAAAGGGTATGGTCTGGATGTTGGAAAGGCAGGCAGCCAACTAGGGTTTCCAAGAATCCTAGTTTGGAAAACGAGAAGTGGGTTCCTCCCAGAGAGGTTGATCTAGCGGGCGTAGAGAATCAGGGTCAAGCTTTGGCAGAGAGGCCAGAAGGAAGTGGAGCAGGAGGTACACCTGGTAAGGATGGAGCACAGGGGCACAGACATGACTACTGTCGTCAGGACTGGAAAACAAAAAACAAACAAACAAAACAACACGCACACACCAAAGGAAGGGCTTGGAAGCCAGTTTCTGGTGAAGAGTAATGGAGAAAAGTTTGGAAAGGAGATATGGGCCAGCATGCTGGGGGACTTTGAGTACTGGAGTTTGAGCTGGACTTTGCACTGATAAGAGCAAGCTCTGAGGAAGGGGATAGGATGATGGACGACAAGCTGCAGGAGATCCAGAAGCTGGTTTTTGTTCGGGGGGTTTTTGTGAGTTGTTTTTATTTGTTTGTTTGTTTTATTGGTACTGAAGATTGAACTCAAGGTCTTCACACTAAACTATATCCCTGTCCTTTTAAAATTTTAAGACAGTGCCTCACCAAGTTGTAAAATTGTCCGGACTGGGCTCAAACTTGTGATCCTCCTGCTTTCAGCCTCTAGAGTGCTGGGGTTACAGGAATGTGCCACCTGGACATGCAGAAAGTTAATGCTGAGCATTTTAAGGAGCTGCTCAATTGCTTCTCGGCCTTTTGGCCAAGATCAGGTGTAAGGAACTGCTCTATCACTTTCCAAAGCAGCTATGTTAGGCAGGCAGTTAGACATTAGCAGTCCTGAGGAACAAAGGGAGTCCAAAATAACTAGCTTTGCTGGTTATAAATGAAGAAACAAAGACCTATAATACATTTTATGTGTTTGTCTATAATACATTTTAATTATTTATTAAGTCTCAAGCCAAAGAAACAGGACCTCTAATTCTAGAACAACGCATTCAGTCCAATGAAAGGAGAACATTCTCTAAAAACCCTATGCCTTGAGGGTCAGTGATGTAGCTCAGTGGTGCTGCACCTGCCTGGCAAGCGCAAATTCCCGAGTTTGATTCCTGGTACTGGAAAGTAAGATAAAATAAAAATCTTAGGCCTTGGGCCGAGACCTGATTTACAGTAGAGTTTACCTTTTGTGCATTTCTTTCCTAAGTTTCCTACATGATTAAACCCTGATGGAACACTGACCATCTGAAAAGAACCAGGAAAACATTTGACAATTCCAAAGTAACCTCCAGGAATACTGATTGATAAACAGCATAATCACCACAG
The DNA here is from genome assembly GCF_012274545.1 of Fukomys damarensis. Classification (NCBI taxonomy): domain Eukaryota; kingdom Metazoa; phylum Chordata; class Mammalia; order Rodentia; family Bathyergidae; genus Fukomys; species Fukomys damarensis. Next base: position 24,873,865 of record NW_022900946.1, on the reverse strand, counting down.
TCCCCTAAGCCCCAGCAGTAACACTTATGTGCATACAAAGATACCCAAACTCAGACTGGGATGCAAAGGCCTATGTGACCCTGCCTGCCTTCTGTCTTGAAGATGTAAATGTCTAGATATCTATTCTACAATAAGCTCCACCTATACCTCTGCATGGCCTCCTACGCGTCTTGGCTGAATTCTTTCATCAAAGGTACAAAGAAGTGAGGAGAACAGGGCTGGTTTTTTTCAGTGTCGGGGCCTGGCTTTACAGTGACAGCTACACCATCTCACATTCCTGTCAGCGTATCCTTTCCAACACTTGTTATTGTCTGAGATTTTTAATATAGCCGTCCTGGGGTGTGAAGAGATATCTCACAGGTGATTTGCATTTTCCTACTGACTAATGATGTAAAGGAGTATTTCTCTGTGTTTATTAGACATTTGCATATTTACTTTGGAGAAAAATTTTTCAGATCCTTTGCCCATTTTTATTTTTATTTTTTTATTTTTTTTATTTTTTGTTTTTTTGAGACAGGTAGTTGAGACTGACCTGGAACTCACTATGTAGCCTAGGCTGGTCTCGAACTCACAGCGATCCTCCTGCCTCAGCTTCCCGAGTGCTGGGATTACAGGCGAGCACCACCACGCCCGGCTCCCTTTGCCCATTTTTAAAAAGTACTTATTGTTTAGGCGTAAGGATGTAGCTCCGTGGCACCACACCTGCCAGGCAAGTGCCAGGTCCTGAGTTTGATTCCTGGTGCTGAGAAAAAAAGTATTATTTTTGTGCAAACATACTTTTATAATCGGTCAGAACATCTATTATTCCAACAGTACGAAAAGAAAATAGATGTATATTGCTATTAAGGGATCTCCTTTTATTAATATTATATCTGCCCTTTATTATTTTTTATTTCTTTTTTTTTTTTTTTTTTTTTTTTTTTTTTTTTTTTTTTTGGAGACAGGGTCTCACTATGTAGTTGAGACTGACCTGGAACTAACTCACTGTGTAGCCCAGGCTGGTCTTGAACTCAGCAATTCTCCTGCCTCAGCCTCCTGAGTTCTGGGATTACAGGCGTGGGCCACCGTGCCTGGATCTGCACTTTTTAATTCTTCTCCTATGACGTGCATCACCACCCTGTCACTCAAATCAAACCTCTTCTTCCTCCTTTGCCAGGCCCTCACCTCTACGGTTAACAAGACATATTCCCGTGTTTCTCTGGAAGTAACTCTCCTTCATCAGAGTTCCCTTTGCAATTTCATTTCTTCATAAGTGTGGCGTGTACGATTTTAACTGCTCTGCCAGCGTTTTCTTCTTCAGTCAGTGGCAACAGCTCGCCTGCTGAATCGGGACAGTTAGTGTTGATTTCATGTTCCAGCCTGTACCGAATGTAGCCCAGATCAGGGTCAGCTCTCTGGAACATCAGTTCCAGCTTATCCACCCCTACCTCCGTGTTGAGTAGGTCCTTTGCCCATTTTTCAGTTGCATTGTTTCTCTTTTTGTTTCTTAGTTGTAGGAGTTCTCTATATAGTGTGACTCCAATCCCCTATCAGATACGGAGTTTGCCAATATTTTCTCCCATTCTGTGGACTCTCTTTTCGTCTTTCATTTTTTTGAGGGGGACGGTTAGGGGCTGTTGGATTAAACTCAGGGCCTTAAACAGGCTAAGCATTTTCACTTTCTCAGTGATGTCCTTTGATGCACAAAAGGTTTCTATTTTTAATTTAATTTTATTTCATCAGCACGTGTTTGTAATTCGTGCAGTTTACAGTCATCTTGGGGAGTGGCTGCATGTATACAGTACAGCTTATTTATTTACCCCTCTCCTTCCCTCACTCTCCCCGTCATCCTCTGGTTTCCCAATCACCTTTTTCATGCCTGTTGGTTCTATTTGTCTTAGCACATGTTATGGCTTATAATGCTTGCACTGATTGGACTTGTTAGGTTCCCGCACACGGCGTATCTTTATTCCTCTTATTTTCCCTTTTCCTCCCCCTTCCCCCTTTCCTTATCCCTTCGGTCCATTTCCCTATTGGGGGAGATCTGTCCCCGTGTACTTTTCTATCCATCGTTTATCGGTTTCTTCATTTGCACTATGCCTCACTCAAATGAGAGGTACCATACTGTTTTCATGCTTGTGTGTCTGATTTATTTCACGCAGGATTCTTTTCCAGGTGCATCTGTTTTCCTCATATAGTTTCAAATAGCATTTCCTCAAAATGCCTCCAATTTATCATTCTATATAGCCATTATATATTCCATTATACATAGAAATCACATTTTATTTATCCATTCATCTGCTGATGGGTATACAGGCTGCTTCCTGAATTTAGCTATTACAAATTGTGCTGCTATAAACACTGGTACACATGTATCCTTGTAGGATGATGACAAGCTCTTTGGGGGAAGATAAAAGGTTCCTATTTAGATAAAATCCAATTTAACTATATAATTTTTTGGTTGCTTGAACTTTTGGCATTATATTTAAGAAATCATTGCCTAGACCAAGATCATACAATTTAACCCCATATTTTCTTCCAAGAGTTTTATAGTTATGTCTCATATTGGCATTATATTTAAGAAATCATTGCCTAGACCAAGATCATACAATTTAACCCCATATTTTCTTCCAAGAGTTTTATAGTTTTATGTCTTATATTTAGGTCTTAGATTGATTTTGTTTGTTTTGATTTTTTTTTTTTTGAGACAAAGTCTCACTATGTAGTTCAGGCTAGTCTTGAACTCTCAGTAATCTTCCTCCCTCACCCTCATGAGTGCTGGGATTACAGGCATGCACTTGTCTTCTTAGATTTATTTTGAGTTAATTTTTATATTTGGTAGGAAGTAGGGGTCCAGCTTCATTCACTCATATGAGAATGCTAGTTGTTTCAGCATAGTTTGTTGAAGAGATTATTGTTTCCTCTGTGAAATTCTTTTGTTACTCTTGTTAAAAATCAGTTGGCCATAGCTGGTGTTGTGGTACATGCCTGCAATCCCGGTACTTGAGAGGCTGAGGCAGGAGGATTCCTGTGAGTTCAAGGCCAGCCTGGGCTATATAGTGAGTTCAAGGTCAGCCTAATCTACCCAGTGAGACCCTGTCTCAAAATAAACAAACAAACAAACAAGTTGTCAATTGGGAGAATAGTAAGACAAACCACAGACTGAGAACAAAATTTGCAAATTCTTACCTTATTAGGGACTGTAATTCAAAATACAAGAAAAATTATTAGTATTTTTCATATGTGGTATTGAAGATTGAATCCAGAGCCTTTGCACTGAGTTATTTCCCCATCTTTTCTATTTTGAGATGGGTTTTGCTAGGTCACTAAGTTCCTCAGGCTGGATTTGAGTTTGAGATCCTGCTGGTGCCTCAGCCTCCCAGAGTGCTGGAATTACAGGCATGTACCTCCAAACTGAAGGGAAAAAATAAACTAAAAATCTGAATAAACATCTCACCAATGAAGATACTCAGATGGCAAATAAACATATGAGAAGATGCTCATATGTTCTAATGCTGCGTCATTAGAAAAATACAAAATGGAACAAAAATGAGATGCTACCTGTCTGCAGCCACAACACCCTGAACGTGCCCGATCTTGGAAGCTAAGCAAGGGGCCTGGTTAGTACTCAGATGGGAGATGCTACCATACACCTATTAGAATGGCCAAAATCCAGAATCCTGCCAACTGCGATTGTTGGTAAGGCTGTGGAGCAACAGGAATAGGAATTCATGGCTGGTGGGAATGCAACAATATACAGATACTTTGGGAGATCATGTGGGAGTTTCTTATAAAATTAAACATTCTTACTGTATAACCAGAAATCATGCTTCTTGATATTTAGCCAAAGGAGTTGAAATTTTATGTCCACATAAAAACATGGATATGGATGTTTATAGCAGCATTTTTTAGCAACCAGAGATGTTCCTCAGTATGTAAATAGATAAATTGTAATACATTCAAACAATGGAATGTTGTTCTTTTTATGAAAGAATTTGATGACAATAATTGAACATGAATCTTTCATAAAAAGACACAAAAGAACCTTAAATACTTATGACTAAGTGGGGAAAAAAAGCCAATCTGAAAAGTCTGTCTGCTATGTAATTTCAACTGTAGTATATGACATTTTAGGAAAGGCAAAACTAGAGATAATTTTTTTTGGTACTGGAGAGTGAACTCGGGTCCTTGAGCTTGCAAGGCAGCCCACCGAACCACTGAGCTAAATCCCTGGCCTTAGAGATAATTTTTTAAAAAAATCAGTGATTTCCAGGGACTGGGGTGGGGAGGGGAAAGATTAATAGGTAGAGCCCAGAGGATTTTTCAGAGCAGTGGGGCTGTTCTGTGTATCTATGTCATTCTAAGTTTTTCAGAACTCATCATACCCAACGCCAAGAGTGAATCCACTTACTTACTGTGGTCTTTGAGCAATCACAGTATCTCAGTTAGGTTCATTCATTGTAACAAATGTGCTAACTACTCTGGTGCTGGATATCAAGAGCGGGACAGACTGCACATCTGAGGGCAGCCAGAATTATGTGGGAATTGTCTGTACTTTCTCCTTGATATTGCTGTGAACTTAAAACTTTTCTGATAAAGTCTATTTCTTAAAAATTAATTGACCATAAATGTAAGGGCTTATTTCTGGACTCCCAACTCTACTTCATTAACTTCTACCTGTGTATAGCACCACAGACCTGATTACTATAGCTTTGTGGTCCATTTAGAAATCAGGAATTGTAAATCTTCCTTTTTTTTTTTCTTTTTTTCAGACAGTGTTTGACTGTGTAGTCAGGCTGGTCTTGAACTCACTGTGTAGCCCAGGACAGCCTTAAACTCACAGATATCCTCCTGCCTCGGCCTCCTAAGTGCAGGGATTATAGGTGTGCGCCACTATGCCAGGCCCAGTCTTGTTTTTACCAAATTATTTTGGCTATTCAGGGTCTTTTGCATGTCTGTATGAATTTTGAGATCACTCAGCGTTTTGATAGGAATTGCACTGAATCTGCAGACCAATTTGGAGAGTATTGACATTTTAACGATAGAGTCTTCTGGTTGGACAGGGATTTGAGCTCAGTGGTAGAGCACTTGATTTGTGTATGTGAGGCCCTGGGTTCAATGTCCACACACACACACACACACACACACACACACGAAGAAAAAGACAGAAACCTCCAGTCTATAAACATATGATGTCTTTCCATTTAATAGACTATCTTTATGCTAGTAGCTTTCAATGTACATTTTTTGTATTTCTTTTGTTAAATTTATTGTAAGTATTTTTATAATATATTCCAAATACCTGATTCCTTTTAATGTTATATGACCATAATTTTCTTTCTTGTCTTTGTTTTTTGCACTGAGCTACATTCCCAGGCCTCTTCATTTTTCATTTTGAGACAAGTTGCTCAGTCTGGGCTCAAAATTGTAATCCTCCTGCCTCAGCCCATTCTGGGGCCTTACTGCCTATATCGGGGAGTAAAAGTAAAAACAGCCACCCACTCAAACTTCCCTGAGTCCTCAGTGACTTTGCTTAGCACCTCCTCTTGACAGCCTGTTGGCTTCTCCACTGCCCAGGAACCCCAGATGGCCAGGAATATGCCTCCACTGAGTGTCCATACCCTGGGTGAGCCTCTCCAATTCCACAGTCTTCCTGTTGAATAACTTCTTTTCCTGTGCTTGTTCTCTACCCATTCTTCTTCTAGTTCTGGATCCAGCTGGTAATCCCATTAAAGTAACCATGCCGTCCGCGTGTAGAACCAATTTAGTGATGTTCTGAGCCTGTGCTGGTTCAGTGGCTTTGCAGGCTGCATGGATTTCTACTCTGCCTGTCACCAGGGGAGTCTAATGCCTACTTTGGAAGTGCGGCCTGGTCCCCACTAAGCACTGATTCCTGTTCCCGCCCTCCCACATGCTACTAGAGCAGCAAGCATCAGTGCAGATCACAAGTCTCTCGTGTAAGCAAATGCGCCCTTGCTAATGGAAGGGGCTTACGCTGTTCTGTCTCATGTGGTTTGTACTCAGCTCTGTTTGCATCTTCATTAAATAAATCAGACACACAAACTGAAATATCACATGGTTTCTCCTATACTAGAAACCAGAAGTATAAATAATTTAAAAGGCAAAATAAAAGATAAATAAAGGAAACAGAGAGATGGATCTTTTGTAAGTGGGAGGAAGAAGCCACTTGCTGGCTTTCACCTATGTTTCTTGTGTATTTTTCTGCCCCTCTGAACCATCTGGGCTCTCAGAGGTCCTGACAAAGGCCTGGACTTTATCTTCTGTGCCAAACCTCTTAAATCTGGTAGCAGGAAACCAGTTCACCTGTGTACTGTACTCATTCCAAGTCAGAAAGACCAAGGTCCCACAACCCCTCCACTAGGCACAGAACATCCCGACCCTGCAGCAGACCCAGCTTAGCACATGGCAGCCAGGGTGACTCTGTAGGGCAGAGGCAGGAGTGTAAGAATCTCTCACTTCCACGAAGATTACCACATTTTGGACCCAGTCCTCATGCCAGACTATGGATAGTTTCACTTCTTTCCAGTCTGGATTTCTCTCTCTCTTTTTTCCTTCTTTCCTTCTCTCCCTCTCTCTTTTCTTCTGATACTAGAAATCGAACCCAGGGGTTTTGCACTGAACTATATCCCCAGGCTCTCCCCCAACCTACTTTTATTTTTGAGACAGGGTCTAAGTTGTTAAGTTGCCTGAGCTGGGCTCAAACTTGCAGTCCTCCTGCTTCAGAATCCCAGGGTGCTGGGAATCAGAATACCCAGCTCAGGAGGCCAGTTTTTGTTTGTTTTTTTTTGTTTTGTTTATTTTTGTTTTTTGAGACAGGATCTTGCCATGTAGTTGAGGCTGGCCTTGAACTCACTATGTAGGTCAGGCTGGCCTCAAACTCCTAGTGATCTTCCGGCCTCAACCTCCTGAGTGCTGGGATTACAGACATGAGCCACCACATCCAACATAGGAGGCCTTTTTCTTTTTCTTTTTCTTTTTTTTTTTGTAGAAAAAATTTGCAGCAAATTCACAGCAATTCTCCTGCCTCAGCTCCCAAATTCCATCATGTCTGGTAGCGGCCAATATTTAAAGATAAGCTGAGGTGGGCCAGGGTCCAGTTGATTATTATCTCAATCCTGGATTTGTAGCTTAGGTTGAATCCTCATGATTTGAGAGGCAATTCAGTTGCCATAAGAGGAATTGTCATGGCCGTACCATTCCCAGGAAGTGATTGTGTATGGTTGTTTCAGTCTTGTGGAACACTGATTTTCTTGGAATTGAGGTGATCACAGGTTCAGGACAATGACTGGAGTCTTCAGGGTTAGGTGAATATCCCTGTAAATTCATCATCTTGGTATCCTCAGTCTTGAAGGAGGAGGTGTGGTAGTGCACGCAGGAGGCTGAGGCAGGAAGATTGCTGAGAATTCAAAGCCAGCGTGGGCTACATCATGAGAATGAGTCTCAACATATATATATGGGTTTTTTTTTTAGTTAAATTCAAGGTGAATCAACCTTGTTTTCCCAACTTTTCTATACCTAGAACTGAGAAGGGATTTGACCCATAAGGATTTGGGGATGGCAGGAGATGAGAGGGTAGGAAGGGGAAGTCAAAATGATTAAGATTTATGTAAATGTGACACCTCCAGGGGCCAGGGATTTAGCTCAGTGGTGCTGCCACCTGCCATGCAAGCAAAAGGTCCCGAGTTCGATGCCTGGTACCAAAACATAAGTAAATATGTGACACCTCCAAGGTGAATGTGATTATTATATATCCAACGTACTAATACAAAGGCAAACTCTTACAGCTAGTGGTAGTGGATTCAGGAAACAAAATAAGGATGATACAAAATGAAGATCAAGCTTTGCTCTGTTTTTAGCAACCTGTTGAGCATCTTTAGCCCAAATAAGGAGGTTTTTTTTTTAATCCCATAATTGTATTGGTACATTTTAGGTATGCATTATGATCACATCCATCCTTGGGAATTTGTACCTGTACATGATGTATCTTGGTTCTTGTTTCTTCCCATTCCCCTTCCCAAAGAGTTTTTTGTTGTATTTTTGTTTTGTGTTCTTTGTAAAAATGACTTTTAAGTCCAGGTCTCAGAAGAAAACACAAGTAGTACTTTCAGTAACAGGCTAAGGGCCCAGGAGTCTGCTCACCCTCGTTCCTATAGAGTTCTCTATGTCATGACTGTGTCAACCACAGTTGGCCTCGAATGTCCATTAGTATATTGGCACCGGTGACTCAGAGTGTAGTGAGATCCCTTCTCTGGCCAAATAATAAGTCAGAGCTCCAAAATCCTGTGTATCAGTTCTAAGGTGGTTGTTGGTAAGGCCTTGGAGGCACTCCTATTACAAAGCTCTTCAAGTTTCTCGGTCAGAAATGCATTGTTCTAGACTTTTTGTGGAGGCATTTCAGGGCTAGGGACATCTGCTTAGTTATATTTAGGCAGCACAGGGGTGGAGTAAGAGATACGCAGTGAGAGCCCATCTTCGAAGTTCCTCTTGACAATATCAGCCAAAAATTAGAGGAGAGTAAAGGGGCTGGCTATAGTAGAGAGTTCCGTGCAGCACCATCTTGTCTGGGAGGCCACTATCCCGTCACCCCCCACCCCCGCAAGCTTCAGGGGCCCCTAAGATATAACTCCACAAGCCGCCTCTAAACCCGGAAACACAGAAAGTTATGAGGGGAGTATGTTTTGATTTTGCTTTGGCTTGTTTGTTATCAGTTTGCTATGAACAGTTACCATTTTATTCCACCAGTGTTCTCACTTTGAAAGTGAGGACATTGGTGGAATAAAATGAAATGAGAAGAGGGAACTTGGCACCCCATGCCTCGGACACAAACGAGCCTGAGGGGCATCTGTGATGGGCGTGTAGTGGGACATGGGCCTCCTCGTGCCTATGCGGACAGGACAGCCATGACGTATTCAGTGCACGCGGCTCTCTTGAGTGGGGAGTTGTTCTCGGGGTCCCCTGGGGTCCTTCAAGGCCTGCCAAGTGTCCCTAGGCATCTGGGGGGCTCTAGGCACACCCACACACACACTGGGAGACTGCCGGTTGCCGCAGAAGGCCGTCTGCCTCCTTGCAGAACATGATCTGCAGTTACAGGCTCAGGGCAGCCAGTGTGAATTCTGCTGACTCACAGACATTTCCCCGTGCTGGACATCCACAGACCCCACTCGCCCTTATTGAGGGCCTGGGCCATGGGTCAGGGTGGAGCCCAAGGAGGGCATGGGCAGTGGGAGCCCAGTGGGCTCGGTACCCTAGACCTC
>NW_022900946.1:24860223-24864077 GCF_012274545.1 Fukomys damarensis | reverse complement strand
CCGAGCTCGCTCCGCTGGCGGCGGTGGCGTGTGGCTGCACGGGGAGGTGCGCAGGTCTTGGCTGCAGATCTGGGGCTCAGGGCCCGGGGTGCCCCTGCCTCGAGACCAGGTGAGCTGAGACTCCAGCCTGGCAGCAGCAGGGTGATTGCTGCCCTTCCAGGCCAGGTGGCCTCTTGGGCCACGCCCCGAGCTGCAGAGCCTCTCCTGTTCCGGGTCCTCCAGGCCTGGCCCAGTTCCCGGGAAGCCTCCTCTCATTTCACCTTTTTCTTTGATCCTAGACCACTGAGCTGTTACCAGCCTCTCTTGCCTCCTGGGCTGCCTTCTCCTCACCCTCAGGGCTTCCTAGCTGGCTTCTCCGAAGGCAGACAGGACCTCCATGCTTCCCTGTAACCTCCTGCCCCAGTCCAGCCCTATAGCAGGCCCTCTCTATGGGTGTCCAGGATCTCCAGGAGGAGACAGAGTCAGGATGGGACTGAAGCTGGCCAGAAACTAACTGGGCAGCCTGTCATTCCCCTCTGTCTGGCCCTAGGAAGTTCCCGCTGCCGGCGTGGTGCTCTTCTTAGCCGCCTGTCATGGCCTGGGGACTGCCCACTGCTGCCAGCCTGGCACGTTTCTGCCAGAGGCTGAACCGGCTGAAGCCACTAGAGGAGTCCAGCATGGAGACATCGCTGCGGCGCTGCCTGTCCACGCTGGACCTGACCCTGCTGGGTGTGGGTGGTATGGTGGGCTCAGGCCTCTATGTGCTCACAGGCACTGTGGCCAAGGACATGGCTGGGCCTGCTGTGCTCTTGTCCTTCGGTGTGGCTGCTGTGGCTTCCCTGTTGGCAGCCCTGTGCTATGCAGAGTTTGGAGCACGAGTGCCCCGCACAGGTTCCGCATACCTATTCACCTATGTGTCCATGGGCGAGGTGTGGGCCTTCCTCATAGGCTGGAATGTGCTCCTGGAATACCTCATTGGGGGTGCCGCGGTGGCCCGTGCCTGGAGTGGCTATCTGGATGCCATCTTTAGCCACAGAGTTCGAAACCTCACTGAGTCTCAAGTGGGTGTCTGGCAGGTGCCCTTCCTGGCCCAATACCCAGATTTCTTGGCCGCTGGCATCCTGCTCGTGGCTTCCGCCTTCGTCTCCTGTGGAGCCCGGGTCTCCTCCTGGCTCAACCATACCTTCTCGGCTATCAGCCTGGTTGTCATCCTCTTCATCATCATCCTGGGCTTCATCCTGGCCCGCCCCCGCAACTGGAGTGCCGAGGAGGGTGGCTTTGCACCCTTCGGCTTCTCTGGCATCATGGCGGGCACTGCCACCTGCTTCTATGCCTTTGTGGGCTTTGATGTCATTGCCGCCTCCAGCGAGGAGGCCCAGAACCCCCGGCGGGCTGTGCCCATGGCCATCGCCCTCTCCCTTGGTCTGGCAGCCAGTGCCTATATCCTTGTCTCTGCTGTGCTAACCCTCATGGTGCCCTGGCACAGCCTGGACCCGGACTCAGCACTCGCTGACGCTTTCTACCGGCGGGGCTACAGCTGGGCTGGCTTCATCGTGGCAGCTGGCTCCATCTGTGGTAAGAGGCCCTCCAGGTAGGGTGGGAGAGAAGAGTGCACTGTGTCCCTTCCCTGAGCCTCTCCGAGAGCACACCTCCATCCAGGCCTCAGTTTTACGCGTTACGTAACTGGCCCAGGAAAGTGCTCATTTTTAAGACGCCTCACCTAGGCTTGTCAGGGAGCACCCCCGACGGTTGTACATAGAACATGTACAACACAGAATGTTCTAGGCATGAACTCAGGTCCCTTCCCAGACAGTGGGACTCAGCTTCATCAGATTCCCCAGTGGGCCTGGGACCTAAACCGGAAGGCCCCGTTCCTGGGTGTCGAGTGACAATCCACACCCCACACTCAGACTGAGACCCCTGACAAACTCGTGCCCATGTCTCCCAGGGGCCATTCATGCCCCGGCGCCCCCAGCAGCCCCTGACAGGCTTACCTACCGTGCTCACAGCTCCCTACCCTCTGCTGCAGCCATGAACACCGTCCTACTCAGCAACCTCTTCTCCCTGCCGCGCATCGTCTATGCCATGGCCGCCGATGGGCTCTTCTTCCAGGTGTTTGCCCGTGTGCACCCCCGAACACAGGTGCCTGTGGTGGGCATTCTGGTGTTCGGGGTCCTGATGGCTCTCCTGGCTCTGCTGTTGGACCTAGAGGCACTGGTCCAGTTTCTGTCCATCGGCACCCTGCTGGCCTATACCTTTGTGGCTGCCAGCATCATTGTGCTGCGCTTCCAGAAGTCATCTCCACCCAGCTCCCCAGGCCCAGGCAGCCCTGACCTCACGGCCAAGAAGTACGACTCCTTCTCAGACCACATACAGCTAGTGAGTGCCGTGCAGGCCTCGATCCCTGAGCCTGGACAGCTGCGCCCATCCCTGAGGCCCTACCTGGGCTTCCTGGGAGAGCTCAGCCCTGGAACTGCTGTGGCTTGGGCACTTGGCATCCTGGTGGCCTCGGCTATCCTGCTGGGCTGCGTGCTGGTCTTTGGAGACTCGCCCCTGTACCTTCCGCAGTGGGGCTACACCCTGCTGCTCCTACTCAGTGGTGTGGTGTTTCTGCTCAGCCTCCTGGTCCTGGGGGCTCACCAGCAACAGCACCCGCGGGACACTTTCCAGGTACCTTCCCAGCCAAGCCTGTTCACTCTCAGCTCAGCCAGCTCCCTTCGTCCCTTCCTCTTCTTCCATCCCATAACAAATAAGCGTCCACGGGAGAGACCTGTCTATCCATTCTCACCCCCATTTGTCTTTCTTCATGGCGAGGGAGCTGTCTTCAACAGCTCCAGAGACAAGTAGAGGCTGTGTGGAATTTTTGTAAAGACGGGCCCTGGGCTGGCAGCTTCTTCCTGCAGCCTGGCTCAGCCTTGTCCTTGCGCCCTCAGATCCCCCTGGTGCCCCTGACGCCAGCTCTGAGCATCCTTCTCAATATCTGCCTCATGCTGAAGCTGAGCTACCTGACCTGGCTGCGCTTTGCCATCTGGCTGCTGATTGGTGAGTAGGGGGGACCAGGCTGGGAGCCCGAGTGTGTGCAAGGGGGCACAAGAGGGCAGGTGAGGCTGGGACCCGTCCCTCAGGCTCATTACCACCCCTGCAGGACTTGTCGTGTATTTTGGCTATGGCATCAGGCACAGCAAGGAGAACCAGCGGGAGTCACCGGGGCTGACAGCCACACGATATGTGGTGTTCCCCAGCAGCAGCCTGGAAGAGACAGTGCAGCCCGTGCAACCCGCAAGCCAGGCACCAGCCCAAGGGGCAGACAGCATGGAGTAGTTGGCGAGCCTGTGAGCCACCATGTGCTGTCCCTGCCTTCCCCTACCTCCCTGAGAGGCCTGAAGAGCTGGGAGCTGTTTCTATCCAGGGCAGCTTGGGTTTACAGCCTGCCCAGGCTAGGAGGTTCTTAGGATGTTAAGTCTCTATCCCAGGTACTGAGCTTCCGGTCTTCAGGAAATGGACCTCAGCGGGCACCAATACCGTGGACTCTGCTCAGCACTTTCCTATTTATGACCAACTCCAGCTTGTGGGCAGGGTGGGCAGTGAAGAGGTTCTAGCCCCACGGATCCGTAATAATAACTGCTCGGTCAACCATATGGGCAACCACCATGTCCACCGTGGCATTCTTTGTGTCCCCCAGGAACAGAGTGATTGTCCCCAGTCTGCAGCAAAGTTGCTGGATTTCTGCACAGGTAGCTCTGGACCCACCCACATGGACAGTCCTGGGCCCAGGTCCTTCCCTCAGGACAGTGCCTTCTGACTAGCTCAGAGGGGAGCTGCATGCACCTGATGAAGAGGGAGGGGTCCGTGGTGGGAGTCAAGGCAGCTCCCCA